>NW_005354999.1:3175410-3198975 GCF_000412655.1 Myotis brandtii | reverse complement strand
TCCTCCCCCCCCCCTGCCACGCCCCTGCCGGCCTGATCTCCCCCAACTGCCCCCCCTGCTGGCCTGCTTGCCTCCAACTGCTCCCCCCTGCCAGCCTGATTGCCACCAACTGCCCCCCACTGCCGGCCTGCTCACCCCCAACTGCCCACCCCTCCTGGCCTGATCGCCCCTATCTGCCTCTGTCCCGCCACCATGGCTTTTGCCTGGAAGGACGTCCGGAAGGTCTCCCAGTCTAATTAACATATTACCCTTTTATTAGTATAGATAGTGAATTATCAAAAGGAGAAACTAAGAAAAGAATCCCATTTACAAGTGAATCAAAAAAATAAAATACCTAGGAATACATTTAACAATGATGTAAAAGACCTGAACTTGGCAAGTTAAAAGACACTCAAGAAAAAACTGAA
This sequence comes from Myotis brandtii, assembly GCF_000412655.1. Classification (NCBI taxonomy): domain Eukaryota; kingdom Metazoa; phylum Chordata; class Mammalia; order Chiroptera; family Vespertilionidae; genus Myotis; species Myotis brandtii. Next base: position 3,198,568 of record NW_005354999.1, on the reverse strand, counting down.
GAAGATACAAACAAGCGGAAGTATATACTGTGCTCTTGGGTAGAAAGAAATAACATCATTAAAATGTTTATACTACCCAAAGGAATTTACAGATTCAACTCAATTCCTATGAAGATACCAATGGCATATTTCACACAACAGGAACAAATATTCCAAAAATTTATATGGAACCAAAAAAAAACCCCGAATAGCCACAGCAATCTTGAGAAAGAAGATCAAAGTTGAAAGAATCATGCTACATGATATCAATCTACACTACAAAGCCATAATAATCAAAACAGCATGGTACTTGCATAAAAAACAGACATATAGCTCAATGGAATAGAATATAGAGCCCAGAAATAAACCCACACCTTTAAGATCAATTAATATTTGGCAAAGGAGGCAAGAACATACAATGGGTAAAGACAGCCTATTCAATAAATGGTGTTGGGAAACTGGACAGACACATGGGGAAAAAATGAAATTAAACCACCTTAATATACCATACAAGAGTAAACTCAAAATGGATTAAAGACTTAAATGTAAGACTTGAAACCATAAAAATCCTAGAAGAAAACATAGGCAGTAAAACATTTCTTGTAGCAATATATATTTTCTTTTTTTAAAATTAAATTTATTGGGGTGACATCCTATCTAAAAAAGAAGGAATATTCAAACTGACTGTCACACCATCACAAAGATGGCAGCGCCAACAGTGGAGGCCGAGTTCCAGTTACGAGCCTTAATGAGCAATCAGCAGGGACCTGAGGCTGCGTGGCACTGGGCTGGGGCAAGGGACCTCAGGCCACGCCCCACAGCCCGGTGCTGGGGCGGGGGACCTCAGGCCGTGCCCACTGCCCAGCGATGCTTGATGGGGGACCACAGGCCGCGCCACCCACCCTGGTGCCGGGCCAAGGGACCTGAGGGTGCGCTGGGGAACCTGAGTCTGCGCCCCCCCATCCGGCGGGGCTAGATGGGGGAACTGAGGCTGCACCCCCAGCCCAGTGCCGGGTCAGGGGACCTGAGGCTGTGCCCCCTGCCTGGCGGGGCTTGACAAGGGTGGGGCTGACCCATCTGGATCTCGCGCGATTTTGAGGCACTGCGGGTGGGTGGGGACTTGACTCTGGGTCCCGCGGCACCTCCCAGACTCTGACAGGAGGAAGATTTTCATATACATTTTACTAATTTTCTTTCATCTCTGACACTTCTATTATAGAGAAAGGGCAAATAGCAATATTAAAGTATTTCCTCTAATTAATCCCCTTTTAATGTGCACAAATTTCATGCACCGGGCCACTAGTTGGTTAATAAGATACATAGATTTCAAATGTACATTTCCATGATACATGATCTTTATATTGTACTGTGTGCCCACCACCCAAAGGATATTTTTTCTGATATATCTCCTCAGGCAAGGGAAACAAAAGAAAAAAATAAACAAATGGCACTAAATCAAACTAAAAAGTTTTTGCACAACAAAGAAAACCATCAACAAAATGAAAAGACAATCCACTGAATGGGAAAACATATTCGCCAATGATACATCTGAAGCATGGAACAGACTGATGAATCTCATCCAAAATGTATAAAGGACTTATAAAACTCAACACCAAAAAAGCAAACAATCCCATTAAAATATGAGCAAAGGACCTGAATAGACAGACACTTCTTCATTGAGGACAAAAAGATAGCCAATAGATATATAAAAAAACACTCAGCACCACTAATTGTCAGAGAAATGCAATTAGTTATCATCTCACACCTGTCAGAATGGCTATCATCAATAAATTAACAAACAAGTATTGGTGAGGATAAAAAAAATGAAATTCTGTGCACTATTGGTGGGATTGGTGCAGCCAATGTGGAAAACAGTACGGAGTTTCCTCAAAAAATTAAAAATGGAACTGCTGAATGACCCAGCAATTCTACTTCTGGTAATATATCCAAAGAAACCCAAAACACTAATTTGAAAGAACAGATGCACCCTTATGTTCATGGCAGCATTATTTACAATAGTCAAGATTTGGAAGCAGTGCAAGTGTCCATTAGTAGATGAGGGGATAAAAAAAACTGTTATACCTTTACACAATGAACTACTACTCAGCCAAAAAAAAGAAGGAAATCTTACCCTTTGTGACAGCATGGATTGACCTGGAGAGCATTATGCTAGTGAAATAAGCCAGCCAGAGAAAGATAAATACCATGATTTCATTCATGTACAGAATCTAATGAACAGAATGAACAAGCAAGCAAAATAGTGACAGACTCATAGAGAGCAGGCTAATGGATGTCAGAGGAGGGCGGGTGGGTAGAGGGTGTCAGGGTTGAGCAAAAAAAATTTTTAAGCTCTAGAGCATCAGCCTATGGACCGAAGAGACCCAAGTTTGATTCCGGTAGAGGGCATATACCTTGGTTGTAGGTTCCTCAGCCCTGGTCAGGGTACATGCAGGAGGCAACCAATCAATGTGTTTCTCTCACATCAATGTTTCTCTTTGTCTTTTCCTCTCTTCCACTACTCTCTAAAAATAAATGGGAAAATATCCTTGAATGAGAATTAAAAAATAAAAATTTTTAAAGAAAGAAAATGCTCATGGACACAGACAACAGTGTGGTGACTACTGTGGTGGAGGGAGGAAGGTAGAGGAGGGCATAGGGGAGATAAATGGTGATGTACGGAGTATCACATGATCTCACTCATATGTTGAATCTAATGAACAAAATAAACTGATGAACAAAATAGATCCAGAGACACAAAAGCATGGGACAGACTGATGAATCTCAGAGGGAAGGTGGGAGGGGGAGAGAGATTACCCAGGGAACTTATATGCATACTAGAGGCATGAAATTCGTCAAGAGTAGGCCTTCCTTCCCCCAGCCACCGGCACCCGGAACCCAGGCTTCTCTTGCAGAGGGAGGCCCCGTCCACCCACCGCAGCCCATCAGTGGGTGGCCTGGGCCTCCCTCCTTGGGGCGATCGTGGGGCCCCCCGATTGATCACACCACCGGCAGGTGGCCTGGGCCTCCCTCTGTGGGGCAATCATGGGGCGATGGCTAGGCCCCCAACCAATCGCATCGCATCCGCCTTGGCTGGCCTGACGCCAGTGGATGTCATAGCATGGTCCCGGGTGGTCGTCCGGATGGTCGTTCCACTGTTCGGCCGATCAGTCGATTTGCATATTATGCTTTTTTATATAGGATATGCATAGCCCATGTACATAGACAATAGTGTGGTGAAGGCCTGGGAGGGGCGGGGATGGGGGGAAGGGGGTCAATGGGAAAAAAAAAAGGGCGGGGGGGATCTGTAATACTTTCAACAATAAAGATAAAAAAAGGACACCCAGCAGTTGTGGCTCAAGTGGTTAGCGACAACCTATGAACCAGGAGATCACAATTTGATTCCTGGTCAGGGCACAGTGTCTAGGTTGTGGGCTTGGCCCCCGGTAGGGGGCCTGCAGGAGGCAGCCAATCAATGATTCTCTCTCATCATTGACGTTTCTATCTCTCTCTCCCTCTGTTCCTCTCTGAAATCAATAAAAATATTTTTTTTTTAAGGGAGGATAAATGATGACAGAAAGAGAGTTGACTAGGTGAACAAACAATACAACATATAGATGATGTATTATAGACCTGGACACTTAAAACCTATATAATGTTATTAACCAAATGTCACGCCAAGAAATTCAATAAATAAAAATTTTTTTAAATTACTAAGAGGACCTGGCCAGGTGGCTCAGTTTGTTGGAGTGTCATCCCATACTCCAAAAGGTTGCAGGTTCGATTACCCAACAGGACACATAACTAGGTTGCAGGTTTGATCCCTTGATGGGGCGTGTACAAGAGGCAACCAATAGATGTTTCTCACATTGATGTTTCTCTCTCTCTCACCCTTTCTCTCTAAATACCAATAAAAAAACATCCTCCCATGAGGATTGAAAAAAAATTACTGAGAGGAAATATCTGGGGTAAGGGGAGGGGGGGAGGTTCTGGCTAAACAGCCCTGATAGGATTCTTGCTATAAGGCAGACAAGGGTGATATTACCTTGAGGATGGTGGAGGATGAGGATCCAGGAGGGTGAGGAGGGTGGGGGATTCAGGCTAAACCAACTTTACCTAATTCTTACCAAAACTGAGCAATCTATACTAATAAAAGCCTATGTGGTCCTCACGCCCTCATGCGCGACATCATCACAAGATGGCTGCCACAAGATGGCCACACGCACAGCGGAGGCGGGGTCTCAAAGGCAGTTGGGGGTGATTGGGCTGGCAGGGGAGGGCAGTTGGGGACGATCAGGCTGGCAGGCAGAAGCAGTTAGGGGCAATCAGGCAGGCAGGCAGGCGAGCAGTTAGGAGCCAGCGGTCCCAGATTGTGAGAAGGATGTCCAACTGTGGGATCGGGCCTAAACCGGCAATCAGACATCCTCCGAGGGGTCCCATATTGGAGACGGTGCAGGCCGGGCTGAGGGGGACACACACACACACACACACACACACACACACACAAACCCATGAATTTCATGCACCAGGCCTCTAGTACTAAATAAAACAAGTCCAAAGTGAGAAACCTAATTGGGAAGAGAATTCAGAGGTGCCTGACTAAAGTTTGATCAAGAAGACACTCTTTATCAGTGTATCTATCTAAAATGATACAATGTTTCAGATTTATTTCAAAATAATTGAGAGAAGGAAGTAGAGATGAAACAAAATTGACCATGAGTTGGTAATTATTTAACCTAAATGATAAGAAAAAGAACTTACATAATATTCCCTATACATGTGTTTAACATTTTCTATAATAAGAACATTCTTTTAAAAAAATGCCAATAAATATAATCACTTGTATGAGATAAATATTAACAAAAATTATATCCTTTACTCCTCAAAGTAAATATATTACTCTTAAAAGTGTCAGATTAACTGTAGCTTACTCATTAAGTATAGGTGCTTTACAATTATATTTAAACACTCTGTATGACATTAAACTTTAGAGTTGTCTGTCCTCTTCCCTAAGCAAAAGCATGGGGCGGGGGGGGGGAAGAAGAGAAATAGCAAAACTTTCAATGAGAACAACAATCAAATCATACTATACAGTTACTGCAGGATTAAAAAAAAAAAAAAGAGGACTTAGGAATTCTCAAAAATGACAAGCCAGAAAATAAATATAAAAAACAGAATGGTTTTACAATATTCATCCCTCACAAACATATGCCATTTTAGCTCTCAACATGATTACAAGAGTCTCAACTAAAACACATGGATACAGAAAGTATGAAAGTAAAAGGATTGAAAAAATGGTGCATGCAGTCCCAAAACCTAAAGAAAATTTGGGAGCTATACTGATATCCAAGGAAGCTTGAAAGAAAGTATACTTGGAAAATAGAGTCACTTCACAATAAAAGTAATGTGGTTCAGTTCCACATTAATAACATGAGATCAAAGTATATACAGCAAAAATTTACAAAATGACAAGAAACGGTAATACATAAGTCTACAGATAAATATTAATGCATCATTATCATATACTTGATAGAAACAAACAAGGAGAAACATAGTTAAGTGAAAAAAAAAAGAGTTCATCAGAATATTAACAGATTTTACCTAATGGGTATATAGAGAATACCATTAACCAAAAATTTCATATTATATACTCTTCTATAGCACACGTGGAACATTTATAAAAATAGACTTTTTCCTAGGCCACAATGCAAGTCTCAAAAATTTTGAAAATGTTGATATTACACAATGTATATTCTTTGACAGCAATGTAATAATGTTGTAAACCCATTAAAAATATAACCAGAAATTCTTCATAGGTTTGGAAATTATGAACTACATTTCTAAATAACCTATAAGTATAAACAGATATCATTATGGAAGTTAGATGGACTTTTAATTGGTGACAACAGTAATAAGTATCTGGAGGGAATTAGCTTTAAATATATTTACCAGAAAAAAGGCTAAAAATTAAAGAACTACTTCAAAAAGTTAAAAAAAAGTTACAGGAAAATAAATCCATAGAAAGTAGAAGGAACTAAGAACAGAAATTAATAAAACAGAAAACAAATACATAATAGAAAAGAACAACAAAGGCAAAAGTAGTTCACTGGAAAGATTAATGATTGATAAATCTAAATGGACACTGATTATTAAGGGGAGGAGAAAAGAAGGAAGAGAGGGAGAGAAAAGAAGAAGGGCACAACCCTTCTTTAAGGAAGAAATAATAATGCCAATGTTACATAAACCCCTCTAGAGACTAGAAAAAGACATCAGTACAACTGACTTTGAGGGGAGTGTAACTTTGGTAACAAAACCTAATAAGGACAAAGAAAAACTATCAGCCAATCTCAGTTATGAAAATATATGCAAAAATCCTAAATAAAACATAACCAAATCAAATCCAGCAATTTACAAAAAAATAATACATTAATATATCTGAAAATCAACTGAAGTTGGAAAAAAAGGACATATAAATCAGATAATCATCTCAAAAAATAGAAGGAAAATAATAAATTCAACATCCATTTATTATTGTAAATAGTATATTAATTAAGAATAGGTGTTGAGCCTATTTAATCTGATAAAAGGTCACACCAAAGTCCAGATTAAACATCATACTTAAAACTTTGAGGTAATACTTAATGGTGAAACTTTAGGGTCAGAACAAGACAAAAGATGCCTGTAATCATCATTTCCATTCAACACTTTACTAGAGCCAGCTGAGCAAAGCAAGGGGGACTGGGGAGGAGAAAGCTATAAAGATTAGGAAGAAAAACTGTCACTATTTGCCAATGATATGACAATATTCTTAAAATCCATCATAAATAAATCATTAGAATTAATAAGCTATAACTTCTTAAAAATCAATATTCAAAAATATTCTTTCAGCCCTAGCTGGTTTGGCTCAATGGACAGAGCATCAGCCTGCAGACTGAAGGGTCCCAGGTTCGATTCCTGCCAAAAGCATATGCCTGGGTTGAAAGCTCGATCCCCAGTGGGGGGCGTGCAGGAGGCAGCCAATCAATGATTCTCTCTCTCCCTCTCCCTTCCTCTCTAAAATCAATAAAATATATTAAAATATATCTTATATAATAAAGAGGTAATATGCAAATTAACCCTCATGCTCTCACAAGATGGCTGCCTACAACCAGGCCCGCAGGGGGGTTAGTGAGGGACGACCAAACGACTGAACAGCAGGCTGCGTGGGGCGACCAGGCTGGAGGGGTGGGGAAGTTAGGGGCGATCAGGCCGCACGCAGAGGCAGTGAGGGGTGATCAGGCTGGTGGGGGGGGAGGGGGCAGTTAGGGGCAACCAGGCAGGCAGGCAGGTGAGCGATTAGGAGCCAGCAATCCAGGATTGTGAGAGGGATGTTCGATTGGGCCCAAACCGGCAGTCAGACATCCCTCAAGGGTCCCAGATTGAAGATGGTGCAGGCTGGGCTGAGGGGAACCCCCCTCCCCTGTGCACAAATTTTGTGCACTGGGCCTCTAGTATATATATATTCTTCCAAGGAATTTCCTCTAAATGTCAGTATTTTAGAACTGTTTAAACAGATCCATAGACTCCCTTTAATTTTATGTATTTACTTCAGCTTATAATTTTATAGGCTTAGCTCATAACTACTGAGGCTTTTTCAACTGAAATTCTTAATTAGAACCACAACACAAAACATAATTTACCCAACTATTTTCTCAGTTCTCCCAGAAAAGTTCACAGATAAAAGCCCTTAATATGGAGGACCCTTCTCTCTCTCTCTCTCTCTCTTCCTCTCTCTCTCCCTCCCTCCTTCTCTCTCCTCCCTCCCTCTCTCAAATCAATTTTAAAAAAATCTTTTTAAATTTATCATAGCTGAAATTATCAATGACTTTGCCACATGGAATAAAAGTTTTAGATCTTCTGTTAATCATTTATATCTTCTAGCAGATACAAAATTATTTTCAAAAAAGTCTCTAGTGTTGGGTTAACTAGTTATCCATATAGGAAAAAAATGAATCTGAACCCAACTCATATCACATATAAAAGTTAATTTCAGACAGATTATAAACTTAAGTGTGAAAGATACAAAAAAATAAAACTTCTAAAAGAAAATGGGAAAGGATCTTTATGACCTTGAGGTGTGGGAAGATATCTTAAAACAAAAACACAAAAGAGGAAAAGATTCACTGGATTTCATTAAAAGCGATAACATACTTATCTGAAGATGCCAGTAAGAGAATGAAAGGGCATGCCACAGAAAGAGAAGAAATTGCAATGCATATATGTGACAAAGGACTCATAATCAGAGTGCATAAAGAACTCAAAAACTAGTCCAAAATACCAAAGCACTTCTAAAGAGGCGATCTAAAAAGCCAATGAACAAACAAAAGGCACTTCAACTGATAAGCCATCAGGCAAACGTAAATTAAAATCAAAACTCAAGACTACTGCACCTACACTAAAATAGCCAAAATTTTAAAAACTGATTATATCAAGTATTAGTGAAGATGTGGAACAACTGGAACTCTCACACAGGACTGGTAGAATGTACTTGCTACAACCACATTGGAACTATCTCTGACAGCATCTGATAGCACTGAGATCCACATACCCTGTCATCTAAGAATTCCATTCCAAGACATAAATTCCAAAGAACTGTGTACATAATGTGCACTAAAACACATGCACATGAAAATTCACAGCAGCGTTATTATTTTACTAGAAGCCCAGTGCACAAAATTCGTGCATGGGTAGGGTCCCTAGGCCTGGCCAGCGATCAGGGCTGATCTATGGGGCGACCGGCGGGGCAATCTGGGGGTCCCCACTGACACCCGCCTTGGTTGACCTGGCTGGGGGGGGGGGCGGGGGAGGGGAGCAATAAGGGCCTGGATCAGGTGGTTGGCTGCCACAGTGCGTGTCATAGCCACCGGTCGTTCTGGTCATTCTGGTCGTTCTGCTGTTCCAGTTGCTGGGCTTTTATATATATAGATATGTGGTGTAATTCCATTTAGATAAAGGTAAATACCTGCAAAACTACACTACAGTAATACAAATCAAAATAGTAGTTACTTTGAAACTGGAAGGGAAAACAAGGGAGGATACTGGGGGTCCTGATAATGTTTGTTTCTTGATACAGGGGTAGTTATATGAGGTGTTCATTTTATAGAAATTCATCAATTTCCACACTTAGGATTTGATGATTGTTGTGATAGTTAATTTTATGCATCAACTTTACTGAGCTAAGGGATGCCCAGATAACTGGTAAAACATTATTTCTGTATATATGTCTATAAAGGTCATTACAAAAGGGATTAGCATTTGAATTGGGAGACTGAAAAAAGATGCTTTCATCAACAAAAGTGGGCATCATAAAATCGGTTAAAGATCTAAATAGACCAAAAAGGCAAAGGAAAGGTGAATTTGATCTCTGCTTGAGCTAGGATATAATCTATCTCTTTCTGCCCTTGGACATCAGCGCTCTTGGACCTGGGGCATTCAGACTCAAACTGGGACTTCTCCACAGGTTCCCCTGGTTCTCAGGCCTTTGGGGATGGGACTAGGATTATACCAGCAACATTCCTAGGCCTCCAATTTGCAGATGGCAGGTCATGGGACTTCTCAGCCTCCATAATCATGTGAGCCAATCACTCATAATAAATCTCTTCCTACATATCAATATTTATCCTATTAGTTCTGTTTATTTGAGAACCCCAATTACAGTTGTATACATCTCTGCATTAAGTTATATTTAAATTTTAAAGTTTATCCAAATACAAGGTTTTCCTTTGGGATAATGAAAATGTTCGAAACTAGAAAGAAGCAGTAGTTGCACAACATTACAAAAATGCTAAATACCATTAAACTGTACACTTTAACAGTGGTTCTATGTTACATGAATCACCTCAATTTAAAAAAAGTTACCCCAATATGCAACCTCAGTAAAACAAGCATATACTGATTAGTAGATATTCATGACTACAAATATTAAGAGTTGCAATGCTAAACTTACCAACTACTGTGTCACCATCTAACAAATTGTCATCCTCAGAAGTTTGAAAGTCCATAATGACACCTGCTCCATCTAAAAGTTCCTCATCGCTACTTGCACTTGTTATACTGTTGTAGCTGTTTCTATAGTAGCCTCTATGGAACAGTTGCTCAGACTCCATTGAGCTGTTTGGTTACCTGAAAAAAAGGGGAAAAATTGTTTAAAAATTTTCCCAACATATAATAAAAATCATCTAGTTTAACATGACAAAGGAAATTTCTGATCTCTGTATTGAAAAAAATACTAAGTTTATTTACTCTAACAATTGCTAAACATCTGTCATGTGAAGTCTTTAGGGATGATTAAATAATTCTATTCTCACTATGCAGCTGTAAAAAGAATGAAGAATATCTTCAGGTAGGGGTATAAAACAATCTCCAAAGTCAATTGTTAAGTTAAAGAACAAAGTACGGAGAAGTGTTTACAGTATACTACAATACATGTGGGGGTGGGGTGAATACAGTATATAATTGCTTGTGCATGTACAGACTATCTCTGAAGGCATTTCCAAAATAGTTGGCCACAGGTCAAAGGAAAAAGATGGCTGAAGTATCAGGTCTAAAAGTGAGACTGTCCCTTCTGTATATTTTAGCAGGGACAAGTGCTATCTTTAAATATTAATTTCATTCTCTTTTCATCATTTTAAAATTTAAATCTTCAGAGCCCATCCTATATAATAAAAGGGTAATATGCAAATTGATCCTAGCAGCAGAGTGACTGGGAATCACTGGTCACTATGACACACACTGACCACCAGGGGGCAGACGCTCAATGCAGGAGCTGCCCCCTGGTGGTCAGTGCGCTCCCACAGGGAGAGCTCTGCTCAGCCACAAGCCAAGCTGACGGCTGCCAGTACGGCGGTGGTGGTGGGAGCCTCTCCTGCCTCCTCATCAGTGCTAAGGATGTCTGACTGCAGCTAGGCCTGCTCCCCGCTGGCAAGTGGACATTCCCTGAGGGCTCCCGTGCTGCCAGAGGGATGTCTGACTGCCAGCTTAGGCCCAATCCCCCAGGGAGCGGGCTTAAGCCAGCAGGTGGTCATTCCCCATTCCCCGTGGGGTCCCAGACTGCGAGAGGGCACAGGCCAGGCTGAGGGACCCTCCCGAGTGCACAAATTTTTGTGCACCGGGCCTCTAGTAGTCAAATATCAGCCATGAAAACTATGATAATATGTAACAATTTTCATTTTTTCAAAGCAGATCATACCAAATAAGCATACATTTTCATTGTTCTTACTCTCTATACTTTAAAAATAGTATTACTGCTGGTTTAAATTTTTAAATACATCTATCTACTTGCTCAACATCAAATTGGAAGACATTAGCAACAGACTTGGAAGGTTCGTGTGTGGGACTTGCAAGGTAGTCATAAAAATAGTAAAAATGTTATTGTCACAACTACCTAGGGTTTATTAATATTAATAGTAGAAAGAGAGCAAAGGGGAGGCCAGACATTATAAACATGGTTATCTGGTCATCATTATAACTTCATACTCCCCAGGGAACCATGGTCATCTGGTCATCATTACAGACTTGGAAGGTTCGTGTGTGGGACTTGCAAGGTAGTCATAAAAATAGTAAAAATGTTATTGTCACAACTACCTAGGGTTTATTAATATTAATAGTAGAAAGAGAGCAAAGGGGAGGCCAGACATGGGAACCATGGTCATCTGGTCATCATTACAGCTTCATACTCCCCAGGGAACCATGGTCATCTGGTCATCATTACAGCTTCATACTTCCCAGGGAACCACGGGTCCATTCCCTACAGATAACTGGGGGAAGGGATCTAACAAAGGGGGAGATGGAAGCATGAGCAGTGAAGTCGGGGTGATGTAGGGGAGGTGGCTTGCCTGTCAGTCTAGCCTGGGAAACAATGGGTGGCAAGGAGGGTGGAGCCAATGCAAGCCTGCAAAATCTAGGAAGGTTAAAATAACCAGATAGTCCTGGCCTTGTGACTCAGTAGGTTGGGCGTCATCCTGTGCACCAAAAGGTTGCTGGTTCTATTCCTGGTCAGGGCACATGCCCAGGTTGAGGGCTGGATCCCTGGTAGGGAGCCCAGGTTGCAGGCTGGATCGCCAGGACCGGATGTGCTGGGGGCAGCCCATCAATGTTTTGCTCTCACACCAATGTTCCTCTAAACTCTCTCCCTAAATATCAATTTTTAAAAAAAAAAATCCTCAAAGAGTCCCCTCTCCCTTGCTTGTCCCCTTTTCTCTCTTGCTCTGTGACCAGCAATCACACTGAGTGCTTATCTATTCCCTCAACCCGCTGCATTGTCCATGGCCATGCAGACCCCACAGCAATGGACTGCAGCAGGAACACAAGCTAAGCTACCCAGATGCTGGACTGAACTGGACTTTAATATGGAGCAGAAATTCTTGGCAGTGGCCTTAATTCTGGCCCAGCTGGAGACGTGATCTGACGTTTTCCATGGCAGGCCAGAAGGAGACAGAACCTTGGAGCAGAACCCCCTTAATTTTACATCATCAATAAAATTTTCCACAAAACCCCATCCTCCTGTGGGGGACTCAGGAAATTATTTTCCCCGCGGTACCCCAAGAGCTCCACTTCCACCAATAACAAAACCAGTAAGCCTTGTAAAACAAGACTTACTACATATCATAAGTACACACAGAAAATAAACGATGAATGGAACTAAGCATACTCCAATTCTAGTGCTAAATTCTAGTACTGAAGACCTGAAGTATTTTCAGACAATCTCTTGTCCTCAATAAATTCTCCTTCCTCACATGGAAATTAACCTCAAAGAGCTATAATAAGTAAAAATTATTTGTAAAGCTTTTATACATTTTTTAGAAAAATAAAATATCACTTTTTAAAACAAATTTATTGCATACATTTCCTAATTTAGAGAAGGTGAAGTTTTGAGAGCTTCCTGAGAACATATCTTTATTCTCAGCATATGATGGTGACTGGTACGTAATAGATGGATAATAAATGTCAAATTGTTTATTCAAGCAATAAAGTAAAAAATATAAATGTATTGATTTTTCAATAGACAAATAATCTCTATAAAAGCATTAATCTGGTCTAGGGAGAACAACTAAAAACTACCACATAAATTACAAAGAAAATTTAAAATATGTAATGCTTTATAACTTTATTACTGTTTTATGGTTACCTCTACCAAAGATGGACTATTATTACATACTGAATGTGTTAGAACGTACTAATTAAAGCAAGAGTTTTTAAGGTAAATATTAAAGTAGAATACAGTGGGGCCTTGACTTACAAGTTTAATTCGTTCCGTGACGGAGCTCGTAACTCAAATTACTCGAACGTCAAATCAAAAAGTGAACGAGTGAGACACGTGATGCTGGGCTGATGTTGTGGCGTTCACTGTGACATTCGCTGCGCCAACTAGTGGTGAGGTATCTGAAGCTGGCTCGTAACCCGAATTTTAGCTCACAACTCAAAGCAAAAAATCGGCCGAGAGACGGCTCGTATCTCGAAAAACTCAAGGCCCCACTGTAGTATAAAATAGCTATTCATACTAAGAATTTTGCAGTGTCCATAGAGGCAGTCAAATTAAATATTGTGGCTCTTGAGTAAATAACCAAAGACTTTGAAAAAAAAATTAACAGTTCAAGAATCATTTTAATTCTGATGTATCAAAGCATTTAGACTCAGATTTTGCAAAGAACACAGACATTCTATTTTTCACTTCTTTATGTGATAATCACACTAGAAGGGCTTAATACATATAACATACACCTAATAAAAATTAGTTACAGGTTTTCTGTATACTGTGACCTCAATCAGCAAGTTCCAACATGTCTCCTCCATTTTATCCCTAAAAGTCCCTCAAGAACCGTAAGAGTTAACTGGCAATTTCACTCAATTATGTTTAAAAAACTTAATTGCACTAACACCTCTGAGGCACCTAGAACTCCACACCTTTCTTTATAACAAGACCAACCAACTCTGTTCCAAAACTTTATTAAAGGCAGGCCTGTATGGGCTACTATTTCCATAAATTTGATAACTTAACAAACAAACAAACAAAACTAACCTAATTAGATCAGATTCACCCAGTGTAATATCTCTATTTAAGGCCAGCTGACTTGGGACTTTACATCTGCACAATCACTTCAAAGCAGCACTTCATGTTTGATTGAATAACTGGGAAGAGACATCTGTATTCCAGGGGATGCAGATGTTGGGGGCCATCTTAGAATTCTGCCTTCCACAATATCCCCCAATTGTCAATTAAAAAAAAAATACTACTCCAGAAACCTATAGAGCTGTATACACTGTCTGTTCAGTAGCCATTAGCCTTGAAACATGGCTAGTCCAAATTGAGATATGCTCTAAGGCAGTGGTTCTCAACCTTCTGGCCCTTTAAATACAGTTCCTCATGTTGTGACCCAACCATAAAATTATTTTCGTTGCTAGTTCATAACTGTAATGTTGCTACTGTTATGAATCATAATGTAAATATCTGATATGCAGGATGGTCTTAGGCGACCCCTGTGAAAGGGTCGTTCGACCCCCAAAGGGGTCGCGACCCACAGGTTGAGAACTGCTGCTCTAAGGTAAAACATCTATTGGATTTATAAGACTTAATAAGAAAAAAAATCAAATATTTCATTAATAATTTTATATTGATTTCATGTTGAAGTAATATTTTAGATATACTGGGTTAAAAAGATATATTGTTAAAATTAATCTCATCATTTCCTTTTTACCTTATAATATGGCTCCTATGAAATTTAAAATTACATATTTGGTTTGCAGTTACAGCACAAATATTTTTTATAGAACATCACTGCTATAAAGTATTCAAAATTCTGTCTATACTAATAAAAGGGTAATATGCTAATTAGACCGGGAGATCTTCCGGGAGACGGGCCAGGGAGGGCAGTTGGGGGCCATGAGGCTGGCAGGGGAGGGCAGTTGGGGGCCATGAGGCCGGTGAGCAGGCTGGCAAGCAGAGTGGTTAGGGGTGATCGGGCAGGCAGGCAAGTGAGCGGTTAGGAGCCAGCGGTCCCAGATTGCGAGAGGGATGTCCGAGGGGTCCCAGATTGGAGAGGGTTCAGGCCAGGCTGAGGGACACACACACACCCAACCCCCCCATGCACAAATATCGTGCACCAGGCTATTAGTGATAGCATAAAGTGTTGGGGAGCACAAAAGACTTGGTTGGAAAGTTGTAAGGAGGGCATTCTAATACAAGGGAAGTGTGTGGAAGGCCACCTCCCCTGCTTATTGGAAGGGGAGACTTAGGAGAGTGTCAAAGGCTGCTCCCCTAATTATTCCTTTCCAAACAAGTCTGTACATGTGCAGACCCCCAGGTGTTTACTGGAATCCTTATGCTTAATCCCTGGATGCCCTTGCCTAAAGGACAATGTAAACACATGTGTCCTCCCAAGATTACTCACCCTATTGATTGTATCTAAAGATAAAAATTCCAATAAAAGGCTAAGGAGGCAGGCAATGGAGGCTTTCCTGGCTACTAAAGCCAGGGGCCCCTTAGCCCTCTCTTTCACAGTCAAACTGTGAGTAATCTGCTCATCCATCGTTCAGGGGCTGTTGGTCAGTCTCAGCAATAAAGGAAACATAAAGAAGCAATATGGACACCAGTGTTAAATCTTTTAGGTTCTAAACTTAATTCCCAGGCTTGCCCACAAAAGAATATTTAAATCATAATACAGCAACTGAAATTCTGCATATTAAAAAATATGCAAACAATGCTACCTTTCCTTTTTAATTGTCAGAAATATATTCAAAACATTATAATAGATAATAGCTTGCAAATATATTTTTGCAGTTATGAAGATTATAGCAATAACCAATGAAAATCTTCAAGGATAAAAAGCCTGGTTTATTGCAGTAAGTTCCTATGTAAAATCACTTTCACCTCTTCTAACCTGATCTCTACATGGCAGCCAGCATAGTCTTTTCTAAAAGCAAGTCTGACCAGTAATCTCTCCCAACTCCATGAATTAGATTAGTCTTAATCATTTCTCACCACCCTTAGCAGACAAACTCAAATATGGCGGACAAAGCCCTATACAGTCTGGCCTCTGCCTAGTTCTCCAGCTTCATTTTTTGTTGGTGTACTTCTTGCAAGTGCTCTTGACTCACTAATCTTCTTCCTCTCAGTCCTAGCAGGCTCTTTCCTGTCTCCTGCTTCAGTGCCTTTATTGCTCCCTCTGCTGGGAACATATACTTCTCCTTAAGTCTTGAAATTGGATAGATTGATTTCTCATACTTGATTCTTATTTTTCAAAACTGTATTAGCTATTCAGGTTACTTTACCTTTTCATATAAATGTTAGAATAATCCTGTCTACAGTTACAAAATCTGGGTCAATTAATATTCATAGTATGAATGAATAACAAATGTATAACAAATGAATGGCACATCTCTACTTTGATGCTATATAAGAACTCAAATTCAGCAAGACCCAAAGTGAAGACATATTTGCCCCAAACCTGCCAGTCCTCCTACTCTCCCTATATGAGTTTACAGGATCACCATGTATCTAGTAGCCAAAGTTAGTTTTCAGTGTTGTTTTTTTGTGGTGTTTTTTTTTTAAGAATTGTTTATTAATTTTTAGAGAGAAAAAGAGGAAGGGAGAAGAGAGAAACATCAATCTGAGAGCACAACATCAACCGGCTGTCTCCTGCACGCTCCCTACTGGGCATCGAACCTGCAACCCAGGCACGTGCCCTGACCGGGAATCAAACCAGCAACCTTTTGGTGCACAGGATAACGCCCAAACAATGGAGCCAAACTGGCCAGGGATCAGAGTCATTTATTAATTCATTCAGCAACCATTCACTCAGCAGCTCGCAGATACCAGGCACAAAACCAGGTGCTGGGGTAATAAATATGGTCTCTATTCTCAAGGCAGTGAAGGTGAAAGACATACAAATAACTATAGTATGATATGACAAGTACCACAGGAGAGGTATATACAAGGTATTTAACACTAAAAAGGAACAAGCATGCTGCCTGGGAAAATCTGTGAACACTTAGTAACAGAGGGAAAGTTTCAGCTGAGCATTGAATGATTAGGATGAGTTAACTAGGGTAAGTATGTAAGATTAAAAGTCAACACAGGCACAAAAAAAAGTGCAAAAACTCGGCAGTATCATAACAAAATCTCCTTGGGTAGCTTATAGAAGAGAAGAGGGAGGGAACTAAAGAGTAGCTGGAGAGGTAAACACAGGCCAGATCAAAAAGGAAGGGTTGCCCTAGCTGGTTTGGCATCAACCTTTGGACTGAAGGGTCATGAGTTCAGTTCCAGTCAAGGGCATGTACCTCAGTTGCAGGCTTAATTTCCAGCCCCCATTCAGGATGCCTGCAAGAGGCAACCAATCAATGTGCCTCTTTCCCATCGATGTTTCTGTCTCTCCCCCTCCCTTTGACCTCTCTAAAAATCAATGGAAAACATATCCTTGGGTGAGGATTAACAAACAAAAAAGAAGGGGCTCATGTCATGCTAAGGAATTTATTTACTCATCATACACATGGGAAACCACTAAGCGTTTTAAAAAAGAAACTACATGATCAGATATAAATTTTAGCAGACCAATTCTAGCAGCAGTGTGGAAGACAGATTAGAAGGGCAAGAGACTGAAGGACTAAAGATAAGGAGAAAAGTTAGGTAACCCTTATTCTAGTACACCATTGAACAATCCTCCTATATAATAAAAGGCTAATATGCAAATTGTCCCACCGGGAGTTCGACCACTCACTATGATGTGCGCTGACCACTAGGGGGTGGCGCAGAATGAAGGAAGGCCCCGGCTGGCAGCTGGCAGCCAGGGGAAGGAAGGCCCCAATCGGCCCTGATTGCCAGCCAGGCCTAGGGACCCTACCGGTGCACGAATTTCGTGCACCGGGCCTCTAGTTCTAAACATAAGATAGTGAGGGCATCTGATATAATAAAAGGCTAATATGCAAATCAACTGAACTGCGGAATGACTGGTCGCTATGACACACACTAACCACCAGGGGGCAGATGCTCCACGCAGGAGTTGCCCTCTGATGGTCAGTGCGCTCCCACAGGGGGAGCACCGCTCAGCCAGAAGCCGACTCACAGATGGGGAGCATCCTGAATGGGGGCTGGAAATTAAGCCTGCAACTGAGGTACATGCCCTTGACTGGAACTGAACATGCCCTTGTGACTGGAGCCTCACCAGGCGGCGGTGGTGGGAGCCTCTCTTGCCTCTGCGGCAGCGCTAAGGACCCCAAGGGGTCCCGAGCTGCAAGAGGGTGCAGGCCGGGCTGAGGGACCCCCCCTCCCCAGTGCACGAATGTCGTGCACCGGGCCTCTAGTACTGAAATAAGACCAATATGGAGGAGTAGAACGCATTTTGAGAAATATTTAAGAGGATGTGTTAACTAAAATGTGGGAATAGTGAGGAAGAACTTTAAGGTATCTGCTAACTTTCTGACTTGACTAATTAATTCAAAATTGCTGAAAGAAACAAATGTTTTTCTCCTACAGCTTACAGGCCTCAAGACCAGAATGTTCTTTTCAACTGTAGAATTATACAACCTATTCAAGGTTATACTACAATGAAGGGAATATAATCTAAGTTCCCAACCTGCAAACACAAAGCAGTACACCACCAGAATGGGGGTTGGGGATAGAGCACAGAAATAGAAAGACCTTGGAAATGGGCGGCTAAGTGACTAACAGCCTGAAGTGGTACACTAATTTTTCATAGCTTCCAACAAAATTTTGTCTCAGTCATAAAGAAGACCAGTCAGAACTGAGGACCATGACTAAATGTCAAAGGTATCTGGCTGGCTAGTAAACTGACAGAAAAGTATGCACAATCTGAGTGAAAGAAATTAAAATCCACACCACCCATCCACCCCAAAATGACAATTCCAAATGTCTGCAACTAAAGAGATGGATAAAAGTCTCAAGAGCAATGATGGCAGGGAAGAGAAACTGACAAGAAGTATTTTCATATAAGTATTTCAAGAAATGTATGTGCTAAGTACAGGTCAAATATAAAAATATGACAATAAATTTAAACAATAATTTATTCATTCTCTGTTTATAGCTACTAATATACCAGAAATTGTACAAAATATAAACAATTTTTATTGATTAATGGCATATTTGTATAGGGTTTGTGGCTTTCAGTAACCTTCAGTATAAATTACTTTATATACTGTCCTCAAAAGGGATGTAATATTTTCCATAAATTACTATACATCCACATAATAAAAGGCAATACATGACAGATGTCACAGAAGACAGAAGAACTGTTATAAGAGGTCAGAGAAAAGACCACATTCCACTGTATCTGAGGATGAGAAGCCTTCTTTGGAAGAGACACATGTGAGTTGGACCTTAAAAGGTAAGTAGGATTTTATGGGGCAGAGATGGGAGAAGAGGTTAACTGAATCAAAATTATTGGCATGAGTCAAGCTATGGAGCCAAGAAGGCAACAATATATCTGCAGATGAGTATGTGCACAGAACACAAGTCCAGTAAAAGGTTTCATGGTCAAATAAGCACGGGTGATAAAGCATATCCCCATCTAGAATTATAATGGCTAACAGCATAAGTAAGGTTCTTGAAAAAAAAAAAAACTAGTAAAAATTAACTTTATAATCAAAATTTATGCAAAGTGTCTCAAGTTTCTTTTACCCAGGAATGACCCCTCAATCCCATATAACATCATGAAACTAAGATTGGAACATCACAGTAGCAAGAATTTATTCTGATACAAATTGTCAACCCATATACCATCTGACAAGAAACTGACTACTCCCAAAAGTAATACTACTTGATATTTTATCCTGTTAATTCTGTTAGCCGGATGTCTAAATTGCTATGCCATATACATTTTTCTTCAAAAAAGTATGCATGGATAACTGCTAAGGGAAGTAACCTGTCAGCTCTGAAGAAAATGTCCTAGATTCATAAAAATTTTAGTCATTCAAAAGTTAAATGCTAGATTATTTTAAAAGGAAAAACACACACAAATATAAGGCTCAGACTATAACAACAAATAAAGGTAAACAAAAATCCAACAAAAAGATGCTATGGAAGGCTTACACTTTGAAAACCAAATAATTTTCATGATTTTACACGACAAACTATCAACTACTTCCCCTAAGGTCAAGAAACATATTTATTTAACTTTGTTCAAGTCAAAGTTGCAGATTAAATCTCTCCATATTTCAGCAATGCAAATAGGCAGTTTCCCCACATGGGTTCATCCTCCATTTTGTACTTAACTAAGGAACATTTATCTTTTTTTTTTTAATATATATTTTGATTTTTTACAGAGAGAGAGAGGGATAGAGAGTTAGAAACATCAATGAGAAACATCGATCAGCTGCCTCCTGCACACCCCCTACTGGGATGTGCCCGCAACCAAGGTACATGCCCTTGACCGGAATGAAACCTGGGACCCTTCAGTCCGCATGCCAACGCTCTATCCACCGAGACAAACCAGCCAGGGCAGGAACATTTATCTTTAAGAATCAAAATGAATCATTGCTGCAATGTTCATATACACACGTGAATGTTCATATGAAAAAATGCCAAAACAGGGTTTATTATAGTAGAATGAGAGTTTCAAAGAAAAAAAAAATATTTTCCAGAGTTTCTATAATTTTACATTACTTTTATAATTGGAAAAAGCAATGGACCTATCATGCCATCCCTCCTATCCTTTCTTTTCTTCTAGCATTTTAATTAGTCCTACCTGCATTTCGAGCAAGAGCTCTGAAATCATGCCAGGCTTCAGTCTCAGTTCTGACACTTACTGAGACCTTGGGAAAATTAATTAAATTCTATATGCCTCAGTTTCCACATCTGTATAATGGGAACACTGGAAAGTACCTACTTCATGGAGTTGGTGTGAGAATTGAGATAATCTACAAAAACTACTTAGGAAAGATCCTGAATCATAGAATTCACTCAATAAATATTAACACTTATTATGTCATATTATATGTTTTAGATCACTGCTGATAAGTTTGACTAGAAACTTAGCTGAAAGTTCTTCAAAGTAGTCATAGTGGCCAAAACCCACAGAATATTGCTTTGATATCTTACCCACCACCGAGATCACTTCCTGAGCGGTCTGAAAATTATTACCAACATGTCACAACAGGAAATGGAAAGCCTACCACCAACATGACCTGGAAAATAGCCAATTTACTAACAAGATCATAACCTCAGCAACTCTGTTTCCTCTGAACTATATGTTTGCAAAACCTGGTCAAATATTTACATTCCTAATGAGTAACATGATTGAAAACACATGCTACAACAATTTCCAAGTAACGATCTACGTACTAAACATTCATCTTCTTAAAATCATTTGACCCTTTTTTCAAACAAAGAACCAAAGTCTTTTGAGTTATTAGACATAGACATGTGGGGATCACGTAAGGAATACAAATGTAGAATCACTGAAAAAAATATGACATTGTATGTAAGCTATGCCATAAAAAAAAAAAAAAGTCTTTGAAGAGTGTGGGAGGTAGAATGTGGGAGTGGAATGAAATTTGTCATATATTTTGCCAACCATGGCTGTTTCTGTTAACCAGAGGTTATAACAGCATACTCAATCTGAGAAATTCTCTGTAGATCATACCTGTTTTTCTAGCCATTCTATGCAATCAGCAGCTTTTACGATGAAAATCAACAATATATACATTAGCATTTTAACTCCTTTATGTACTCTTGAGCTACACAGTATTTTCTAGTTACTCACAAAGGCACATAAAACTGACATCAGTTAAATTACTCCCATAAAGACCTCATCAAGAAACAAATCTGCTACATTAACTTTTGGAGATGAAAAGAAAAGCCTTTCTGGGAAGATTCAACAATCAATGACACAAGCCACAATGATGGTGCAGTAACTGAATTGCATAGAAAGTTTATAGTTCACAAAATTGAACTTCTGAATTCCAAAAAAAAAAAAAGAAATGGTATGGTCACTGTTGATTCAATTCTAACAAACACGCATAGTGTCTATGTATATTACCTTCTATGTGCTCCAGTTTTAAAATGCTATACAAATAAAGCATATGCAAAATTAATTTGAGAGTCTCAGGAAGCTTCTGGTCCAAGTATAAGATCAAAACGCCAACGTTTTATATATACACACAAACTGCGTCTTGATATATACATAAACCTAAACTAAAAAGAAAAATAAACCGATATTTACTTTAAATGTGGGCAAATTTAGCCAAAGTCAATCCCACTCTCTGAGTTCAAATTTAATCTTTTCCTGGAAACTACTTCCATTCTATTCAAAAATCCTTCGACGTTTCCTGGACAAAACAGGTGAAATCTTACAGAATGTTCGAGGGTACACATCTAATTAGGGTGGATTTAACATTATGCAGGTAAATCTATCATAAGATAAACCAAGATGACAGCCCTGGTATCAAAGTTGACCCCAAACCCGTGAACAGGGCAGCTCACAAATGTTCACTCACAGAATGCAACTCACCTTGCAGCTCAGAGGCATAGCAAAACCGGTGGCTGTTTCCTGCGCTGCCTTAGGATTCTGCATCTGTTTCCAACCGAAAACCTTGCTAAACCCTGGGAGCTCCGCCTGGTGAAGCTTAACACAACCCAAACTACCGCAATTGAAGACACCTGGCGTTTTCTACGGACGAGGCTACGGAAATTCTGCCAGGGGGGACTTTTATCTGGGTCCTCCTTTCAACACGGGAACAGCAATAAGTTACACCCGCTTGCTTTGGGCCCTAGAGTCAACCTGTTTCTCTACCCACAATTAGAAATAAAAATCTCCAGCATCACTTCCCTCTTAAGAGACTACCATTACACCCAATGGTCTAACTCGGGAACGAAGTAGAATGGCTTTCAATCCACCACACCCTCCTTCCTCCACACGCGGCCCCGGACGAATGTTGACTACGAAAAAGGAGCTGCAGGCTGCGGACCAGACCGTCCCCGACCCACGGAAGGGGAAGAAAAGCAGTAGGAAACCAGAGCGCCCGACAGGTGCGTCGACGCGTGACGTCACCGCGTAGACGTGAACGGCCGTTCAGCGTCCGGCCGCCCCAACAGCTCCTCCTCCGGCCACGGTCGTAGCCGCGTCGGCGCCTATTGGGCAATGAGGGAGTAGTGGGCGGGGCGAGGAGGGGAGGGGCGGGGCGCCGGGAGAGGGGG
>NW_005354999.1:3169320-3175288 GCF_000412655.1 Myotis brandtii | reverse complement strand
GCAGACGGGCGCCTGCCCCCGCGTCCTCGCGAAGCTCCGCTTCCACGCCGGCGACGTGCCCCGGAGCTGCGCGTGAAGCGCCGGCGAACGTCGGTCCCAAAACTGAAAAGCAAAAGCCGCCGTGGACAAGCGCTTAATTCGCACTTAGATCGAGCGACATGTGGGCCTTTGAATGGAGACCAGCAGCCCATGCTGCCTGTGCTTGTAGGTCACAGGCAGGGAGTGCAATGGGGTCGCCTCGCCGGTGATGTGCCTGACATGCATGGAAAGAAAACCGATAGCCCGAATTTAGCCGCTATGCATTTTCAGAAACAGTGCTTGCAAATTACGTATTTCAGAGAAAATAGATAAGAATTATGTTTTCAAGTGTAAATTCAACTTGCACATAACAACTGAATATGATCTTGAAAAGGGTTTTTCATCGTGGGTATGACAGGATCAGTCACCTAGATTCAAAAATTCTATGTTTGTGTCATCTATATTTGGGGGTATTTTTACCCCCTGAAGCATGTGAAAGTAGGATGCAGACATTATGCTACCGTAGCCCTGTATACTTTTACATGCATCTGCTAAGACTAACAATGTCTTCAACACAATCAGAATATCATTATCCCCTGTGAAACTAAAGGGCCAAGTTATCTGCCCCCAACACTCCTAAAATATAGTGGTTGGGCAGGCATAAGGTAGTAGTTGTAGGTATTCCAGTTCAAAAAGTAGTAGAAAAGAAGGTGGAGTCACTGTTCTCAAGTGCACAGTCACTTGCCACAGGTGATGAAAAAGTGCCCCTTTCTTCCCCATTATAGGAGGTGGTTTGGGGGTGAGGGGTGTTTGGGGGGGGGTGCACGGGGGTTGAGAAAAGGAAATCTCCTTTGTGATACCCTCACCCAAGAGGGTTTTTATGCCTTAAGAGGCTTGAGCACTCGCTTTTTCAGCTCATCTGTTTCCACTTGCTGATAACCTCGAAGATTCAGGTCACTCATTCACCTTCACCTTCTGATTCAGGTCCACCACCAACCCATGAATCGGGTTTTTCTCAGTGTAACTTTATTTCAGAACCCCCTTTGCCCTTCCCTGTCACTAGCCTCACACAAAATACAGGGGTTTACGCAGTAGGTTTCCCTAACTCTGAATCTCAGGTTAGGCCACTTAAACAAGTTGGCAAAAAACACCAAAAGTTCTTGCTACTAATCCTGGAACAATGAGGTCTAGTCACCCAGTATGTACAGTAATCAGAGGGCCTTTCAAGTGACCTTTCGAGGATCAAGATATTCAGCTTCTTGCAATTAATATAAACTATACCCACTATAATAAATATTCTAAAAACTGTTAATCTAATTTCTTTGGAAAGCCTAAAGATTAAAAGGCCTTCTAAGGACATATCAGAACCTGCCAAAATTAGGGATTCTGTTTCTTGTTGCCAGGAAAATGTACACTCAAAGAGAGACATTCTTTTGAGTGTAAAGCTTTGAAAATTATAGGATATCAGGTAAAAGAATTTTATCTTTTTAAAATCTTGTATTGCCCTGGCCGGTGTGGCTCAGTTGGTTGAGCTAGTTCCATGCACAGGAAGGTTGCCAATTCCATTCCCAGTCAAGGCACATGCTCAGGTTGGATATCTGTGGGAGGCAACCGAATGATGTTTATCTCTCCCTCTCCCTCTCCCTCTCTACAATCAAAATTTTTTTTAAATGATTTTTTATAACATACAGTGCTGAGTAATACCCAGATATTACCTGCTTCTTGTTTTTTGAGAAATTACCTCCATGCATTGAGACCCTCCATATATACTACCAGATGAGCTATCCTAGAAGTCATGGAAAGAAACGCTAAAACATCATGAGAAGCAAAGAGAAAGAAAATACATGACAGGGTACAAATGAGATGGAAAGATTCGAATTGGAACCTGTGATTATGCAATGTTCATATGTCCTGTCTCTCTTGTTGGCACATTAGGCTTCCTGTTGATGCAATTGTAATTGGACCAGAGTTGGGGTTTGAGCAAGGGACCAAGGATGGGAGGTGCCAATGACACACTCTGACTCTATTGGAGAGATTCAGGGCAAGAATATCTGGCCACAGATGTAGCTTGCCAAGTAACCTGTTGAGCAAGTGCAGGTTTTGCACTTCTTGAGCAGGGCGTGTGGGACACAGTATGATTGTCACCACTGAGTGGCAGAACTAAGGCCTGTGAATGTTGAATGTCCCATGAGTATTTAGTTTAATTATATTCCTTAATTACACATTAAGGAATATATAATGTTTAATGAATATTAGTGCCTCTTGTATGTTTAGTGCCTCAAGAATATTAGGCATCTCTTAGTCATTTCAGCATTTTCTATGTTCACAAGTATATGCCCTACTAACTTTATCTATCTACTATGTCTCACAGATATTTAACTTATCCATGCTTAACACATGAGTTTTGTCAATTCTATTTTTTTTTTTCTTCCAGGGAAGAATTGAGTATTCTCAAACAATACAGTCCTGGGCTTCAGAGCTGGTATTATGTCCATGGTGATGATGCAGTCAAACTTCTTATGACAGCTTCATTACTTTTATCAAGGTAGATTTAGCGGAGTCGTAGTAATTCCAAGCACAATATTATTTTATTTTACTTGGAAACTGTTGAACAAGTTTCTTAGATTATTTTTTAAGAAAACAATGTTGAAAAAGAAGCAAAAACTTTTCTAAACTAAATGGAATTTTTCACAAGAGATTTTACAGACATATATTTTCTTCTCTCACTGCAGATGTATGGCCTAATTTTGGAAAGAGGCACATAGACTCAGAATGAGAGACAATAGTCACAGTCTGTTAATCAATTATATGTGCTTTCTGTGATCCTTTTATAAATAAATCATAAATCCTTTTATGGTAGTGTATTAGTTCCTACATGGGGATTATCTTAAGGATCTTATAAGTGGGCAAGAACAAGTCTACTTATTAGTATACATTTGGATATGTAATATTGTGCACTGCCTTATTCCTTCATGAGAACTTGTTTATTTTAAAATCAATTGTTTCTGACATACACAACCATTTTGTCAGGAGTTCTCAACCTTAACTATGCATTGGAACTGTCTAGGGAGCTTCAAAAAACAAAAACAAACAAAACAAAAAAACCGGAGTGTGGGCCCCACTCTCAGAAATTCTGTTTTAATTGTTCCAAGTTTGGGCCTAAGTGAGCATATTTTTAATTATTCCCAGTTAATGAGCAGGACTCAGTCAGAACCACTACATTAGGCATGGGACAATCTATTTAAACAAAGTGCTCTGTGATAGCTTGGTGATAAAACAATAGATTCCATCTGAGGAAGAACTTTCTCTGTAATTCCCTGGTATTTTTGTTAGAGAATCTGATGGTGTTAAACCTTCTCTTCAACAGACTTGGATGTTTCAGATAGTAAGGAGTGCAGCTAGATCCTTTGAACATTTTCTTATGTGCCCTAATATAAGCACTTCCAGCCGAATCTCATTTCCTCTCAGCAAGTGTTCCAGAAGGGATCCTGTTCATTGGGGTTCTTACAGATCCTTTACTTGGAGGGGAGTAATAAAGAAGGGGTTTCCTAGGGCTGAAATAATACCCAATAAGGAGTTTTTACAGATCCTGTGGTGGGCTTTTCCCACACATTACAAAAATATATACCAGTCAACCTGATCTCCACACTCTGCTCCTGGGACCTTAAGAGGATAGGCATTTGTATTAGTAGCCCATAAACTTAGTGGCTTGAAACAGCAAAAATTCATTCTTTTAGAGATCTTCAGGTTAGATTGCCAACACAAATCTCACTAGCTAAAATCAAGGTGTTGGCAGAGTTGTGTTTCCTTCTAGAAGTCCTAGGGTTGAATCTGTTTCTGTGACTTTTGCAGCTTCTAGAGGCCACGTCTTGGCTCAATGCCCCCTTCCTCCATCTTCAAGTCAAGTTATAGTGGGTTGAGTTTTTTTTTAAATATATTTTTATTGATTTCAGAGAGGAAGGGAGAGGGAGAGAGAGATGGAAACATCAATGATGAGAGAGAATCATTGATTGGTTGCCTCCTGCACGCCCCCTACTGGGGATTGAGCCCCCAACCCAGGCATGTGCCCTTGACCAGAATCAAACCCAGGACCCTTTAGTCTGTAGGCTGTGCTCTATCCATTGAGCCAAACCAGCTAGGGCTTGAGTCCTCAGATCCTACCATTTTGAACTCTTACTTTTAAGGACCCTTGTGATTGCATTGAACTCACCTAGATAATCCAGAATCATCTCACTATTTTAAGGTCAATTGATTAGCAACTTTAATTCCCCCCTTGCCATGTACCTAACATATTTACAGATTCCAGAGATGGGGGTGGGGGCTGAGATATCTTTGAGTGGCCATTATTCTGCCTACTATAAATTGCATAAATTATCTTTGACCACAGGTGTTATATGCATTTTTAAAAGCCCTCTGGTCCAGCTGGCTTGGCTCAGTGGTTGAACTTTGACCTATGAACCAGGAGGTCACAGTTTGATTCCCGTTCAGGGCACGTGTTGCGGGCTTCCCCAGTGGGAGGGTGGGGGTGTGCAGGATTCTTATTCCCTGACCCCAGTCAAGTTGCTGTAAATTTTCTTTGAAGTAAAAAACCTAGAAGTAGGTTTGTTTCCTATAATAGCTGAAAAAAATACATGAAAAAACAACAACACAGTTCTATAGAAAATCAGAGAAATGAATAAACCTGTATGTATAGATCTATTTCATGTGTTTGTGTTTCAGAAAAAGAACTTTGACTTTATTGCTTATATTTCATACACATTGACAAGAGGGAGTGAAAAAGGGATTAAGATGTTCTACTAGGAAAATAGTGATGTGGTTCTAGTCTGGAATTTCCTCCTGATTCCGCCAGCATCAGGGCAATAGTTGAAAATGACCTTTCCTTGTTCTTTGCCTTTTTCCCTGAGAAAGAATGTGAAATTATATTGAAAAGATTTGTACTCCTGATTACATTTGAAGCCTTTGACATTGCAAAGAATCTTCCAGGTTCATGTGACTCTTTCCTAGAAAACTCCTATCTAAGCCTCATTGGAACTTGATATTTCAACCAAGTACATCCTCAATTCAGTCTCATGAGGTGACTCCATTTTCAGGCTTTGTACAGCTAAGGACTCAATGTTTTACTTTATTCTTTCTAAAAATAGGTTATGATCTATCTCTCTTTTTAGATACCTGACTCTTCCATGAGCTCTTCCAGGTGACCAACCCAGAAAGCCAGAAACTGAAGAACTAATTAGATAACTCCTTCATCTTTGCATATTGAGGTAGGCTTACCTGATTAAGATCCAGAAATTAATCAGACTGCTACAGTTTAAGTCCAAGGTGTATATAGCTAATGATTAGTTCAAACTACATAAAGTTAGAGTAGGCTTTCAGGAATTGGCTTAAAATCGAAGATTTTAGAATATAGAGAGATAGAGTCCTAAATGTAAAGACACTTTTTTTCTTTGTATGTATTACATGTCTGCAAGAGATCTGGATTTTAGAGTATGCATTTTCTCATATTTAAAGTTTAAAGACTTCTTTTCTTCAATCGCAAAAGATTGCCTTTATGTCAGGATAGTTTGATAAAATACATATACCTACACAAACATGTGGTCTTTTACTAACGTCACAAAGGGAAAATATTCAATTGTAAATCTACCACCATTTGCTTAAATTTGTTATCCTCTAATTTGTTTCATCTTGCTGCCTGCTTTCTGGAAAGAAGGAATAACAATACCCATATGTCTTGAATATGCCCATCCGTATAATTTGCATAGTGTTCAATCCATTGTGAATAAAGAACAATATATTTCTGTAAAATCTCTAGTAGAACATGTTAGTTATATAGCTAGTCCCTTTCCACTTGTGATAGTATAAAGCACTATTAATAAAGATTTAAGGAATTTCTATTTATTTTCTACCAGAAAAGAGGCCCACAAGTATAACTTTAACCTTCTTTTTTTTTTTT
>NW_005354999.1:3165007-3167979 GCF_000412655.1 Myotis brandtii | reverse complement strand
CAGGGTGGGCGGAGGGAGCGGTTATGGCCCCTCTCAGTCCCGTTCCCAGAGGCTCTGCTTCTCAGAACCCCCGGAACCGCTGCAAACCTCGGAGGGAAAGCTGCCTTCCAACTGATGCCAGACACTCCCGCTTCTCCCGTTTGGGTCCGAGTCCCCAGCGATTCGCCCGTATCTGGAGCTCAGAGTCTGAGACTCCCCCCTGACCGAAAACGACAACCGCGCTCTCAGCCACCAGCCCGCTTTGCGCGCGCACCTCCGCACCTGAGTTTTTTCCACACTGCGCCTCCTCTGAGCCTCGGTGTGCTGTTATTTTTCCTTCTAGTTGAAGAGTCTCTCCTCAGCCAGCCTTCCTGTGGTTCTGGGTGATGTCCGTTCCGTCTTTTAGTTGTATTTTTGAAGTGGTTGTTTGCGGCAGCAGTCTCCGGTGTTTACCTATGCCGCCATCTTGGTCTCCTCCCTAACCATCTTTAATATATAAGAATATAAATAATTATTAAAATTTTAAAAATTATTTTAGTGTTGGCATTTCTTTTTCAGAATGGAAAATATTGTTATAGTATTTCTTGATTATTAAAACACACTTTTTCTTTTCTTTTCTTTTTTTTAAAATATATTTTATTGATTCTTTACAGAGAGGAAGGAAGAGGGACAGAGAGCTAGAAACATCGATGAGAGAGAAACATTGATCAGCCGCCTCCTGCACACCCCCAACCGGGGATGCACCGACAACCAAGGCACATGCCCCCGACCGGAATCGAACCCGAGACCCTTGAGTCCGCAGGCCGACGCTCTATCCACTGAGCCAAACCAGTCAGGGCACTTTTTCTTTTTTTAATTGACAAAATGATAAATGAAATTGAAATCCATTAGTAGATAAAAATACAAATAGTGAAGTTAATATATGATAAAGTTTACATTTCAAATTAGTGGAAAAGGAAATCACATATAATAAATGGTTCTTGCATAACTAGCTTTTCTCCATAAGAATACAAAGCTAGTTTCTCTATGTTAATCATATACAAAAATAAATTTCATATGCATTGAACTTATCGAACAAAAGACAAGAACATTAAGATTATTTAGATGCCTTTGAGGGTGAAAGAATATTTTCTTGGCAAAATGAGAAACCTAAAAAAAAAAAGAGAGAGAGAAAGAGAGAGAGAGAGAGAGCCAGATTTGATCAAATACAAATTTACAAATGGCCAAAGATACCATAAAAAGTATCCAAATGTTAGTGACTGTCAGAAGATATTTGTTCCACAATATGACAAAGGATTCATTTCTATATTTTACAAATAGCACCTACAAATTGATTTGTTTAAAAGATAAATAGAAAAGGGGCAAGGGATATAAAAGGCAGACACAGAGGAAAAAATTCCAACTTTTTGCAAAATTAAGAGAGAAACATCCAGTGGTGGTGAAAATAGGCTATTGGGAGTTTGAATTTCTTAAACTTTCAAAAAGTAATCCAGGATGTAGTAGATAAGTCTACAAATTAGGCCAACATTGATCCCTCTCCTTCTTGTTAATCTTGCCTGAACTTGAACCTTGTTTTCACCAAAAATATGGCAGAAGTGACCCTGGCCTATCCTTTAAAAAACTGGCACCTTTGTTCTGGCTGGGTGGCTTAGTTGTTGAGAGCGTCATCCCATACACCAAAAGGTTGCAGGTTCAATTTCCAGTCAGGGCACATACCTAGGTTAGGGGTTCGATCCCTGGTAGGGGTGCATGTAGGAGGCAACCATGGATGTTTCTCTCTCACATTCCCATTTCTCTCTCTCTCTCGCTCTAAAAGACAATATATATATGGCACATATCCTCGGGTGAGGATTTAAAAAAAGACTGGCACCTTCTATTTTTTTCTTTATATGAAGCCAGACTGGCGCCTTCTATTTTTTTCCTTATGTGAAGCCAGCTTTTATGAAAGAGATATGACTATCCCAAGACCATAATGTGACAACCCAAGCTACCCACGTGGAGAGAGAAAGAGCTGAGGAGTACCAAGGCACCAGACATGTGACTGAATCTTCTCAGGCCATCCAGTTCAGCAGAGTTGCCCACTGAATGAAGCTGAGTGAGCAAAACCCTGCCTTATTTCCTGGCCACAAAATTGTGAGGAAATAATAAATCATTGTTGTGGTAGGCCACTAAGTTTTATGGTGGTTTGTTACACAGCAATATATAACCAAAGCACAGGAGTATCTATTCAAGTAAAAGAAAAGAAAGAAAAAGCATACTTTTTGACCCTGCAATACTACTTAATAGATTTTGGTACATCTATATCATGGAATGTTGATATCCTTAACAAGAATTAGTTGAGCCCTAACTGGTTTGGCTCCGTGGATAAAGCATCGGTCTGCGGACTCAAGGGTCCCAGGTTCGATTCCGGTCAAGAGCATGTACCTTGGTTGCGGGCACATCCCCAGTAGGGGGTGTGCAGGAGGCAGCTGATCGGTGTTTCTCTCTCATCGATGTTTCTAACTCTCTATCCTTTTCCCTTCCTGTCTGTAAAAATCAATAAAATATATTTAAAAAAAAAAAGAATTAGTTGAACTCTAGAGATATTCGTGATATATTGTTAAATAAAATGCAAGTTGCAAAACAATATGTATACTATAAACTCATTTTAAAAGATTAAAACAAATATATATGAATAAATGCTCTTTTATGTTTTTATGAACTTACAAAAAATATAGCTATTTGTAAAACTATTAACATTGGTGTCTTGTAGGAATAAGCACAGGGTGATTCTGGGTAGATAGGCTACAGACCTTATTTTTGTGTACTTGTGCTATTGGATTATTGCAAGCAGCAAAGATATTTTTTGTTGTTTGAAAGAAAAATCCAATAAAATCTACACTAATAAAAGAGAAACATGGTAATTAGCATACGACCGCTACCCTTCCCATTGGCTAATCAGCATATCCTTATGCAAATTAACTGTCAGCCAAGATGGCAGCCGGCAGCCATGC
>NW_005354999.1:3161693-3163629 GCF_000412655.1 Myotis brandtii | reverse complement strand
CCTCCTGATCCGCCCTGCTCTGTGCATGACAGGGGGCGGCGCCCCAACTCTCCCAATCGCCCTGCTCTGAGCCTGACCAGGGGCTGCACCTAGGGATTGGGCGTGCCCTCTGCCACCTGGGAGCAGGCCTAAGCCAGCAGGTCGTTATCTCCCGAGGGGTCCCAGACTGGGAGAGGGCACAGGCCGGGTTGGTGAACGCCACCCCCCCCAGTGAACAAATTTTTGTGCACCGGGCCTCTAGTATTTAAATAAAAGGAATCAAAGACATTCAAATATTCTTGTTGTAAAAAGAAAAATATATTAAACTTTACATAAGTATATAAACCAGAAAGGGAAATCATTGGGTAATCCTCTTAATCCAGGTTAGAGTAATTTGCCTTATTGATTCAACAATATATCAAGGGCATCTTTCTGTCAGTAAAAATAGATCCCGATGACCCTTTTTCTTTAATTCTTTTCTCCCCCCCCCCCCCCCACTGACCCTTTTTAATGGCTTCAGAATATTCTATTGTTTGGATGTATTATAATTTATTTAGTCAGTTCTTATTGTTAGAATTCACATTATTTCTACTTTTTCTGGTTATAAAAATAATGGTTATTCTCATAATACATCTTCACCTACTTCTTTTAGAAGTGAACTTGTTGATATACATATTGCTAGCATGCCTTCTACAAAAACTGTAGCAGTTTATAATTCCCACTAGCAGTTTATGACAGGAGCAAAAATAATTGTCTAAGGCGATATCTAACCATTCTTCACGAAAACAGCCAAAAGGAATTTGCTAGTTTAGCAATTAGCAAATGTTTTCATGTTGCTTTGCTGTACAAAGGGACGTGGGTAGAACTAGAATTATTGTGCATTCAGTCACCAAAATTCCTACTTACTAACTGGGGTGGAAGGGCTACAGGAGGTTAGCCTAGAAGTGAGAAAATGAGGAAAACAAGTCTTTTGCATGGAGATGAAAGAGTAAGTCAACTGAAGCAGATTTCCTCCAGTTTGCCAGGCTGAATGACTTGCAGTGCCATCTTCTGGCAAAGAAGCCCAAAACTTTCAATTTACCGTACATGCTGGGTGGGAATCAAGTTTGTCTTCTAAGCAGGACTAAATCAAAGACCCACAGGAGAACCCAAAGGTCTTGGTGTTGTTGTGTTGGGAAAGGGATGAAGGGGAAGGAGACAGATTTCTTTGAAGTAAAGATCTAAATCATTTGACCTCTGAGGTCTCTGGCAAAATCAGAAGTCTCTCCAAGCTACATACAACTTGTGTACAACAGATACACCCTGGAGTTGTACCATCCTTCTTCCGCTTCAAGTTTGTAATTTCCAGTATCTTGGGATAAGTCACTTTAGCTGTAGGAAAACCAGGACAACACCCTTATTAGGAAATATGTTTCTATCTTAGAAAGTCCTGCAGTGAAGAAAGGTATTTAGACTACCACCCCTTTCAATATACTGACAATGAATTTATACACACATTAGATGTATAGATGTAGATTATCACATTATAACTTAAAAATTTTTTTCGAGGCTTAAAATTACTTTTTTGTTTGAATCATCCAAAATATACTAGAAAAAGGCTTGCTTTTTAAAGCAAAATTACTTTTAAAAATGTGGCATCCCACCCAGCCGGTGTGGCTCAGTGGTTGAGCCTTCACCTAAGGACCAGGAGATCAGTGGGGGTCTTGCAGGAGGCAACTCATAATGATTCTCTCTCATCATTGATGTCTCTCTCTCCCCCTTCCTCTCTGAAATCAGTAAAAATATATTTTTTTAAATGTGGCATTTTTAAATAAATAAAAGTCTTCAGGTTAAAAAAATTATTTTTGCAGTGTCTTATGTCTGGGACAAATTTATAGTATGCTTTATTTCAAATCAACTTCTGCCATACTACTTCAAACTACACACTCCTTTTTTCCTTTTCAACATTCCTGCTCCC
>NW_005354999.1:3157812-3161380 GCF_000412655.1 Myotis brandtii | reverse complement strand
CGCGGCCACCGGCCACCCGCTCTGAAGTTGGAGAGGCAGCCTCCGAGGCACTCCCCCTGCTGCCGCCCCGCCGTTTCCAAGGGGCTCAGAAACCAGTTTGTTTCTCTCCCGGGTAGTGTGTACCTGGCTCACAGGGCGTTGCCCGGGTTGGGGCCGAGTCCAGCCTGAGCGGTCAGGCCAAGGCTGTTGTCAGGCGTGGGAGTCTCACTGCCCCCTTCATAGTGGGCTGCCAGCTGCTGGTTGGAGACTCGGTTTCTCTTTCAGGATGTCATTTTCGAAATGCGGGATGATGCCTCTGCCTCTTTAGGTCCAATAGGAAGATTGCTACACCTAGACTTTTGCTCATAGATCATCACCGTTATCCCTACTAACGGCCTGTGTCGGTGAGGTGAGTTTTACTTGGGGGAAGCAATGAATGGTATGCAAAATGGCAAAATCAGGTTGGAAACGAGGAGACCTTGCGTGGACTTGCTTATGTAGAGATTGCATGGATACCTTAAGTGCGCGGAAAAATAATAACCCCTATCTCACTACAATGTTAATTCTCTAAGGAGCAATATGTATTGCAAAGCAATCATTGGACATTGTTCAAACAAAAATCTATTAAAGTAATAGAAATCTTGGTACGGATAAGCAATCATTTACAGGCTTATATGTTGTCTCCAATCTTAAGTTACACATAAATTTAATTAGAAAATGAGTAGCAACTGGTTGGCCTGTAACCTTACATTTCAGTTTCCATGATTTGAAACAATTTCCATATGTAAGGCATTAAAAGTTCTACTTTCAGAGTTCATAACTCATTTCTTACATATATTCAGGCCTAATTTTTATTCTCTAAGATCAAGAAGCAGAAAAATTATTGCCATTCTAAGTTACATCAGAAATATTTATGAAGGATTAAAAGTTATATCCAATATAAACTAATAATAGCCTTTCCTTATGATGCAGCAGTATTGTAGAGATGATGGAGGGAAGCCAGATATGGAGAGAAGTAGCTCTTTGTTTCTAGTTTAGGTTT
This sequence comes from Myotis brandtii, assembly GCF_000412655.1. Classification (NCBI taxonomy): domain Eukaryota; kingdom Metazoa; phylum Chordata; class Mammalia; order Chiroptera; family Vespertilionidae; genus Myotis; species Myotis brandtii. Next base: position 3,160,359 of record NW_005354999.1, on the reverse strand, counting down.
GTCTGGTGTGAGAAGATCCACAGATCTTCATTTAAAATTGCCCATTGTTCTGGGTGAAAGGTAAGGAGCCTATTTTGTGGGAAAACAGGTTTTTGCACAGTAAAAGTCACCATTAGTTTAGTAAGGTTTATGGAACTTGGCCACAGGAGTTCTTCTGCGGTCATTTTAATAATACATTGACGTTGAAATCAAGTAAATTTTATTCTGTCTAATCTTCTACCTCCTAAGTCATGATCATGACCCCATTTCATGAATGTAAATTATTTACATGTTGGTAGTTTTCACTAGGGAAGCCATTCATTGTTGCCTGAATAGACTTACAGAGGAGAAAAACAAATATTTTTTTGGGGGGGGGAAGTCTAGTAGGAATCTTATTTTTGCTTTCTGCTTTTTTGAGTAACGAAAAATAAAGCAGGGACTTTCCTTACTGAGAAGATAAATTGACCCTCTCCCATAATCCCAAATGCTAATTATTATTTTGGGAGAATTATATGTATGGATTGTAGCTGTGGACAGCACCATAAGGAATCTATTGACATTCCTTTACCCAAGTTTCCCTTTAGGACATCCTGTCCATCATATAGCTGAAGTGACTTAATTTTTGAGATGGGTGGGGCTAAAGTTTTTCATTCATATACTCTTGACATTTTTCATGTTTGATGCAAATAACTTTATTATGTCAAACATTGCTTATTTATGGCTTAAAGAAATTTTTAGTAAAATGTGAGAAAAGATGTCTAATTTGACTAGAGGCAAGATATTTTTGGGGGGCAGGAAGGAGAGCATAGTTGACATACTTGAAAAGAAGAATGATACCATATAGGAAAATGTTGGATGTCAGGATTAGAAGTTTGGAGATGGAGAACTGTTCAAGGATTTTAACAAGAAAAATTGATTTAGGTAACATTCTTCCTACTTTCTATCAGAAGTTATGATTCTTCAATTTAATGTGTTATTTTGTATAGATAATACATTTATACAGTTTAAAAAATCTTCTCAACTACTCAGTTCTCTTCCCTGAAGGCAGCCAGTATTACCAATTTATTTTGTATCTCTTCAGAGATATTACTTAACCTATACAAGCATCTATGTGTGTGTGTATACATGTAAGGGTTATATATATAAATATATTGTATATATATTTATACACATACTGTATATATAAATAAATGTAAGTAGAAACACACATGTATATTTCCTTTTAATACACAAAGGGAAGTATGAGCTATTTATTATTCTGGTACTTAGAAATTATATCTATATAAATGTTGCTTCTTTCTCTTTGACATGTGGATGGATATTTAAGTTTTGCCATTTCAAACAATGCTGCAGAGGATAACTTTGTACATGTCTCATTTTTATACATTTGAAAATGTTTATAGGGTAAATTCCTATAAATGGAATTTCTGGGTCAAATAACTGAACATTTATAAGTTTGTATTCTCACCACATTCTGTTTTCTTATATTCCTCTGCACCACAGTACAGTAAAAAAAACTTTCTGAATTTGGTCATTCTGATAGCTAAAAAACACTATCTCTTGCACTTCTTTTGTCATGGTAAAATATACATAACAAAACTTATCTCTTGTACTTTTATATTGTATCATTCATGTGAGATTGCATACCTTTGCACATTGTAACATCAATTATATTCCTTTTTGTTAACTTTATATTCTTTGTCCATTTTACTGTTGGTTTTTTTTCGATGGATATGTAGATTTTTATTTATTAGACAAAAGAATCCTTGGTGATCTAATCTAAATTATATAAATATATTTTATTTTTGTCATTCGAATTTTTATTTATACTAGTTTTTGCTATGCAAGATTTTTATGCAGTCATATTAGTCCCTTAGGGCTTTTGGGGTTTGTGTCACACTAAGGTATTCTACTCTAAGATCATAAAAATCATCCTCTCATGTTCTATTTTATTACTATTATGTTTTTAGTATTTACATTTAAGTATTTTATCATCTGGAATTTAAGTTGGTAGAAAGTGAGTAAAATGGATAATGGATTTAACTTTTTTTTCCATGTTGCTACCCTAATTGTCTAAATATTATTTGTTTTAAAATTCATTTTTTCCCTCCATATTTGAAATGACTCCATGGTCATCCACCAAGTTATAACTTTAATATATATTTATGGAGTTTCTATGATTTGCCTATTCATAATTATTATAGCTTTATAATGTGTCTTGACATCAAGTAGAACAAGCCTTCCTTCATTGGTCTTTTTTCCCTCCAGTATTTCTCTGGCTATTTTTGCTTTTTTCATATTAACTTTAAAATCAGCTTGTCTAATCTCTTACCCCCAAAGCTTTTGTTTTCTATGAAGATAGCATTAAATTTAGAGATTTTAAGAATTTAAATCTTTCTGATATTGAATCTTCCTATTCCTCCTTCCTTCCTTCCTTCCTTCCTTCCTTCCTTCCTTCCTTCTCTCTCTCTCTTTTTTCATCTTTCTCTCTCTTTTTAAAAAATACAGTGGGGCCTTGACTTACGAGTGTCCCGACTAACGAGTTTTTTGAGATACCAGCTGTCTCTC
>NW_005354999.1:3156634-3157629 GCF_000412655.1 Myotis brandtii | reverse complement strand
GAGAGGGACAGAGAGCTAGAAACATCGATGAGAGAGAAACATCGATCAGCTGCCTCCTGCACACCTCCTACTGGGGATGTGCCCGCAACCAAGGTACATGCCCTTGACCGGAATCGAACCTGGGACCTTTCAGTCGCAGGCCGACACTCTATCCACTGAGCCAAACCGGTTAGGGCTCATCTTTCTCTCTTTCATGTTTGTTCTTTCCTTACTTTTTCTTTCTGTTCTTTTGATGATTTTTTTTAATTGTTTCATTTTCCAGGTTACTAATCCTGTCTGCTGTTGGTTCTTAATTTCAGATATATTAGTTCTGGAATGTCCATTTAATTTTAAAAAATAAATTTCAGTTCTTTGTTGAAACTCTCCCATCTTTAAAATCTTTTAAAATAAGTTTTCCATCTTAAAAAAATCAGTTTGTTCATGTATCTCTCTCATTTTCTTGAACATATGAATCATGGTTATTAAAATCCCCTACTGATAACTCCATATTTGAGTCATTTGCGAGTCTATTGTGTGTGTTTTTTCTTTTCGTTTTGGTTGTTTGGCTCTCTGCTTTTTTTTTTTTAACATGCCTCATAATTACTGACTGGATGCTAGAACTTGTGAATGAAATGTCTTAGAGTTTCTGGAACATTTATCCTCCAAAAATTGTTGTTTTATTCTGGCAAGCTGATGGGAGTATCAGCTGATAACCTTGATCCTGTTGAGGTTTGGTTTTAGCTTTGTTAGGACTATTCTTATTCTTGCCCTGTGTGTGCACAATTTAGGAATAGGCTAACTGACAAGAGAGGAATTTATGTGCAGATTTTTATTTATTTTTAAAATATATTTTTATTGATTTCAGAAAGGAAGGGGGAGGGAGAGAGATAGAAACATCAATGATAAGAGAGAACCATTCATGGGGCTGCCTCCTGCACGCCCCCTACTGGGAATTGAGCCCACAATCTGGGCATGTGCCCTTGACCAGAATCGAACCCAGGACCCTTCAGTCCGGA
>NW_005354999.1:3150078-3156508 GCF_000412655.1 Myotis brandtii | reverse complement strand
TTATATTTTTGATATTTATTTTATATATTTAAATGCCATTTAACCAAGAAAATGAGTTCGCGTGTCACCTCTGACACGCGTGTCATAGGTTCGCCATCACTGCCTATCCACTGAGCCAAACCAGCTAGGGCTATGCAGATTTTTAGACTCTAGGGCTACTCAGTTTTTTTTCCCTTCTCTCCAGGATTTTGCAAGCCCTAAACCAGGGGTGGGCAAACTTTTTGACTTGAGGGCCACTATGGGTTCTTAAACTGGACCGGAGGGCCAGAACAAAAGCATGGATGGAGTGTTTGTGTGAACTAATATAAATTCAAAGTAAACATCATTACATAAAAGGGTACGGTCTTTTTTTTTTTTAGTTTTATTCATTTCAAACGGCGCGGGCCGTAGTTTGCCCACGGCTGCAAACCACTCTCTCCTCAGCCCATTAAGACTGCAGCTTTCTACTTATGCTCCATTCTGCTTGCCACAGTTTGGAAAATGACTTCAGGAAAAAGGCGGTGGTAAATATGGAACTTACTAGTATATTCCTACCTTCAATGATTATAGCCCCTCAACTTCTATCTGTTGTTTTATATATTTTACTCAGCATTTATGATTGTTTTGGGAGGTGGGATGGCCTGTTACGAGTTTCACCATCATGGTTGGAACAGTATGTCTCACCATTTCCTAAGTAGACTTTCACTTAATCTCCCAGATTGTACAGGTATACCTTGGAGATATTGTGGATTTGACTCCAGACCCCTGCAATAAAGAGAGTCATAATTTTTTTTTTTTTTGCTGATAGTGGGTCTTGTCTTCATTTTGTAAAAAAGGCAACATCTGTGAAGCACGGTAAAGTGAAGCACAATAAAATGAGGTGTGCTTGTACGTATAAGGCATTTCCATTCTCAGCTGTGTCAGGATCCCCAGTCTGGAGAAATCGCTAGTCTTCTGCTGAGCTGAGAGAGGGGTAATCTCTTGATTGGGAGAGGAGGACGAGGCACACTGTGTGTCTGACTGCTTCTGACAGTCACCCAATCTTGTTTTAGTCCTAATATTATCCTCACTCTCAGAGGCACCTGGTGCTTCCAATTATTGAGCTCGTCTGTAATGGGAATTGAGTTATTTCCCACCGCTGGCTTGGGATACAGCTTTCTGTAGTCTTCCCTCCTCTGCCTTTCTTATCCCTTCGAAGTTGTGTTAGGTTTGAGGAAGAAGTAGAGGTAAATACGTATGTTCATTTGATATGTTAACTATAAGTTGCAGTTTATTTTTTGACTTTTTAAAGATTTAGGCTAAAATAGTTACTCTCGTGGCTTCTTTTCATTTTTCTGAAGGAAAGGCTTTGGCTATATCTTTCTGTTATTTCTACTCTTTGTGGCTAATAGAACAATTCTAAACAGTGTTGCAGTTTCCTGTTTTCTGACCCACTTGGCCTTTTATTTTCTTCTCCTTGAGTCTTAGATTATTATAGTTGTAGGGCCCTTAAGATAGCATTATGTTGAACGGATCAGTGTGTTTAGATGAAGTATCCAAGGCTCAGAGAAGTCAGGTGGTTTGCTTTTCTTCACGTAGCTTTTATTTTCCAAATCCTTTGCTTTATTTGTTGTATCACATAACTCTTTGGAAAGCTCAGGTATCAAAAGCATCTTTGCTTTTATGCTTTGAATATCTTCAATATCAGGCATGTTTTATGGATATTGAATTGATATAATGGTAAGAGACCTTAAGAATACTATCAAATTGGTATTGTGATTTTTATTTGATGTTGGAAGCTGAAGCTTGGAAAGGGCTTGATCCCTAGTGGGAGGGAGGCAGCAATCAATGTTTCTCTCTCATTGAAGTTTCTCTCTCTCTCACTCTCTCTCCCTTTCTCTCTCAAAACAAATTTTTTTTTAAAGAAACAGGAAAACATTTATTTGTAATCTGAGTTTATTATAATACTGAAATTAGAACAGGATTTTTATGTTCCTTCAGTTACATGTTATGATGATTTTGGAAATGTAAGTCTATGGTACATTTTGTTATCTTTTCTTTCATTTGGTTTGAAAGTCTTCTAGGGTTGTAATTCAGCTGAGAAGTCTCTCAACTAGGAAATAAATAGCTTGGTTAAATATCCTGTAAGACAGTGAAAGTAATCTATCGTGTTTTCCCTTCTATTTCCTCTAGTGTACTACACTAGTCTAATGTGGACTCTACAGAAAAGGAGGGCTGTCAGTTGCTCTGAAACTTGTTGACCACAAGTCTTTGCTTGTTTATAAAGGTGTCTGCACTTGACATTATTTGATGGCAATTAGAGTCATCCTTCTTCTCTACTAGGGCAGATTCTATTCTACTTTACGGAGTTGTCAAAACCACAATATTCACTCAGTTATGCAGTAGGCAGCAGAATGCAATATTAGAGACTCTTAGAGCTTCCATCTTGTTAGTGTGGTCCCTTGAAAGGAATTGGCAACTAAATTTTGAGGCAGGGCCAAACTTACTAATTTTATTTTATTTTTTCTTGGCACAAGTTACAAAATAATGATGGCTGTGAAATAATCTCATTATGTGGTGATTGTTTAATACAATTTGACTTATGAAATTTAGTTTTCTAAGATGAGTTTATCTTGATATATTTTTTTCTAAATAGCATAGTAATGTAATATACTTTTGTGTCCTGGAGAAATCATTAAATTCTGGCTGGTGCCCAGATAACTATTATATTATGCCATTTGATCAAAGTTAGCTTGAAAGTGTTTGAAATGACTCTCCTACCTTAATTCACTGATAATGCTGTATTGCTATTGTAATAGTTAATTTCCTGTTTCTCTTAAAGTTGCTAAAAGGCTTGTAATGTCTTCCAGAAATTTTGAAATGGAAAATGGTTATAATGTTTTCTAAGATAGAAGAAAGCTCTTCCCTATAACATTTTATGGGGAATTGATTTTTACCACAGGCTGAGTTCTGGCCTTTAGTCTTATAGACCTAGAATATGAATTTTGTCATTTAAGGAAACTGAATAATTTCTTAGAGGCAAAATAAAATAAAACAAATTTTAGTATTGAGAAAATGAAGTGAGAACATGGATTTGTTCATTTACAATGAGAAATATGGTAAACTGTCACAGAAATTTTAATATAAAGTCTTCATGACAAGCTCATTTTCTCAGACATAGAAAGCCTGCTTGCAATGAATGGGAATAGAAAAGAGCAAGTTAGGTGAATTAAATATTTATTAGTTTTAGATTAACATAGTGAATTCTTGTATCTCCACAATAATGGTGATCTTGCTAATAAGCAGCACTAATGATTGCTTTTGCGACTTTTTCTCTCCACCTTTCCTTCCCTCTTCCCTCTCTCTCAATTTTTAAAATTTTTTAAAATTTTTGTTAATCCTCACACGAGGGTATTTTTTTCCATTGATTTTTAGAGAGAGTGGAAAGGAAGAGGGGGGGCAGAGACAGAGAGAAAGGGAGAGAGAGAGATATTGATGTGAGAGACACATCAATCAGTTGCCTCCCACACGTGTCCTAACTGGGACATGCCCTTGACCAGGAATTGAACCCATGACCCTTCACTGTGCAAGTCAACCCTCTAACCACTGAGAAACAGCTGCCAGGACTCTTTCACTTTTTTAAAGATTTCACTACCTCGCATATTTGGCTTCTGTCTCCACCAGTCTCCTGAAATTACTATTACTAAAGCTTCTAATGATCTTAATCAAATATCTGGGTATGGTAAGAGTCTAATTATACCAAAGGCAGAAATATAAAGAAAAGATTGATACATTTGTTCATATTGTTAACAGAGGGGAGAGGGCCTCGTCTCTCCTAGTTGCTTGTGGATGTGGATTTCTTGTGATATCCGGAGAAAAATAATTTCCTGAGACTTGCACGGGAGGATGCAATATGGTAGAAAGCTTTCTGTAGAATTAAATTTCTGAATTTCCAAAATCCCATTTCCTTTTGTCCTGCCATATAAGAAGTGTAGCGAGGGCTTCATTAGAGCTAAAATCAGAGCTAGTGTCCAGAGTTGCCTTTCCATGTCTGCACAGTCCAATCCAGCATCAGGCTAGCTTAATTTGTGTTTCCCCGCTGCAGTCCATCAGTCCATTGCATGTAGAGTCTGCAGGGCCACATGGCTACGGGGGAAACATGGGTAGGAGCAAAACAAGAGAGCCCCATGAGTCTAGAGGAGCCAAGAGTGGGGAGCAACAAAAGAGAGAATTCCTTTGTTTAGGGGATTCTGTATTCCCAAATTTTCACAGGCTTACAGTGTTTATGCCCATTCAGGCCAACCATCTCTGTTCCAAGGTTGACTGACTGGCAAGTACCTTCCCTATGTCACCCAACTTTACTGGGCATGCATCTGTCTTCCCTTTGTTGGAACTCTTCCCCCAGTGTTTTGCAGGGAATAGCCCTGTGGTTCCCTGGGGAGTGCAAGTTGCAGTTTCCTGGTGAAGCTGCCCAAATGACAAGCCTATAATGTCTGGCCTTCCCTTTCCTTCTTTCCTATCCTTTATAATAAAAGCCTGATATGCAAATTGTCCCTTCGGGTGGTTGTTTTGACCGAGAGTTAGACTGGGAGACCAGGAGTTCGACCACTCACTTTGACATGCACCGACCACTAGGGGGAGGCGTGGAACATGGCGGACATCCGAGACATGACATTGGCAGCGGGCGGCAGTGGAGGTGCTGCCGGCCCCGATGGGTCCCGACAAGAACTAAAAGCCTGATATGCAAATTGTCCCTTCGGGTGGTTGTTTTGACCGAGAGTTAGACTGGGAGACCAGGAGTTCGACCACTCACTTTGACATGCACCGACCACTAGGGGGAGGCGTGGAACATGGCGGACATCCGAGACATGACATTGGCAGCGGGCGGCAGTGGAGGTGCTGCCGGCCCCGATGGGTCCTGACAAGAATGGGACTGCGGCGGGATGGTGGAGCAGGTGAGCGGGTGGGTGTGAGCAGGGGCCCGATCGCCCCATTGATTGCCCCACAGATGGTGACCAGGCACTGAGGGAGCCAAGTGGGGGGCCCCAGCCCCGAACGATTGCCCCACAGGCGGGATGGTGGAGCAGGTGAGGGCGACCACGGTGGGATGGTGGAGCAGGTGAATGTGTAGTGCCAGGCCAAGGTGAGTGTGAGTGGGGTCCCTGATCGCCCCACGGGTTGCCCCACAGAAGGTGACCAGTGGTGGTGGTGGGGGGCTGAACCAGCGAGTGGAGTGGCACCAGGCCAAGGCGGGGTGCCAGGCGGGGCTGCGGGCTTGTGAGGCTGGGGGTGCGAGCTGGGGCCCGGTCCCTTCAGGCCATCCCGAGGGACCCCACCTGTGCATGAATTCGTGCACTGGGCCTCTAGTTATTAATAACTAGCTAAGTACAAGAGTGTCAATATCAAAATAAACTTTTATATTTAAACTAGAGGACAGATGCATGGATTCATGCACCAGTGGGGTCCCTTGGCCTGACCTGCGGGGATAGGGCTGAAACCAGCTTTCCAACATCCCCAGAGGGGTCCCAGATTGTGAGAAGATGGTTCTTGGGTGACACACCCCGAAATTGGGCTTGCTCCTCTCTGGTTCCGGGTGCATCACCTGATAACTGCCACTGTCAAGTGACCTTAGCTTGGCAGCTGCTGAGTTGAGCACCTGCCCCCTGGTGGTCAGTGTGCGTCATAGCTACTGGCCAGTCAGCCAGTCGCTTAGGCTTGTATATATAGAGATAAAATTGAAAAGCAAATAGCATGGGCCTGGCTGGTGTGGCTCAGTTGGTTGAAGTGTCCCTGTACCAGAAGGTCATGGGTTCGATTCCTGGTCAGGTCATATACCTAGGTTGCAGGTTCGATCCCCATTCAGGGAGTGTGTGGGAGGCAACTAATCAATGTATCTCTCTCACATCAGTGTTTCTCTCTCTTTCCCTCCTTCTCTAAGATCAATTTAAAAAAAAAAGAAAGAAAAGCTAATAGCATAAAAGGAAAAAAGAATGTATGATAGAGAAGGGTTAAAATGTTCATTAAAGAAGGTTTTACAAAATAATTTTTTATTTTATTTTTTTAACTGTTTATTGCTGAGAGTATTGCAAATGTCCCCCCCCTCTCCCCTCTTGCCCCCCTCCACCGGGGTCCAGTTCTGCCCCAGGCTTTTACTACCTTATTTATTGTCTGTGTCCATGGGTAATGTATGTATGCATATAAGTTCTCTGGTTAATCTCTTACCACTGCTCTCTCCCCGCTTCCCTCAGAAATTCGTCATTCTGTTCCATGTTTCCATGCCTCTGTTTCTATTTTATTCATCAATTTATTTTGTTAATTAGATTTCTTTTTCATTTATTTTAGATTCAATTGTTGATAGATATGTATTTATTGCCATTTTATTGTTCATATTTTTTAAATTAAGATATTATATATGTGTCCTTATCCTCTCATTGCACCCCCCCACTCATGCCCTCACCCCCCCCCCCCCCTC
>NW_005354999.1:3133200-3149482 GCF_000412655.1 Myotis brandtii | reverse complement strand
CCTCTTATGAAAAGTATCTACTCAGGTCCATTGCCCATTTTTTGATTGGGTTGTTTATCTTCCTTTTGTTAAGTTGTATGAGTTCCCTATAAATGTTGGAGATTAAACCCTTATGGGAGATAACTTTGGCAAATATGTTTTCCCATGGAGTGGGCTTTCTTGTTGTTTTGTTAATGGTTTCTTTTGCTGTGCAGAAGCTTTTTATTTTGATGTAGTCCCATTTGTTTATTTTCTCTTTAGTTTCCATTGTCCTAGGAGCTGTATTGGTGAAGATAGTGCTTTGGCATATGTCTGAGATTTTGCTGCCTGTGGATTCTTCTAATATTTTTATGGTTTCCCGTCTTATGTTTAAGTCCTTTATCTATTTTGAGTTTATTTTTGTGTATGGTGTATTGTTTATATTTTGATCTTTTTTTTCTTCTCCTTTCCCTTTAACATTTCATGTAATACTGGTTTGGTGGTGGGTGAACTCCTTTAGCTTTTTCTAGTCTGTGACACTCTTTGACTGACCTTCAATTGTAAATGATAATTTTGCTGGGTAGAGTAATCTTGATTGTGGGTCCTTGCTTTTTATCACTTTGAATATTTCTTGCCTCTTTATTCTGGCCTGCAAAGTTTCTGTTGAGAAATCAGTAGTTGTATGGGCATTTCCTTGTAGGTAATTAACTGCTTTTCTCTTTCTGCTTTTATGATTTTTTGTCTTTAATCTTTGGCATTTTCATTATGATGTTTCTTATTGTGGGCCTCTTTGGGTTCCTCTCTGCACTTACTGGACTTGTAAGTCTATTTCTTTCACCAGATAAGGGAAATTTTCTGTCATTATTTTTTCAAATAGGTTTTCAATTTCTTGCTCCTGCTCTTCTATTTCTGGCACCCTCATGATGCGAATGTTGATATGCTTGAAGTTGTCCCAGAGAATCCTTACACTATCTTCATATTTTTAGATTCTTTTTTCTTTTTGCTGTTCTGATTGGGTGTTTTTTGCTTCCTCATATTTTAAATTGATTTGATTCTGAGTCCTCTACTCTACTGTTGATTCCCTGTAAATTATTCTTTGTTTCAGTTATTGTATCCTTCATTTCTAAGTGGTCCTTTTTTATGTTATTGTTGTTCTCACTAAGATCCCTGAAGCTCTCATTAAGTTCCTTGAGCATCCTTATTACCATTGTTTTGAACTCTGTATCTGGTAGTTTGCTTGCTTCCATTTAATTTAGTTCTTTTTCTGGAGATTGCTTCTGTTCTTTCATTGTGACATGTTTCTTTGTCTCTGCATTTTGGCAGTTTCACTGTGTTTGTTTCTATGTATTAGGTAGAGCTGCTGTGTCTCCTGGTATTGGTGGAGTGGCCTTGTGTAGTTGGTATTCTGTAGGGCGCAGTGGCTCAGCCTCCCCAGTCACCTGAGCTGGGCACTCTAGGTGCTCCCTTGTGTGGGCTGTGTGCACTGTCCTGTTGTAGTCGAGTGTTGATTGCTGTTGGCATCACTGGGAGGGATTGACACCCAGGCCAATCAGCTGTTCCAACCAGCTGCGACTACAGTGGAAGAGCCGCTGTGCAGGAGATGCCCCCATGGAGCAGTGGGGCTATGGTGCTCATCGAGTCTGCCCCTTGAATGTGTTGTTTGTGGATATGGTAGGGTTGTAATCTGGCATGGTCTGAAGCTGTCCACTGGGTGCACTGGCTCTGGGGCCTCTTGGGAGGTGCAAAGTCAGCTACTACCTGTGCCCTGCCTAAGGCCACCTGGCCTGAGCTACAGAGCAATCTGCAGATGGCTGCTACTTATGTTGGAGTTGGAGGTGTCCAGGAGAGGCCAAGCTGTGAACAAGGCAGGCTGCTGCTAGTGCTGGGCCCGGGGCCACTTAGCAAGAGGTATGGGGCATGCTGAGTTCAGGCTGCTGTTTGTTTGAGACATTTTAGGAAAGCCTGAAGCCTGAGCCAGGACAGGCCATTCACATGGAAAAGCCACTGCAAACAGCTTGGGTGAGGCTACAAATTGGGTGGGATAGGGCTTTAGGGAGTCAACAGGGTGAGGAAAACTGTGGGCCAGGTTGATGGAGACTCAAAAATGGTGACTGCCGATATGCACTGTGGTGAGGAGGTCTCAGCAATGGAACAATAACCTATACCAGCACTTTTGTCTGGGAGAAAGATGACCCCCAATCTTGCTCTAATGCCAAACAATTATGTGCCTCCCCATATGTCCCTGAATCCTTTCTGCTGCCCCAGCGCTGGAACGCAGAGGGAGTAAGTCACTCAGAGGGAGTATTGTCACTAAGCCACAATCTCTGCTGGTTTGAAGTTATGGGGACTTCTTTTCCAGGCACTGGAACCCGGGGCTGAGGGATCTGGTGTGGGGCTGGGACCCCTTGTTCCTCACGGGAGGCCTCTGTGGCCAAGATATCCCACCCTATTAAAAAAAGCCATGCGTGGGTGTTGGAATAGCCCGTTTTGCGCCTCCACGCCTCCTACTAGTCTCAATGTGACTTCTTTAATTCTCTAGTTGATAGTTGTTCTGTGGTTTAGTTGTAATTTTGATGTGGTTGTGGGAGGATGCGAGTATCGTGTTTAACCTATGTCGCCACCTTGGCCCTCCCTCCTACTTTTAAAAAGACTGTTCCAGAAAAAAATGGACAAAGAACTTGGATGAAGTGTTTCAAAGATCAGAAATATGAAAGTTCAATAGGACTCCACCAAGATGGCGGCATAGGTAAACACCGGAGACTGCTGCCGCAAACAACCACTTCAAAAATACAACTAAAAGACGGAACGGACATCACCCAGAACCACAGGAAGGCTGGCTGAGGAGAGACTCTTCAACTAGAAGGAAAAATAACAGCACACCGAGGCTCAGAGGAGGCGCAGTGTGGAAAAAACTCAGGTGCGGAGGTGCGCGCGCAAAGCGGGCTGGTGGCTGAGAGCGCGGTTGTCGTTTTCGGTCAGGGGGGAGTCTCAGACTCTGAGCTCCAGATACGGGCGAATCGCTGGGGACTCGGACCCAAACGGGAGAAGCGGGAGTGTCTGGCATCAGTTGGAAGGCAGCTTTCCCTCCGAGGTTTGCAGCGGTTCCGGGGGTTCTGAGAAGCAGAGCCTCTGGGAACAGGACTGAGGGCACCATAACGGCTCCCTCCGCCCGCCCTGTTGAGCCCGCCCCGCCCAAGCCCTGCGCAGAGCCATTTGCCGGATAGCCTCAGGCAAAGGCTAGATTAGCACCTCCCCAGAGGACAGAAGTTTTCCGCGGCAGACACAGCTGATTCACACAGCCAGTCGGCCTGGTGGTCAAATCCCTCTAGTATTAACTACAACAATCAAGGCTCAACTAGAACAAGACTGCGCACAAAGACCACTAGGGGGTGCACCAAGAAAGCATAAAAAATGCGGAGACAAAAAAACATGACAGAAATGGAGGATATAGAGCTAAAAATCGCAATTTTGAGGGCTTGCAAAAATGTGCTAGAAGCTGTCAATAAACTTGAGGAGAGAGTCACGAAAACTAATGAGACCCTCGATGCTATGATAAAGAACCAACTAGAAATTAAGCATACACGGACTGAAATAAAGAATATTATACAGACACCCAATAGCAGACCAGAGGAGCGCAAGAATCAAGTCAAAGATTTGAAATGCGAAGAAGCAAAAAACACCCAACCGGAAAAGCAAAATGAAAAAAGAATCCGAAAATACGAAGATAGTGTAAGGAGCCTCTGGGACAGCTTCAAGCGTACCAACATCAGAATAATAGGGGTGCCAGAAGATGAGAGACAGCAAGATATTGAAAACCTATTTGAAGAAATAATGGCAGAAAACTTCCCCCACCTGGTGAAAGAAATGGACTTACAGGTCCAAGAAGCGCAGAGAACCCCAAACAAAAGGAATCCAAAGAGGACCACACCAAGACACATCATAATTAAAATGCCAAGAGCAAAAGACAAAGAGAGAATCTTAAAAGCAGCAAGAGAAAGAGACTCAATTACCTACAAGGGAATACCCATACGACTGTCAGCTGATTTCTCAACAGAAACTTTGCAGGCCAGAAGGGAATGGCAAGAAATATTCAAAGTGCTGAATACCAAGAACCTACAACCAAGAATACTTTATCCAGCAAAGCTATCATTCAGAATTGAATTATGTGCCTCCCCATATGTCCCTGAATCCTTTCTGCTGCCCCAGCGCTGGAACGCAGAGGGAGTAAGTCACTCAGAGGGAGTATTGTCACTAAGCCACAATCTCTGCTGGTTTGAAGTTATGGGGACTTCTTTTCCAGGCACTGGAACCCGGGGCTGAGGGATCTGGTGTGGGGCTGGGACCCCTTGTTCCTCACAGGAGGCCTCTGTGGCCAAGATATCCCACCCTATTAAAAAAAGCCACGCGTGGGTGTTGGAACAGCCCGTTTTGTGCCTCCACACCTCCTACTAGTCTCAATGTGACTTCTTTAATTCTCTAGTTGATAGTTGTTCTGTGGTTTAGTTGTAATTTTGATGTGGTTGTGGGAGGATGCGAGTATCGTGTTTAACCTATGTCGCCACCTTGGCCCTCCCTCCTACTTTTAAAAAGACTGTTCCAGAAAAAAATGGACAAAGAACTTGGATGAAGTGTTTCAAAGATCAGAAATATAAAAGTTCAATAAACATGGGTGAACTTTTCAAATTCACTGTTATGCAAAAGAAAAGGCACCATTTTTCCCTTCAAATGTAATGAATAACAAGAACTGAAAGTGAGACAGTGCTCCCTATGTGCCAGCACTGTTCTTAGTACATGACTGAAATTAATCCTCCAACAAGTCTGTAAGTACAGACTGCTTTTATCCACAGTTTACAGATGAAAAAACTGAGGCACATGAAGATGAGTAGCTTGCCCAAGGTCACATAAGTAATAAGTGATAAAGCTAGGATTTAAACCTGGGTTCTCTGATTCCAGGGTTTCAGTGCTCTTTACTACCCTTAATTGCCTCTCAAAGATTTTAATAAATAATACCAGTGTTAAAAGAGTACCTAGGAGCAAGCACTTTTAATTTTTAAAAAAATTCATTTCAGAGGGGAAGGGAGAGGGAGGGACAGAAACATCAGTGATGAGAGAGAATCATTGATCAGCTGCTCTATCCACACTGGGGATCGAGGCCACAACCCAGGCATGTGCCCTGCCCGGGAATCGAACCATGACCTCCTGATTCATAGGTTGATGCTCAACCACTGAGGCACGCTGGTCGGGCCAAGCACTTTTATACACTGCTGGTTAGAATATACATTATTAGTCATTTCTGTAAGACAGTTAAGCAATATGTTTGAAAGTTTTAACATGTTCACATTCTTCGAACTAAGAATTTATCCTAAGGAATTTTTTTTTTCTGTTTAATATATTTTATTGATTTTTTACAAAGAGGAAGTGACAGGGATATAGAGTTAGAAACATTGATGAGAGAGAAACATCAATCAGCCGCCTCCTGCACACCCCCCACTGGGGATGTGCCCGCAACCAAGGCACATGCCCTTGACCAGAATCGAACCCGGGACCCTTCAGTCCGCAGACCAACGCTCTATCCACTGAGCCAAACCAGTCAGGGCGTATCCTAAGGAATTTTTATAAGTAATAAGTACATAAAAATGTATGCGTGGAAATTTTATCTGAAGTCTTTTTTTAGACTAGCAAACACTGTAAATAATTTAAATGTATAATAGGGGATTAATTAAATAACTTTGGGAAACAGTCTTATTGGAGATAATAAAGTAGTGCTAGTAATTAATTCATATAAGAAAAAGTTTGTTTCTCTCTCCATATATGTTAAGTATATACAGTATTTGACTTTACAAAGCCTTCTTATAAAATTGAAATGTCGGCCGGCTGATGTGTCTCAGTGGTTGAGTGTTGACCTATGAACCAGGAAGTCTGGTTCGATTCCTGATAAGGGCATATGCCCGGGTTGTGGGCTCAATCCTCAGTAGGGTGCGTGCAGGAGGCAGCCGATCAATGATTCTCTTTTATCATTGAGGTTTCTATTTCTCCCTCTCCCTTCTCTGAAATCAATAAAAATATATTTATAAAAAAATAATAAAAATAATAAAATTGAAATGTCACTGTTTTTCTCTTTTTAGCTATCACTAGGTTGCATGAATAAAATGAAGTTTATTTAACTTTCAGTAAATATTTAAAATATCCTTTTAAGTACACACATCACTAAGGAAGTATAATTTAAATTAAACAGTTATTATAGATGATGTGCTTATCTCTGTTAACAGTTATTTTTGTTTCTGTCTAGCCTATCAGTTAAGATGCCTTAGAAAAATAACTATGGAGAAGTATGCTAGACTACAGAAGATTGGAGAAGGTTCATTTGGAAAAGCCATTCTTGTTAAATCTACAGAAGATGGCAAACAATATGTTATCAAGGAAATTAACATCTCAAGAGTAAGTATATTTTTCTATTGGTTATTCAAGTAATATCTGGTTACAAAAGGGTTCATTGTTAGAGATTAAAAAAAAAAAAAGCAATGTATAACCTAAAGTGGAAGACTGCCATAATCCCAGGGAGAGCCACTAATTTCAGAATAGTCTATATATCCTTTCATATTTTTTTATGATATGTGCTTGTGTTTATATGTCTACTGTTCTATAACTAAATCTAGTTTGAACATCTTAAAATGTTTTTACTTGTCGATTCAACTCATTCTTTTTAGCTTCTGGCAATATTTTGTTATTTGGACCATGCTTCTTTGTTAACATTATTTTTTAACTACTTTCTTATTTATGGACTTTTAAATTGTATAGTAATGTTTAATATAGTATTTTCTCTTTTCCTCCCATTTAAGATGTCCAATAAAGAAAGAGAAGAATCAAGGAGAGAAGTTGCAGTGTTGGCAAACATGAAGCATCCAAATATTGTCCAGTATAGAGAATCATTTGAAGGTCAGATACAGTTTTCAAGAGAGTTCCAAAAACTCCTAAGCCATATAATGACATTTAGATACTTTCCTTATAAGGAATCTTTTTGTGAATGTGTTCATAGGAAGGAAAGTATATCATTTTTGCTTCAATATGTATGCATATGAATATCAGCTTGATTCTAGGATAATGCACCACACTATCCCTGTATAGTTTAATACTGGCTCAATGTTACTATAATTTCTTAAAAAGAAGCAATGTTAGTAAGTGCAAGAATTTGGACAAAGCTAGAACAGTAGTTTACATCTTTTGGTTAAGCTAAACTCCTTTGAATCTCTACCAGTACTGCTACTAAGAAAATGTTCTGATCTTTAGAAAGTATTCTATTCATTGGTATTCTCTTGTAGACCTCATTCTTATGATACTGAGGTATGTTGAAAAAGTGTTCTCAAGTTCTTAAAATGTCATAGCTGTATTGCTGATTTGGAAATATGTTCCATTATATTTGTTAATGCAGGAACTAAAATAAGGATAAGCTTCTTTAAAGGCAGGTTAAAGTGGTTTATTGAAATCCTGTTGAAGTCATTCCCCTTATTATCATAAATCCCTATAAATTATAAAACAGGAATAGAGGTTGAAAGTAGATGTTAGTTTAAATGACTGTTTTGGGTCACATCACATACCAGTTTCAGAGTCTGAATTAGAGCTAAAGTATCCTTGCTCCCAGATCAACATTGATATTGGAAAATAGATGTGAAAAGTTTGGATAACATTGTTTCATATAGCCAGGCCAGGTGGTTCCCAATCCATGGCACATTAGCAGCATTTTATTTCAGGATTCCTTCTCCATCCCTTTCTCAGTTGGTTGAGCGTCATCCCATATACCAAAAAGGTTGCAAGTTCGATTCCTGGTCAGGGCACATACCTGAGTTGCAGGTTCATCCCCAGTTGGGGCATATACAATAGGCAACCGATTAATGTTTTTCTCTCTTTCTGTATGTGTCTCCTTTTCTCTCTCAAAAAATCAATAAATAAAAAAAGTTGTTTCATATAATATGAGAGTGGAGAGAAAATATTTTCGGGTATTTAAATGTATAATTAGATTTAATATTAAATATTATATTAGACACTTTATTATTTTATCTGTATTTCTAAAATTTATACATTTAAAAAATTTGATCTTATTGAAAAAGTGGGAGTTTGTATTGTATCATTGTATATTTGAGTATATGTGTTATACATTTTTATTTTCTCTACTCCGTTACTTAAACATAAGGGTAGTGTCTTATATTTCTGTATCCCTAGCATCTGTGCAAAGTGCCTGGCACTGAGATGTGTGAATGATTGAAGGGATACAAAATAGATTAGTACTTCCCTCATGGAGAAAAGACTTTTTAGTTAACCTTATATTTTAAGTAGTATTTATCCCCCAAATAAACAATGTTTAAGCAGCAGAAAACGTTACAGAATGTTTGTACTAAAGCTCCAGCATTTTATTTCAGGATTCCTTCTCCATCCCTTTCTCAGTTCTTATTTAACTTCTGTTTCCCTATCTCTGTTTCTGTCTCTTTCACACCCACATACACATTTACCTTTTTTTAAAAAAAAATATTTTGGTGGTTTTATTTATTTATTTTTGATACATGCACATGGTACAAAATTTGGATGTTATATAACTGTAAAAAGTTTGCCTTCTATTCCTACCTTCCAGGTACCTATTTTCCTTTCCTGGAGTTAACCACTGTTCACCACTGTCTTGTGTTTTTTTTCCAAAAGTGCTCTATGCATTAGTAAGCATACATAAAATGATAGCATACTGTACATAATTTTTTGCTTTTTGTTTTTATGCTACATAAATGTTAATATCCTATACATATTTTTATAAGTAGTGGATTATAGGTTTTTTTTGCATTGTGATTTCTCACATGTCTATTTGGATAATCTTTTCTTATCAATCATAAAGTGTTATAACAGATTCTTAATTAGTTATATAGGTTCCCAATCCATGGCACATTAGAAGCAGTACTATATCAGAAGGGGATATCAGCACTACAAGTAATAATACCACCACAAGGTGCAAGAAATAAGTACTGCTGGAAATAAGGCCATAAGCACAGAGAGAAGTGAAAACTTAGAAATGTTCTTTGAGTTGCAATAGTTTCACTAGTAAGCAGTAGTTTAGTAAATGTTAGAAGCACTATTGGCCTTTCTTATGTGGGAAGAATAAGCATAGTTTTATTCTTTTATAAGAATAAGGGTGGAGAGAAGGATTAAGAAGTGTCTACCCACAGAAAGAGTCATGAAAGTATTATTAATAATAAGTATTACAATATACATTTCAACTTAAGATGGGTTTATTGGGATGTAGCACCATCATAAGTCAAGGAATTATTTGTATATCTGTCTACATATTGTCTGTATTCTAGAGATGTTTGGGTCAATGTGGATACTGCTATCCAATAAGATTGTGTATTCTTGGTAGAAAAAATATTAATGATGGAGTTATTAACCCAAGTTATTGAATGTCTGTGTTATCAGTATATCTTGACTTTGCATTCTAATTCTTTTGAGTGTTATTCTGTTTCTGGTTTAACAGAACACAATTAATTGCTGCTTTTCAGTAAACCTTTTGGTACCTTTCTTTATGCTTTTGATACACATGTTAAAAAATGGAATCTAATGTTTATATTTTGTAGAAAATGGCTCTCTCTACATAGTGATGGATTACTGTGAAGGAGGGGATCTTTTTAAACGAATAAATGCTCAGAAAGGCATTTTGTTTCAAGAGGATCAGGTGAGTTAGCATGTAGGAGATTGACTCTTCCTCCATAATGTTATTTAGAAGTAATTCAAAGTTATTTATATATGTATTTATTTATTTATAACTACAAATGCTAATTGTAATTACTAGGGCAGTTCAGTAACATATTCTAATATATAAGTCACATTCCTGTACTAATAGCTCCCATCTTAGTTCAGTTCTCTATCTCATTACCTGCCTGTAATATCGTTCCATGTATAATATACTGTGTCTGTGTGTGTGTGTATATATGTGTGTGTGTCTGTCTGTATATGTATATACACATATATATGTAATACCTATATTTATGTATATAACAATTATTCATTATAACTGGTTAATTTTATACTCTGTCAATCTGGCTTACTGTTGCCAGACAATATCTTCCTAAAATATAGCTTTTCTAGGTAATTGCAGCTCTAGAAACCTGGTATTGGCAACTGCATGAAATCTAACCTCTGTTTTGATTTCAAGGATCTCTAAAATATGACCCTATCCTACCTAAGCAATCTTATTTTTTTCTGTTATTCCTCAATGTTCACCTTTTTAAAATCTAGTTTATTTAGTTATTTATTTTACATTTGTGTAAGCTTTAATTCACATCACTCGTACAATACTATGCTGTTGGCATGTGCCTCGATAAATAGGCTTCAAAAAGAAATTATTGCAGTATAAAATAGTTTTTCTGAATTCACGTGCTTTTTACTATTCCCGGGTCTCAAAATGGCTTTTAATGTTATTCTTTCAGACTTTTAGAGCTGTGTACCCCATATTGTGATAGGATATGTTTCTCTGCCCTGCTCCCCAGAGTGATGTTGAAGCGAAGGGAAGTTAAGACAGCTAGGCACCATCCTAGTCTGAAAGAGGCCCAATTTGAGAAGTTCACTTTTGTTGCCAGAAAAAAAGGAACATGAGAAATTAAAGTGTCAAAAAAGGCTGGGGAGTTTACGCCCGAGAAGAAAGCCCACAAATTAAATAAATAGACAAATAAGTAGGTAGGTAGGTAGATAGATAGATAGATAGATAGATAGATGATAGATATGAAGGTCAAATCTGTTCATCCAACAAAAACTGAAGTGCCTTCCACACCAAGCTAGGCACCAGAGATAGAGCATGGAGCAAAGTGAGTGCTACCATGGAGCTATCCGTGGACATTATAATCTCCAAAGCACATCTGTTTCCTTGATATTCTCCCAATTGTGCCCATTTTCCAGAATAGGCCTGCTCTGACACCTTTTGGTCTTCACATAGCTCCAGACAGATTTTCAATACAGTGGAAGAGAAAGAGGCCCAACAAAAACATACAATCCACTGTTACAGATCAAAACCTATCTTCTAGGAATATGTCAGTGTCCATTTCCTAGTTGTATATACAGTAACTGCATTTCCTCAGCTGACCACCTCCCAGCGCACATGATGAAAGGACCTCACCCATGAGGAATGGTGGATTCTTTTCATATATTTAACATATTTATTGAGCATGCACTGGGACACATGTTTATACATCTCATTCTTCCTCCTATGTGCTTATTCTGATTATTTCTTTATTTTGATAATACCTCCAACTCTCTCTTATTAATATTCTATATGTTTTTTTAAAGCTCAGCTTAAGTCTTATTTTCCATGACCTTTTCTTTCTCTAAATTGTGTTTCTCATTATCACCCATTCTTAATTTTAATTGTATGCTTTTACCTAGGGGAGTAGAAGAAGTACTATGCTAGGAGTGGCTTTTTTTTTTTTTTGGTTGTTTTTTTTTTTAATTCTTACAACCCCCCATGACTTAATGTAGTTATTTTCTGCTTAGTAGCTAAGAAATCTGAGAGGTTTAAATAGCTTTCCCAAAATCACATAGTGTTTAAATGTACTTCAGTCTAACGCCAAACAATGATAGCCATTTTGCAACTCCAAATTTTATAGAACTTTCTTTTTACAAACTTAAAAGTAAATTGCAAAATTATTTAAGAGTTTAGAAATGGAAAGCCCTCTTTTCCACTGCTCCGTCCCTGAGATTTAGTTTGGTGTATTCCAGGCTTTGTTTTTCATACTTGCACATACACATGTAAAAATTGAGACACACATTCAGAAATAGGATATTATGCATACCATGCTCTATCCTGACATTATCACTGAAACATTATCTTGTTAGTCTATATAGATCAAATATATTAATTTTAATAGCTGCATCATGTTGCATTCTAACAAAGCCTGTGCTTCTTGTTTATTTTTACTCTTTTATCTTCATAACTCCATTTCCATTCCCCTTCTCTCCACAGGCAGCTATTCTGATGTTTTTAATGAATATTTTATGTGTTTTTGCAAAAACAGCTATCATTGTTTTGTATACATGTATTTTAAATGCATACCTATTATAGAATTCATTTAGTTTTACTTTTTACCCTAAGTGCTATCTTTCTGACTCATCTGTTTTGTGATGAGTGCAAATGTTGCTTCTAACTGCTATATGGTGCTCCATTGTACTCATCCAAGTCTCCACTTATTTTTCCTAAATCATGCACCCTTCTTAATGTACTCTGAATAACTTCACCTCAGAATTATTTCTTCAACTAGGTTGTAATTTACTCTAGAGCAGAGATCGCAGTTCTTATTAATATCATATCAGGGTACTTAGGAAAGCTGTGTCTGTGGTAGACACCAAATTGGCACAACTAAGCTGTTGATTGATAATACTGTACATGTGGGGACTTTTAGGTTCTTAGTAGCAACTTTAAAATATGGTAAGGTGAGATCTTGACTTATATTTTAATTACTAAGTAAGGTAATGTCATAATTCTCAAGCTTTACTTATCTCCTCTTCCACAATTAAACCTAGTATACAGAACATAGAACTTGGGAGTAAGAAGATTTGGTTTTGAGTCCTTGTTCTACTTGTCAGCTAGTAATTGTTAGGTTAACCAAGTCTTCCCATGCAGCTCTTATAACAACACTGAGCTAATTTATATATAGTGAGAGATAACCTCAAATTTTTATTTTTTCCTAAATTTAGGATCTAAACTTGGGAAGGCAAAAATCTAAAGAGTTGTCAGAGATTTGGTCACTTGATTAAGATAGGGCAAAGTAACAGCATATTTCAGAAAATAAAGGCAGATGGAGAGGATTCTGGGAAGATGGCAGAGTAGGAAGCACCAGGAATCTATCTCCCCACTAATACAGTTACAGTGGCAGAACCTGTTTGATGTAACTGTTTTGGATCTCTGGAGTCTATTGAAGGTTTGCAACTTCCAAGGTAACTTCAGCTCTTAGCTTTGTAGTAGCAGCTGTTCATTCTCCATCTCTCAGTCCCAAGGCAACTAGCCATGCTGCATTTCAGGAGCAGCTTGCATGCTGGGCAAAAAGGTCCCTGACTTCCGAATACTAGGGATCTGTGCTCTGTTCATTGATAGCTACTTCTGATCTTCAAGGATAGACAAAGAGGTAGAGGTAGGCAGCTATTATTGTTTTGTCCCCTCACCCTCACCTCACCCCCATTATAACAAGTCCCATCCCTTCTGGTTGAAGTAACTCTAAGGGATTTAAAGGGCCATACCCTTTTATTTCTTGCTTCATCTCTTTCTTTTCGTTTTGGGGAGCCAGATATTACAAACTAGGACTTTCAAAACAACCACATATACAAGGGGAATTAGAAGGTCACCATGCATATGTAGAGGAGGATGCAAGCTTAGGAAAGACCTGAGAAGATTTTAAGTTTATACCTCAGGCTGATCCTCAGCTCAGAGATAGCAAATGACAATTTAAAAACAAACAAAAATTCAAAACAACAAGCACTGGGGAAGGAGGAGAATTTTCTTTCCATAGTTACCCCATTATTAGATTCAAATGACTAGTTTTCAACAACATTTGAAAGAACATTTGAGAGAACATTTGAAGAATTAGTGGCTAAAAACGTACAAAAGACTAACAAGGTAAACAGACAGGACAGTATGGTTTATTCAAAGAAAATAAAATAAAGAAAAACTGTCCCTGAAAAAGACCTGATGGTAATCTACTAGACAAAAACTTTAAAACAACTGTCTTAAAGATGCTCAGAGAACTAAAGGAAGACATGGAGAAAGTTAGGAAAGCAGTGTATAAATAAAATGGTTATATTAATAAAGGGAAAATTTAAAAAGAAACAAAAAAAATTCTAGAGCTGAAAAATACAATAACTGAAATAAAAAATTTATTAGAGGGATTCAAAGGTGGATTTGAGCAGGTGGAAAGAATTGGTGAATTGAAGCTATGACAGTGGAAATTATTTAATCTGAGGAACAGAAAGAAAAAAGATGGAAGAAAAGTGCACAGACTGTAAGGAACCTGTAGAACGTCATCTAGTAGACCAACATATGCATTATGGGAGTCCTGGAAAGAGGAGAGAGAAAGAAAGGGTCAGAGAGAACATTTGAAGAATTAATGGCTAAAAACTTCAAAAATTTGTTGGAATACACTGTACATGAGTATAAACATCTAGGAAGCTCAGCAAAAACTTTCAAGTTGGTTGAAGTCAAACAGACTTACACCAAGACATTATAATTAAACTGTTAAAAGGCAAAGACAAAGAAAGAAGTGACTCATTATATGTAACAGAGCTCTGGTAAGATTGTTAGCAGATTTCTTCTTAGAAACTTTGGGGACCAGAAGACTTGGGCTGATGTACTCAAGTTCTAAAAGAAAAACTGCCAACCAAGAATTCTCTATCTGGCAAAACTCTTTTGAAATGAGGGGGAAATTAAGACATCCCCAGATAAACAAAAGCTGTGGTTATTCGTTATTGCTGGACTTGAATTGAAAGAAATGCTAAAGGGAGTCTTGCAGATTGAAATGATAAAACTCTAGACAGTGACTTGGAATCATATGAAGAAATTGATCTCAATAAAGGTAAATACATAGGCAATTATAAAAGCTAATATTATTGTAATACTTTTTTTCTACATAATTTAAGAGACTAATGCATTTTTTAAAAAGCAATTATGCATCCCAAAGCTAGTATTACAACTGGTTTGTACTCCACATTTTGTTTTCTACATAATTTGAGAATCTAATGCTTTTAAAAAAGAAAATAAAGAATAAAGGAAGGAGAGCTACCAATCAGGTAACAATTCAGTTTCTGAACACAGAAAGATAAAATTGTATAAAGGTATAATTTTGTGACATAAAGGAGTGGGATAGAAATGTAAAGGAGCAGAATTTTCATGTTATTGAAGTTAAGCTGGTGCAAATCCAAATTAGAGTATTATAACTAGGATAGTAAATGTAATCCCTATGGACTGACTTTGACCTATTAGGTGTATCATTGCTGCTGAACACTTTTGTAAAGTTATAAAGGAGTACAGGTATGGGAGATACGGTAATGAAAAACCGTATCTTTAAATTGAGGCATAGGTCATTTCTAGATGTGTTTCAGTTCTACAGGGAGGCTGCATAACAGTAAGACTCAGCACAGCTTAATTTTCATCTTTTTGTACTTGTTCTTGATCCCTCATGGTTGAATTAATTGTGCTCTGTGTGTACTTATTGCAGTTAAAAAGTTTGTGCATTTTATTAAGGTATTTGTTTATATTTCTGCCACCACATGAACTCCTTAAAGTTGAGAGTACTGTATTTCATTTTTCTTCTTACAGTGCCTTATGTGAATATGTGAATATGGAAAGGCATTTAAAAATTTGTGTGGTCCTTAGTAATTACCTGTTGAACTGAACTGAGAGGCTTGCTTTTTAAGAAAATTAATTTTAAAAATTAATTTTAGGTTATTTTAATGTAATATTTGTTCTTTTAAAAAATACTGAACAGATAGGAAGCATGTTAATCTATTTTTCTAAAATTTTCCCCTGATATAAATATTGTTACCTGATTGGTAGCTCTCCTTCCTTTATTCTTTCTTTCATTCTTACACACCACAACACTTATATGCAGCTATATAAAGTTCAGGTATATAATATACATAAATATACTTTTAAAAAATAGGAGTATGCTCTGCAACTTTCTTTTTTTTCACTTAACAGTGTACATAGACATACTTCATTCTTTTCAGTGGCTGCATAGCATTTCTAGTGCAGTGTTATCAAGTATATTTAACCAGGTCCATTGAAGGGCATTTAGGTTATTTATATTTTTTTGTTTTGACAAACAGTGCTGGAGTAAACATCCTTGTACACATCCCTTTGTATTTGTAACACTATATCTGTAGGATAAATTTGAAATTGCAATTTGTTCTTTCATATGGTATGTGAATATAAAATTTTTGCATACTTTGCAAAATGACTCTAATTAACGTTACCATAAATAGGGTATGCAAAGACCTGTTTCCCCACATTCTAACCAACATTGTATATTATTTCATTTTTGTCAAGTTCAGTTAGTATTTTGTTTTAAATTTTTTTTTTTTAATTTGGAGGAAGTTTAGTATTTTGTATATGTGTTTATTGGCTATTTTTCCCCAGTCATTTGCCTTTCTAGTATTTTTTTAAAATTAAATCTTTATTGTTCAGATTATTACAGTTGTTCCCCTTTTTCCCCCCCATAGCTCTCCTCCACCCAGTTCCCACCCCACCCGCTGCCCTTACCCCTCCCACTGTCCTCATCCATAGGTGTACGATTTTTGTCCAGTCTCTTCCTGC
>NW_005354999.1:3110546-3133090 GCF_000412655.1 Myotis brandtii | reverse complement strand
TTTCCCCACATTCTAACCAACATTGTATATTATTTCATTTTTGTCAAGTTCAGTTAGTATTTTGTTTTAAATTTTTTTTTTTTTTTAATTTGGAGGAAGGTTAGTATTTTGTGTATGTGTTTATTCGCTATTTTTCCCCAGTCATTTGCCTTTCTAGTCTTTGGTCCACTTCTTATTTTGGCTGCCAGTATTTTTCTGTGATTTGAAAGAACTTGTACATATTAGAGAATTAGCAATCTTTCAATTATGCTGCAGATTGATATGATTGTTATGCTTGATTATATCTTTTGTTATGCAGAAGCTTTAAATTTTATAGAATCAACTTTGTCATCCTTATTTCTTGTGATATGTGGGTTTTGTGTCATGATTTGAAAGTCCTGTTTCAATCAAAGAACCTATGTATTCTTCTATTATTGTGGTGTGTGTGTTGTGTGTGTGTGTGTGTATGTATGTATGTATATATATATATATATATAGTTTCAAAATGCCATCTGCTTGGAATTATTTTAGTATTAGGTCTGAGGAATAAATTAAACCTTTTTGCTTTCAAGTGGCTGACTCCAGAATGTGTTTATGTATGGGAAATGTGGGGAGAGAAAAAAAGCAAGAGATGTTGTCTAACTTTTCAGCCTGATTTTTTTCCTCTTATGATTTTTATGTCAAAGAAAGCATTATAGAAAAAAATAAACTTAAAAACAGAAGTCACCTATCATACTATAATAAAATACAAATTATTTCTATTTTTATTGCTCTCTAGAAATTTCTTGCCATATTCTGACATTCATCAGTAGCAGTCTCTTACATTTTAAAGTTAGTATGTGCCTAACTTTAATGTGTCTATTGGCTTCAATACCTATGTAATGTTACTACAAATTAAAAATAAGCTCCTCTGAGTCTCAGTGTGCTTTTCTCTTTCCTTCTAGTTGTAGAATTTCCACTCAGCCAGCCTTTCTGTAGTTCTGGATGATGTCCGTTTTGTCTTTTTGTTGTATTTTTGAAGTTGTTGTGGGAGGCAGCAATTTCAGGTGTTTACCTATGCCGCCATCTTGGTTTCTCCCTGCCTTTCTAGTCTTTGGTCCACTTTTTATTTTGGCTGCCAGTATTTTTCTGTGATTTGAAAGAACTTGTACATATTAGAGAATTAGCAATCTTTCAATTATGCTGCAGATTGATATGATTGTTATGCTTGATTATATCTTTTGTTATGCAGAAGCTTTAAATTTTATAGAATCAACTTTGTCATCCTTATTTCTTGTGATATGTGGGTTTTGTGTCATGATTTGAAAGTCCTGTTTCAATCAAAGAACCTATGTATTCTTCTATTATTGTGTGTGTGTGTGTGTGTGTGTGTGTGTGTATGTATGTATGTATATATATATATATATATAGTTTCAAAATGCCATCTGCTTGGAATTATTTTAGTATTAGGTCTGAGGAATAAATTAAACCTTTTTGCTTTCAAGTGGCTGACTCCAGAATGTGTTTATGTATGGGAAATGTGGGGAGAGAAAAAAAGCAAGAGATGTTGTCCAACTTTTCAGCCTGATTTTTTTCCTCTTATGATTTTTATGTCAAAGAAAGCATTATAGAAAAAAATAAACTTAAAAACAGAAGTCACCTATCATACTATAATAAAATACAAATTATTTCTATTTTTATTGCTCTCTAGAAATTTCTTGCCATATTCTGACATTCATCAGTAGCAGTCTCTTACATTTTAAAGTTAGTATGTGCCTAACTTTAATGTGTCTATTGGCTTCAATACCTATGTAATGTTACTACAAATTAAAAATAAATTATAGCTACATTTTTTAAAGGACTTAGTTCCTTGAACTCATTCCTGAATCCTTTTAGTGGTCAAGAAAAGAACACTGTAAAATGTAAAATTTAAAAGAAATGACAGCTCTCATTTTACCCCTCTAGATTTTGGACTGGTTTGTACAGATATGTTTGGCCCTGAAACATGTACATGATAGAAAAATTCTTCATCGAGACATAAAATCACAGGTATGTTTATTGTGTTACTAGTAACTTCTGAATGGATATGGACATGGAACCAGCATTGTCTTGATCCAAAATTTTTGAACCCAATCCAATCTGGTCTATCTTGTGTTAGACCTCCTGCCTACTTCCTATATCTTTCTATATCTTGGTTTGCTTTCTCATTATAACAGAAAAATATTTTTAAAAATGCATGTGTGGAAGGCAATGACAATAAGATATAAATTTCTAGATTGGAAATTGTTTCCTTATAGAATTTTGAAGATATCGCTCACGTGTCACTTGACTTCTAGTTGCTGTTTAGGAATTTAAAGCCATCATTCTTATCCTTCTTTCTTCTCTCTGGAAGATTTAGGATATTCTCTCCATCCCTGTTATGAAATTTCAGTGTTACGCATGGATGAGGGTCAGCTTTTATTCATTATGCTGTGTAATTTATATAAATTATTTCTATTTTTATTGCTCTCTAGAAATTTCTTTCCATGTTTATTCTGACATTCAGTAGCAGTCTCTTACATTTTAAAGTTAATATGTGCCTAACTTTAATGTGTCTGTTGGCTTCAATACCTATGTAATGTTAGTTACTACAAATTAAAAATAAATTATAGCTACATTTTTTAAAGGACTTAGTTCCTTGAACTCATTCCTGAATCCTTTTAGTGGTCAAGAAAAGAACACTGTAAAATGTAAAATTTAAAAGAAATGACAGCTCTCATTTTACCCCTCTAGATTTTGGACTGGTTTGTACAGATATGTTTGGCCCTGAAACATGTACATGATAGAAAAATTCTTCATCGAGACATAAAATCACAGGTATGTTTATTGTGTTACTAGTAACTTCTGAATGGATATGGACATGGAACCAGCATTGTCTTGATCCAAAATTTTTGAACCCAATCCAATCTGGTCTATCTTGTGTTAGACCTCCTGCCTACTTCCTATATCTTTCTATATCTTGGTTTGCTTTCTCATTATAACAGAAAAATATTTTTAAAAATGCATGTGTGGAAGGCAATGACAATAAGATATAAATTTCTAGATTGGAAATTGTTTCCTTATAGAATTTTGAAGATATCGCTCACGTGTCACTTGACTTCTAGTTGCTGTTTAGGAATTTAAAGCCATCATTCTTATCCGTCTTTCTTCTCTCTGGAAGATTTTAGGATATTCTCTCCATCCGTGTTATGAAATTTCAGTGTTACGCATTGATGAGGTTCAGCTTTTATTCATTATGCTGTGTAATTTCGCTCTGAGAAAGTATATTTCTCAGGAAATGTTTTGGAAAATGTTTAGCTATATTTTTTCAAATATTATTTGTCTGTTACTATCTTCAAGGTTGTCTTCGGGATTTTTTTCTAGACATGGTAGAGCTTCTTAATCTATCCCTCCAAGTATCTTGTTTTCATATTTTATCTCTTTGTCTCTCTGTTCCATTTTATAGCTCAATTTCATCAACCTACCTTTTTAATTCTGTGTAAACTAGTGCTTATCTCATCTACTTTTTAAAAAAATATATTTTATTGATTTTTACAGAGAGGAAGGGAGAGGGATAGAGAATTAGAAACATTGATGAGAGAGAAACATCAATCAGCTGCCTCCTGCACACCTCATACTGGGGATGTGCCTGCAACCAAGGTACATGCTCTTGACCAGAACGGAACCTGGAACCCTCCAGTCCGCAGGCCTACGCTCTATCCACTGAGCCAAACCGGCCAGGGCTCATCTGCTTTTTAAAAAACTTTTTCATATTTATTGATTTGAGAAAGAGAGGAAGGGAGGGAGGGAGAGAGAGGGAGAGAGAGAGATTGATTTGTTGTTCCTCTTATTTATCCATTCATTGGTTGATTCTTGTATGTGCCCTGACTGAGGATTGAGCATGCAAACTTCACATATTGGGACAGTGCTCTACCCAACTGAGCTACCCTGCCAGGGCTCTCCTCTATCTTTTTAATAATAATTTTTCCTCTGCAAGCTTGAAAATGGAATTTCACATTCTGATTGGTTCTTATTTCATAATGTCTTGTTCTTTTTAAATGATATTTATCCCTTCATTTATCTCTGAAATTTCTAAACATTTTATTTTAAATTTTTTTGTTGGGACTGTTTTTTTAAATTAATTATATCTAGAGTGAATTTATGTTCTGATGATTTGGGGGGCTAGTTTTCTTTGCATTATATGTATGGCTTCATATGTATGGCTTGTCCCCACAGCTCACTCATCTTTGCATAGAGGTTCCATGGTTGTCTCACTTAAGCTCTCTCAGTTCTCAAAAAGGGGAGTACAGAGGAAGTTTGTTTCCTGTGTCAGGGCCGAGTGTCTGTCTTCTTACCTCAGGCCTGCAGCTTCTTTATAGCCGAATAGCCACAAGATGCATAGTGGGAAGAAGAGAAACTGTGGTGGAAGTTCACCTTTTCTGTCCCCCAACCCTTTGCCACCTAGTCCCATTTCATCCCATTTTACTCCATCCTTGTTAACCCCCGTTTGTGTCATCTTGGCTTTGAGCATGTGCCTGATTCAAGTCTCCTGACTGATAAAGATGGGTTTTTAGTTCATGTTATCCCACAAAATCTTGACTTCACTGTTTGATAGAGTATTGGAGTTCTGTATTTATAAATGTATTGGAGTTCTGTATTTATAAATGTATTGGAATTCTGTATTTATAAATGTATTGGAGTTCTTTATTTATAAATGCAAAATGATTGGGTAAATTACTGGAAATTTAAAAAAATTTTAATCTATTCCTACAGACTGTATTAACCCCCCCTTTTTTTTTTTTTTTAGATGATGCCCAGGGATCTGCACTTTTTAAAAAAAATTGGCATACAATATCCTATTAGTTTCAGGTGTACATTATAATGATTTGATATATACATTTCAAAAAGATCACAATAAGTCTAGTTAGCATCTGTCTCCATATAATAAATGCAAAATGGGTAAATTATTGGAAATTTTAAAAAGTTTTAATCTATTTCTACAGATTGTTTTACCTTTTTTTTTTGTTGGATGATACCCAGGGATCTGCACTTTTTTTAAAAAAAATTAACATACAATATCCTATTAGTTTCAGGTGTACATCATAATGATTTGATATATACATTTCAAAAAGATCTCAGTAAGTCTAGTTAGCATCTGTCACCATATAGTTATTAAAATATTACTATTTCCCTATGCTGTACATTACAACCCATGACTTACTTTATTACTGTAAGTTTGTATCTCTTAATCCACTTCACCTATTTTGCCTGCCCATCACCTCCCACCCCCCATTTTTGGAAAATTTTAAGATTAATTTGTTACATTTACTAGTAGGCTACTTAGAAGTTTTAGACAGTTGGCGAAGGGGGAGGTTGGGATTCAATTTTTAAAGCTCTAATGAGATACATTTTATATTCCATAAAATCTACCCACTTAAAGTGTATAGTTCAATGATTTTTAGTATATTCACGGAGTTGTGAAATCATCACCACTTTCTAATTTCTGAAGATTTTTTATCACTCCAAAAAGAAACTCTGTACCTGTTAGCAATCACTCCCTATCCCTGCTCCACGCAGATCTTGGAAACCACTAATCTACTTTCTGTCTCTATGGATTTGCTTATTGGGGACATATTATGTAAATGGATTCATATAATATGTACCTTTGCCTATTTTAAAATTGAGTTATTTGTCTTTTATTGTTGCTGTTGAATTGTAAACGTTTTTATTCTGGATACAAATTCCTTGTCAGATATAGGATTTGCAAATATTTTTTCCAATTCTGTGGGCTATCTCTTTTTTTGATGGTGTTCTTTGGTGCACAATAATTTTTAAAATTTTGATGAAATCCAGTTTCTATTTTTCTTTTTTGCTTCAGTTGGTGGTGTCATATCTAAGAAATTGTTGCCTAGCCCAGTGAAGATTTACTTCTGTATTTTCTTCTAGGAGTTATAGAGTTTTAATTCTTATATTAGGTCTAGAGTTAATTTTGAGTTAATTTTTGTATATAAGATAGGGGTGTACTTTCATTCTTTTGCATGTGGATGTCGAGTTAGCCTAGCATTTTTTAAACTCCACTTTTATGAAAAAAGTTGACTCAGAACTGAACTGTAATAATAATTCTGGGTTTTTTTTCTCACTTTTATAGAACATATTTTTAACCAAAGATGGGACAATACAACTTGGAGATTTTGGAATTGCTAGAGTTCTAAATAGGTAATATATCAGTTTTAAACTTGGTTTTGATATGTCTTTAGTGAAGTTTAAATTCATGGTGATGTATATGTGATAATTTATATCTTGGATACCTTAAGCTTCTCCAGTAATTCTTTTTTTGTTCTAGTACTGTAGAACTGGCTCGAACTTGCATAGGGACCCCGTACTACTTGTCACCTGAAATCTGTGAAAACAAACCTTACAATAATAAAAGGTATTTAAAATACTTACTATATTATGTATATTTCCTTTAACTATATCTATTATACTATATTTATTGGCCTTAAGAATATTCTAAAATCACTAATATACATATGTAAATATATATACACAGACTTTTAAAAATATATGATGAGGGGAATTGTAGAGAAGCTATTTCACTATCTTGCTAAAGGAACTATAGAAGAATCAGTTTATTATTGAAATGATATTTGGAAATAGAGGGCTTTCTTTGGTCTTTCTCTTTGTAATAGTAACTTCCTACTGAATTATAATAGTTAATATTTATTGGACATTTTCTCTATGAAGAGCACTATTTTGTATGCTTTCTATGATTAACTCTTAATCTTCACAGTAACCTTGTATATTGTATGTATTAATCATTCCTCCTTTCCTTATAAGGAATTCAAATGCAGAGCGATATAAAGTAACTTCAAAGTCCCAGGCATCTGGCTTCCAACCTCAAATTTTCTAATTACTGAGTTGTGCTGTGGTTACCAGACTGTAAATGTACTAGATGGAAAAAGAAATTCTGCCCCTGAATTCCAATTACCCTTTATTTTCTCTCTGTCTTTCCAATAGAAAAATAATAACCGAAAAGCATTGATGTTAATTTTGAAAGTGCTCATAGAAGCTAAAAGGTAAAAATCGATAGCTGGCAATAATACATCTATTATTGCTATCTGTCCTCCCTCTCCCCCATCTTTTTTTTGAGGATGAGGAGGAAGCTCTATTTCAAACTTGAGCATAGAGACTGAGAACATCATCCTACCAATGTATTTTTTAAATAAACTTTTGTTACAATAAGTCTAGTCCATTGAATATATTATTAGTGAATATTCTAAAGGATAACAGTATTTTCTTTGAACTAAAGTAATTTTACATTTTAATGTTATTTCGCTGTCCTGTGGATAAGTCAACTGTAAGAAACATCATTCTTTCAATTAAGAATGGATTTGCCCTAACCGGTTTGGCTCAGTGGATAGAGCGTTGGCCTGCGGACTGAAGGGTCCCAGGTTTGATTCCGGTCAAGGGTACAAACCCAGGTTGCGGGTTTGATCCCCAGTAGGAGGCATGCAGGAGGCAGCCGACCAGTGATTCTCTCTCATCATTGATGTTTCTAATCTCTCTCTCTTCCTCTCCTTTCCTCTCTGAAATCAATAAATCTAAGTAACAAAATAAACTGAACAGAGTGGATCCAGAGACATGGAAGCATGGCATAGAGTGTGGAATCTCAGAGGGAAAGCGGGGGTGGAGGGGTGGGCTGGAAGGGGGGAGAGAGGGGGCATATGTAATACTTTGAATAATAAAGAATTATTTTTTAAAAGGACAACAGCTAACACACACACGCACACAATATATTTTTAAAGAAAAGAAAAGAAGAGATCATATGTAAAGAAGATAGTGTAACTAAGTCTTTAATTAAGAGTAAAATAAATTAATATATTTACTCTTACCTAATGTTTCAGATGGCTCTCAGGTTTGAGATATAATTTTAGTAAATTAATATTTTCTTCATGTTTAAGTGATTCTCTCTCATCATTGATGTTTCTATCTCTCTCTCTCCCTCTCCTTTCCTCTCTGAAATCAGTAAATCTAAGTAACAAAATAAACTGATGAACAGAGTGGATCCAGAGACATGGAAGCATGGAATAGAGTGTGGAATCTCAGAGGGAAAGCGGGGGTGGAGGGGTGCGCTGGAAGGGGGGAGAAAAGGGGCATATGTAATACTTTGAACAATAAAAAATTATTTTTTAAAATGACAACAGCTAACACACACAAAATATATTTTTTAAAAAAAGAAAAGAGATCATATGTAAAGATGATAGTGTAACTAAGTCTTTAAGAGTAAAATAAATTAATATATTTACTCTTACCTAATGTTTCAGATGGCTCTCAGGTTTGAGATATAATTTTAGTAAATTAATATTTTCTTCATGTTTACTAAAGTAGTAAGTAGTGTTCTACTTTAATATTTTTAGAAGTCATGGTATTTTTAAAATAAATCTTTATTTTTGAAAGTATTATGTATGTTCCTTTTTTTCTCCCATTGCCCTCTCCTCCCCTCTCCCTCTCCAAGCCTTCACCACCCACTGTCTGTGTCCTTGGATTATGCATATACGCATATGAGTTCATTGGTTGATCTCTTCCCCCCCTCCACTCTCCCCTGCCTTCCCTCTGAGGTTTGACAGTCTGTTCGATGTTTCTATGTCTCTGGGTCTATTTTTGTTCATTAGTTTATGTTGGTCATTAGATTCCACGTATGAGTGAGATCTGGTTTATTTTGCTTAGCATCATGCTCTCTAGGTCCATCCATGCTGTTGCAAATGGTAAGAGTTCTTTCTTTTTTTACAGCTGCATAGTATTCCATTGTATAGATGTACCATATTGCAAATAGTTGAATAAAGCATTTGAATTGAAATAAAGTAACAATGGAATATTCATAACATTTACCAATTTTGTTTTTTTAAATACTAAATATCTCTAATCTGGTATAGCTGTTTTCATCATTTGGTTATGGTTGAAATTTTAAGTTTTAAAGGACATGTTTAATGGAACATATTTTTGCACAGCATTTTCATGCTGGTGTTTTCTTTAAGTGAAAAAAATTTTAAGTAAAATCTGAAACTTACAAAAAATATGTCATTCTTCTGTTTCCTAGTGACATTTGGGCTCTGGGATGTGTCCTTTATGAGTTGTGCACGCTTAAACATGCAGTAAGTACAAGTTTCTGAAATATTGTGTCAAAAAGTGACTAATATTTTTTAAAAAATTATATGCCATCTTTCAGATGACCCTTTTGTACTAGAAATTCTTCTTTGTCAGTTTTTAAACTTCTCAAATTCTCTTAAGTATAAATTTTAATTTATTTTCCCTTAATATGTTTGCATATATTACATACTTTATGTTATATATTTGGTCTTATAATACATATATCATACATTTTTCTGAAAAATTATTTCTAAAGACAGAAATAAATTTGCTGTACTTTTAAAGTTAAATTCATATATGAATTTGATATTTTAGCTTAGCAAATTATATTTGTTTCATTTTAGCAGTTTTTATCAAAATAACCACATTATTTGTGTTTGGAATTGAAATAATCTAGGGAACATTTTCAACATATTTATAAAGGGATTTTTAAATTAATTTAAATACCTTTTAATCCAGAGTTTTTAAAATTTTCTCTTTTGAGACTCTTTGACATGGCACATACCACACCAAAAAGGGGAAGTTCTTGTCCTAAATAGGTTGATTTTTAATCACTTTCCATTTCAGAATTTGTTTTTTAAAAATTCTTCCCCCATTGTTTAAACAGTAGAGTGTTTTCATTACAGAAAACTTAAAAGAAAATACATAAAAAATATAAAGAAGTGAATAAATACCAAAAGCAATTTTTTCAACCAGTAATGACTACTTGTAATATTTTATCATTTCCTTTTAGGTTTATTCTAGACTAATCTATAGAGTGAGTTTGTTTTGTTTTTCCCTGAAAAGTTTAGTTATGTTGTATAAGCAGTTTTATAGCCTGTTTTTATTTTTATTGATTTTTCACAGAGAGGAAGGGAGAGGGATAGAGAGTTAGAAACATCGATGAGAGAGAAACATCGACCAGCTGCCTCCTGCACATCTCCCACTGGGGATGTGCCCGCAACCCAG
Source organism: Myotis brandtii (assembly GCF_000412655.1). NCBI lineage: Eukaryota > Metazoa > Chordata > Mammalia > Chiroptera > Vespertilionidae > Myotis > Myotis brandtii. Next base: position 3,123,019 of record NW_005354999.1, on the reverse strand, counting down.
GTACATGCCCTTGACCGGAATCGAACCTGGGACCCCCCAGTCCGCAGGCCGACGCTCTATCCACTGAGCCAAACCGGCCCCGGCTGTATCAGCAGTTTTATAGCCTGTTTTTATTTCCTGATATTCTTTGAGTATTTTTCTTTGTTGTTTTTTTTTGTTTGTTTGCATACTCTCCTACTGTATTGCTTTGGTTTTGTTTTTGTTTCTTAAGGAAAAAATTAGAGACTGCCAAAGTGATATGGGATGGTCATTATTAGATCTGTATGTAGAAGAATGGGTTAGTTTTTCTGTGACAGTCATTTTAAGTCTAAATCAGAATATTTTTACATTTACCTGTTACCATTGCTTCATCTACATTTAACTGTCAACATTGCTTCTGTATTTTGGAATTGTTTACTCTTAAGTGGACACATGAAATTAAGTAATTCTCTTACCTTTATTTATGAAGAGTTTGTCAGTTGAGAGATAGATCAAAATTCATTGTAGTGAAGAGCTAGAGTAACAAGTCTTTTTGCATTTAGGATTTCTTATGTACATAAATACTTCTATACAATTGAATTGTATTCAAATTTTTAATCAACTGAAGGACATATTTTAAATGTGCTAAGAGAATTTAACATTTAACAGAACTATGTTATAATTGGCATAATCACCAGTGCCTAATTTATACCATGTTTTATATTCTATACTATTTTAGCCGAGATATCAAAGCTTAATTTTACTTACACTGCAAATGAAATCGTCTTAAGATTTTAAACTGCCCACTCTATTTTTTTAAATTTCAGTTAGAGTTTATATTGTGCTTAATATTAAAATGTATCATATTCCCATTGATATGACTTTGGAATATTTGCTGCATTGTTGATTCCATGGCTTTTGGGAACATAACACACTTAAAAATAATGAGCAGTGTTTAAAAGGAAACTAATTAGTACTTTATTATATTTCCCCAAAATATTTTAGTTCTATAATTGATGTCTTGTTTTAGTTACTACAATAGGAGCACAGGAAGGCAGGTCTTAAATGAAGACCACCAGGTTGGTTGGTTGGTTTTCATCTTTATTATTATTATGTTTTTATAAAATATTTAATTATTAATTATATTCCCATCTCTTAGTGTTTCCAATAACTAAAACTCTTTTTTTATTTTATTTTATTGATTTTTCACAGAGAGGAAGGGAGAGGGATAGAGAGTTAGAAACATCGATGAGAGAGAAACATGGATCAGCTAAGCAAGCCTCATGCTCACTTCAGTGCCTGGCTGCCGGCCGCCATCTTGGCTGACAGTTAATTTGCATCTACTCACTGATTAGCCAATGAAAAGGGTAGCGGTCGTACGCTAATTACCATGTTTCTCTTTTATTAGTGTAGATATCATACATTTTCTGAAAAATTATTTCTAAAGACAGAAATAAATTTGCTGTACTTTTAAAGTTAAATTCATATATGAATTTGATATTTTAGCTTAACAAATTGTATTTGTTTCATTTTAGCAGTTTTTATCAAAACAACCACATTATTTGTGTTTGGAATTGAAATCATCTAGGGAACATTATCAACATATTTATAAAGGGATTTTTAAATCAATTTAAATACCTTTTAATCCAGAGTTTTTAAAATTTTCTCTTTTGAGACTCTTTGACATGGCACATACCACACCAAAAAGGGGAAGTTCTTGTCCTAAATAGGTTGATTTTTAATCACTTTCCATTTCAGAATTTGTTTTTTAAAAATTCTTCCCCCATTGTTTAAACAGTAGAGTGTTTTCATTACAGAAAACTTAAAAGTGTTGTGGGGAGAGAAAACACAGAAGGATGGGGGGGGGGGGGGCGGGGAAGGGGAATGAAGTGCTTTTTCAAACAGTTCTGGGGCCACCTTTCTTTCCATTCCTGTGTAACTTCTCCTCCCTTTCTGCTTTTCAGTCAGTCTCTAGGAGGGAGCACATTCATTCTGTGTCTCCTCTTAACACTTAATCCTTAACTTCTGATCACCACATGTGTGGTTGTTTTCCCATACCAGCAATTCTGTGATACCAGCCGGTGTCCTACAATTCAGCTTAGTTCTGACACTACACCTGGAGATAGCTTCAGATCCCTCAGTCCCACAAGACTGCCCCTCTTAAGTTACTGCAAGTCCAGGTTGTCACTTGTGCTTCTGACCAATCAGAGGTTCCCACAACCCCTTCTTGGGTTCAATTAATCAGCTAGAGCAGCTCACAGAATGCAGAGAAACATTTACCAGTTTATTATAAAGGACATTAGAAGAGTACAGATGAATAGTCAGAGGAAGAAATATATAGGGTAAGGTTCATCAGGGTCAGAGTGCAGGAGCTTCTGTCTCTGTGGATCTGGGGTATACCACCCTCCTGGCATGTTCACCAACCTAGAAGTTCTCCAAACCAGTCCAAATTTGAATTTTTTATGGAGGTTTCATAACAGAGGCATGATTGATGAAATCATAGGCCCTTAGTGAGTGATTCGACCTCCAGCCCCGCTCTCCTGGAGGGGAGAGTGGGACTAAAAATCCAACCTTCTAATCACTTGGTGTGTTTCTCTGTCAACCAGCCTCCATCCTTAAAGTCACTTTTAAAAAAAATATATATTTTTATTGCTTTCAGAGAAAAGGGAGAAAGAGATAAAAACATCAATGATGAGAGGGAATCATTGATCGGCTGCCTCCTGTATGCCCCACACTGGGGATTAAGCCAGAAATCCAGGCATGTGCCCTGACTGGGAATCAAATCGTGACCTTCTGGTTCATAGGTTGATGCTCAATCATTGAGCTACACCAGCCAGGCCTTAAGGTCACTTTATTAACTAAAATTCAGGTGTGGTGAAGGGGACCTGTGATAAATAACAAAAGATACCATTGCACACTTTACAGTTAGGAAATTCTTAGCTTTTAGGAACTACTAGTATGTGCCAGGAACTGGATGAAGATCATCCTATATAATAAAAGCCTAATATGCTAAGTGTCTGGTCATCCAGTTGTCCGTTCAACCAATTAAAGCGTAATATGCTATTGCTATGCTAAGGCCTCTCAACCACTCACTATGACGTGCACTGACCACCAGAGGGCAGACAGTCAACCGGTCCACCAGTCGCTATGATGTGCACTGACCACCAGGGGGCAGACGTTCCGACTGGTAGGTTAGCTTGCTGCTAGGGTCCGGCCGATCAGGACTGAGCAAGACTGGCTGGACACGCCCTGGAGCCCTCCTATGGTCCCTCCCCAGCTGGCCAACCTCCGGTGTCCCTCCCTGGCCCTGATCGTGACCGGTGGGGTCCCTCAGCCTGGCCTTGCCCTCTGGCAATCCAGGACCCCTTGGGGGATGTCAGAGAGCCAGTTTTGGCCTGATCCTGCAGGCCAGGCCGAGGGACCCCACTGGTGCACGAATTTGTGCACTGGGCCTCGTGTGTGTGTGTGTGTGTGTGTGTGTGTGTGTGTGTGTGTGTATGTATTTTTAATCCTCATCCAAGGGTATTCTTTTAATGATTTTGGAGAGAGAGGGAGAGAGAAACATAGATCAGTTGTCTCTTGTATGCGCCCTGACTAGGGATCAAACCCATAACCTAGGTATGTGCCCTGACTGGGAATTGAACTTGTAGCCTTTTGGTGCACAGGACAACATTCCAACCACCTGGCCGGGTTGTATTTCTTATTATAAATCACAATAGAACAGAATCATTCCTCTGTCTCTTGGGTTTATTTTGTTTTCCAATTTTTTTTTACTGTGGTAAAATATACATAACATAAAATTTATTATCTTAACTATGTTTATATGCACAGTTCAGTGGTATTAAATATGTTCATAGTGCTGTGCAGCCATCATCACCATCTAGCACCATATCTCTTTTCCCCTGTAGAGCAAACTTTCTACCCATTAACCAATTATTCCCCATCTTTCAGTCACTAGTGCCTGGCAACAACATTTCTACTTGTTCATTGTTCTTTGGTCACATATGTATAATAGATTATTGATTTATATTTCCTGTAGTACTTGCATATAGGTGCATAATAAATATTTGTTAAGTTGAATTGAATTTTATTCTGACAGGACTTATAAAAATTTATAGCCAATCAGTTAGCATAAGTTATTAATATTAGTACGATTACCTGAAACTGGAATTATTCTACATTACATGTTTTGTGTGCTATTTGTCAATTTAAGTGATCACTATTAGCGCCAGGTTCCCCACGAACGTGCGTTGCTGTGTCGAGGGCTGACTTTCAATAGATCGCAGCGAGGGAGCTGCTCTGCTACGTACGAAACCCCGACCCAGAAGCAAGTCGTCTACGAATGGTTTAGCGGTGATCACTATTAAACTCTTCTGTAATTAGACATCTAGCAAAATCATAGTTTTATTACTTTTATATGCTTTTGAGAGGTGAGGGAAGTGTCATATATATATATTCTGGCTTAACAGAACATCACTGTGAACAAACACTCTTCAGAAAACAGATGTGGATTTATTACTACCAGGAGAACGCATTAGTAAGCAAGAAAGCCAATTAAAACTTGAAAGTTAAAATTGACTTGTATAGGATACAGAAACAGTCTCTGAAATGTGGGTGTCATTTATGAGACTCCTTTGTATCAATAACATTTTCAAGGGCAGTTTTATGATGCAATGTTTTTTTTTTTTTTTTTTTTTGGCAAGTACTAAAGAAGAAAGAATGACTTCATTTAATCTTGCTAAGGTTTCTTTCCCCCAATATCAGCAGTTAGGACATACAGTCTTAAGGCTGAAGCACTGGAATTCAAGTCGCCAGCAATAAAAGAAAATAGTCGACCCTGATTTATGTAGAACTTATAATATGGAAAGAAAAAAGGACAGATTGTATTATTAACAAACGGAGTATTTGACATTACCTGTTTAGTATATACTTAGCTCCCTGTTGCTATTTAAGCACCACTGAGATTTCATTCTTTATGAAAACTTTTATCTTTTGTTCTTCAGACTTATTTTCTGCTGTACAATTGTGTGTCGCTAACCACTGATGTATGTTCTGAGAAATGCATTGTTAAGGCAATTTTGTCATTGTGTGAACATCATTGAGTACACAAACGTAGGTTATATAACCTCCTGCACAACTAGGCTAAATGGTAATCACCGTCATATAAGCAGTCTGTTGTTGAGGGAAACAAAAACATTATGTGATACATGACTGTAATATCACTTGTTCAGTATTCTAGTGAGAAAGTATGTGATACATTTTTTAAGGCTTTAACTTTCAAACAAGTTATGAACTTTACTGCGACTTATGAACTATTATTTTCAGTATCACTACTTCTCAGTCTTGCACACTCTAGAAACTTCTTCCTCGGTGAGGCTTGACAAATCATGAATAAGCTCTGGTTCACTAGGTACTCCATTGAGTGCTGTCCATCACCTTCTGTGATGATGAAGTGTTTTGTATCTGCATTATCCGATTTTGTAGCCACTAGACATATGTGCTTATTGAGCATTTAAAATGTGACTGGTGTGACTAAGGAGCTGAATTTCAAATTACGTTTATTTAAAATTTTAATCCAAATAGCTACATATGGGTAGCAATTCTATTGGACAGCACAGCATAGTGATTCCAGAATCTTCTTGGAGTCTACATGTCCCATCTCTCAATTCATATTTGCATTCACACTGTGGAAAAGAAAGACTCAAATTCAAACAATGGAAGAAATTACCCAATAGGGAGCAGCCTGGAGTTGGTAAAGCACGTTCAGAAGTGGAGCCTGAGAATGTGCATACTTAATACTTTCCTGGTGATGCTGACTCTGCTGGTATGAGACTTTGAGAACTGCTTTAGGGGATCCTTGCTGGGAAAGACAACCTTCTCAGTTACAGCTTTTGCCTGTTGGAGCTTCAGGTCCACTGCCACTGCAGGAATATTTTATCCACCAACATTCATTTCTCTTGAAAAAATAATTAACTTGCTTCCCCACCCAGTAAGAAAAAAGAGCAGACTTAAATTGAATTAAATCTTTGTTGGTGTAATAGTTTGTACTTAAAGAGGGGAACAAATGTAGTAAGGGGGAGAAAATTATTTGCAGGCAATACTAATAATTTTTGCTTCCCAAAATACGTTCATAAAATATTCATAGAGTATTTTAGTAAATAGTAAAAAGAGACACTTGTTGCCCTGGCTGGTGTTGGATGTTGTTCAGTGGTTAGAGCGTCAGCCTGCACACCAAAAGGTTTCAGGTTTGATTCCCAGTCAAGGGCACGTACCTGGGTTGCAGGTTCAATAGGCAGCCATTCAGTGTGTGTCTCTCACATTGATGTTTCTTTCTCTCTTTTCCTTCCTCCCTCCCTCTCTTCCTCCCCCTCCCTCTCTTTCTTTACTCCTCTTCCTTCCTCCCTCCCTCTCTCCCTACTCTCTTCCACTTTCTCTAAAAATCAATGGGAAAAATATCCTCTGGCCCTAGCCAGTTTGGCTGAATGGATAGAGCGTTGGCCCGTGGACTGAAGGGTCCCAGGTTCAATTCTGGTCAAGGGCATGTACCTTGGTAGCAGGCTTGATCCCTGGCCCTGGTCAGGGCGTGTGCAGGAGGCAATCAATCGTCTCTCTTTCTCTTTCTCTCTCTCTCTCTCCCTCCCATTTTCTCTAAAAATCAATAGAAAAATATCCTTGGGTGAGGATTATAAAAATAAAAATAAATCAATAAGCCTCTGGCTTTAGGGGGAAAAAAGAAGAAGGAAAAAAAGAAAAAATATCCTCAAATGAGGATTAACAAAACGAGAGAGAGAGAGAGAGAGAGAGACACTTGTTAAATTTTGTTGGAATATTTAAATATTATCCAATAATGTTTACAGTTATATATTGATAAGAGTGAAAACATATTAGAGATGCTGAGAAGATTCAGAGTTAAGTTGAAATAACTGAGAGGTTAATCAGAGAAGGGGGTAATGAAGCTATCTATGCACAGTGGTCTAAGATGACTGCAAATCATTGGGCTGTAAGAAATGCCATCCATGGATGATATATTGAAAATACATCATCAGTTTGAAGTAAATAAGGGATATGGATACACATAGAATATAGAGGTTATTTCAAATAGGAGGTAGTTGTGTTAAATTGCTGATCTATAGAACAGCAAGCAGTGTGTGGGGGCCTTTGTGGTACATTAGGTTAATTTGGAAAGAAAGCTTGTTTGGAGAAATAAAAATAAATTGGTAAGTTTGGGAGGCAGTGAGCATAAGAGGAATTTGGTGAATGGGTTATGTGATTGAGGAAGGAAAAAATGCATTGTGATTAATGTATTTTTTTTTAAAGTTAAAATCTTTTCTTACTTACTTTCCCCCCTCTTTCAATCTAAGCTTATTGCAGAAGAATTTTGTCTAAAAACATTTTCCAAAGGTGGAGCGCAGCTTATACCAGGTAAATGAAATTTAATGAATCCTTTAACCTGTTTGCAATAATTAATATACTAATTATACTAAGTAGTAATATTCACTAATTATACTAGAGATATATGTAGACACAATAAATTGGTATAATTATAGATAAACTTAATCCAGATGAAATGCATATTTAACTTATGGTATGATAATATATAATACCTTCTGATTAATTAATCACAAAATTTTTATTTTTTTTGTCTGCTTTAGTTAAATGAAATCTGTGTTAGAAATAAATGTGGATATTAGATTTATTGGGGTGATCACTTTGTAAATTATATAAATGTCTAATCACCAGATTGTATACCTGAAACTAATATAATATTGTTCCTTGTACTGTAGCTAAAAATAAAATTTTTTTTTAAAGAATTAATAAAATGATAGTGGAGGAGGAAAAAATGAAGAGTCAGTTTATAACTTGGTATTCTGCTAGTACTGCACTGTCAGCCTCCTAGCTTTCTGAATGTGATACTCAGTATTAAGTCCAGTGTCCTGACATTATCACCACACTCAGGTATGACTTTCCGCTGAGTGTTTCTGTCAGTCCCTGTAAATGTAGGCCACTTCCGTCTGCCTTTGTCAGTGTGTGTGCAGCACCAGCTACGCACAGTGGTCTATGATGACTGCATATCATTGGGCTGTAAGAAATGCCATCCATGGATGATGTATTGAAAATTTCCAGGACATTGAGGGTGTTCCCAGGGTTTAAGAAATGCCTGTAGATAAGCAAATAAAGCCTGATCAATGCCTTGCTATATTTCATGACCAAAAACTGCTTTAAGACACTGTACTGAAACTGTTGTTGAGTTGGTTAATATGCATTAAATGCAGACTAATTATTATTTTTTTAAGCTTATTTTTATTGTTGACAGTATTACAGATGTCCCCTATTTTCCTCCCTGTTCCAGCCCCACCCCAGGCCTTGCCTACACTATTGTCTGTGTTCATGGGCTGTGCATATATGCACACAAGTTCTTTGGTGGAGTAGTTATTTTAATGACCACTTTAATGGTAGTTCTGTTTCTTCTTTGGTTGTCATTCGGTGATGGGTTTTCCATTCCATTAATAAGATAGAGTTTTTTTAAGGCAGCACATCCACACTGAGGGAAGCCTGCAGTGAGGCTGAGGAGCTCATGGTGTGATGCATCTGTACACAGGCCTTTTGTTAAGTTTCACTGTTCGTGGGAGTCTGGTCTAGATTCCACGGATGTAAAGTAAATATTTTAAATGAAAAATATAAAATATCAAGTGGCATCTGTTTTGAAATTTTTAGTCTTTATCAAATGCTTAGGTGATATTCTGAGAACATTGTCACAGAATGTTATTAAAATGTCTTAACTAAGTGCCTACCTCTTTATGTAAAATATTTTTCTTTGAGAAATACTTTATAACCTATAATTTAAAAAATAAATTAATGTGAAGTTAGGTACTTTATCAAGGATAATTTTTTTTAATGTGGCCATCAACAGTAGAATATTTGTAGCATTGTGGCTATGGTTTTTATACCATGTGTATGTATATGCATATATTTGTGTGAGAGGAAAAATATTTTTTTGCATATAGAATGACTTCAGAATGGATTTCTAAAATCAGTGGACATTATTTAAGATTTGAAGAGTATATTGTTTTTCTTTTTTTTGTAAATCCTCACCCAAGGATATTTTTTCTAGAGAGTGGAAGGGAGGGAGAGAGGGGGTGAAGGGAGAGAGAGAGAGAGAGAGAGAGAGAGAGAGAGAAAGAGAGAGAGAGAGAGAAAAACCCCATCAATGTGAGAAAGACACATTGATTGGTTGCCTGTACTCCTCTGACAGGGGCAGGTGAATCAAACCCAGGTACATGCCCTTGGCCAGGAATTGAACCCGTGTCCTGCAAAGACCAACTCTCTAACCCCTGAGCACCACCAGCCAGGGCGAGTACATTGTTGTTGTTTTTTTGAGTACATTGTTTTTCAAACAATGTTTTTCCTGTTTTACTTCATTTTGAGTGTGAGCAGATGAATAAAAATGAATGCATTATCCTGAAACTGGGTCCATATAAGCTGGAAGTGGTGTGGTGGTGCCCTCAGGAAGGCCAGCTATACTTAGCTCTCCTTAAAGACGCCTGACTCATCCTCTCAGTGTGCAGAGACTGTCAGTTCCTGGCAAGTCAATTCACTCTAAATAAAATTCACAAGGACAGACACGGCAAAATCAGCACATCTCTCTTGGCAGTCAAAGTCAAGCCTTATGAGAAGTCAAATCTTAATTAAAAGCCTCATTGTCACAAAGGCCGGAAATGCACCATGTCAGCACATTCTTTCCACATGGGTAAGCCTGCGTAGGAATTAGAAAGTTATTTTGTTGTAAGAGCAGTTGGATGGATGAACTGTTTAATAGCATGGGGCTAAAATAGGAGTTGTATTGCTGATGGGCCTGTAAATACTGGGTGGGCTCCAACTCCTTATAGTCCTTATCCTACTGGTAGCCTCGCATCTGAGTCTGAGAAATGCTCAAAGATCAGATAAGTAATTCTCTCTCTTCTCTAGAAAGTGAATGGGGACTATTCATATAGTTTCTTGGGACTCTTCATTTTTATGCTTTTCTGCCTCTGGCCCCTTTTCTGGCATACCCAGTATGTCTTGGGCGATGTTAAACCCCATCAATGTGAGAAAGACACATTGATTGGTTGCCTGTACTCCTCTGACAGGGGCAGGTGAATCAAACCCAGGTACATGCCCTTGGCCAGGAATTGAACCCGTGTCCTGCAAAGACCAACTCTCTAACCCCTGAGCACCACCAGCCAGGGCGAGTACATTGTTGTTGTTTTTTTGAGTACATTGTTTTTCAAACAATGTTTTTCCTGTTTTACTTCATTTTGAGTGTGAGCAGATGAATAAAAATGAATGCATTATCCTGAAACTGGGTCCATATAAGCTGGAAGTGGTGTGGTGGTGCCCTCAGGAAGGCCAGCTATACTTAGCTCTCCTTAAAGACGCCTGACTCATCCTCTCAGTGTGCAGAGACTGTCAGTTCCTGGCAAGTCAATTCACTCTAAATAAAATTCACAAGGACAGACACGGCAAAATCAGCACATCTCTCTTGGCAGTCAAAGTCAAGCCTTATGAGAAGTCAAATCTTAATTAAAAGCCTCATTGTCACAAAGGCCGGAAATGCACCATGTCAGCACATTCTTTCCACATGGGTAAGCCTGCGTAGGAATTAGAAAGTTATTTTGTTGTAAGAGCAGTTGGATGGATGAACTGTTTAATAGCATGGGGCTAAAATAGGAGTTGTATTGCTGATGGGCCTGTAAATACTGGGTGGGCTCCAACTCCTTATAGTCCTTATCCTACTGGTAGCCTCCATCTGAGTCTGAGAAATGCTCAAAGATCAGATAAGTAATTCTCTCTCTTCTCTAGAAAGTGAATGGGGACTATTCATATAGTTTCTTGGGACTCTTCATTTTTATGCTTTTCTGCCTCTGGCCCCTTTTCTGGCATACCCAGTATGTCTTGGGTGATGTTAATACATGTAGCCAGGTTACAGTGTTATGACTTTGTGTATCTGTGGTCTGGATTAGTTTTACAGTTGAACTCTCACAGGAAAATTATTTTCCCCACATTTCCTAGCTCCTGTCAGGATATATTTGGAGTATGTGTTTGGAAAACCTAACGCTAGCATACTATATTTCTCATCTCTTCAACCCAACTTACTTATGAATCTCTAAACTGCCGATCAAATGGATATTATTTTTTATTTTTATAAAAGTTTATTAAGTTATTTGAATAATATATGTTCTTTATAAAACATTAAAAGAAGAAAATAAAAATTAACTTGAATCTTGCCCTGGCTGGTGTTGCTGAATGCTTAGAGTGTCAGCCTATGCCCAGAAGGGTTGCAGGTTCAATTCCCAGTCAAGGATACGTACCTGGGTTGCAGGTTTGATCCATGGCTCTGGTTGGGTGAGTGCAGGAGGCAATTAATTGATGTCTCTCTCACATCAATGTTTCTCTCGCCCCCATCCTCCCTCCCTTCCACTTGCTATAAAAATCAATGAAAAAAATATCCTCTGGTGAGGAGTAACAACAACAAAAACCTCGAATCTTAACACATACTGTTATATTTGTGTTTTTTCCTATAATAACACATGTATAACAATTGAAAATTGGGGTTGTGTTATAAACAAAGATTTGTTTCTTTTACATTACAATATTATATGATGATCATTTTCTAATACAGCTAAATATTCTTTGAAGAACTGAGTTTACTGGTGGCATTTCATTGTGAACTACTGGTTAATTTTTTTTCTCCATTCCCTTCCTAAAAAGGAAGAATACTTGTTGGAAGAGATTGATTTAAATTGATTTATCACATGATAAGATCCTGAGATAGCAGGCTGGAAGAAGCAGAAAGAAAACTGCTATTTAGGCTGTGGGGCAGTTTGATCAGAGAAGTACCTTAATAGATGTGGAAAATAGAGGAAAGAGGATTTGGGGAAGCTGTTGATATAGACTATACTCTCTGACCTCCTGTAATATCTTTGAAAGATGTAAATAGTAGGCTTTTCTTTTAGTTACTTTAGTTTAACTTTTTCTTGAATGTATCATTGTCCTAAGAGTGAACCTTGTCTAGGCTTCAGTAAGAGTTTAATACATAATGCTGCAGGATTTATCCTTATGTATAAATTTTTGTTTCTCTATTTCTTTAAAATTAATTCATAAACCTTTTTTTTCTTTCTTTATTGATTAAGGTATTACATATGTGCCCTTATCCCCCCATTGCCCCTCCCTCATGCCCTCACCCCCCTGGTGTCTGTGTCCATTGTTTAGGCTTATATGCATGTATACAGGTCCTTTGGTTGATCCCTCCCTTACCCCCACCCTCCCCTACCTTCCCTCTATGGTTTGAGCATCTGATTGATGCTTCTCTGTCTCTGGATCTGTTTTTGTTCATCAGTTTATGTTGTTCATTATATTCCATAAATGAGTGAGATCATGTGATATTTATCTTTCTCTGACTGGCTTATTTCACTTAGCATAATGCTCTCCAGTTCCATCCATGCTGTTGCAAATGGTAAGAACTCCTTCTTTTTTAC
>NW_005354999.1:3053999-3109671 GCF_000412655.1 Myotis brandtii | reverse complement strand
CATAGTGGTTTGAGTTGATTTCTGGGTTCTCTATTCTATTCCATTGGTCTATATATCTGTTCTTGTGCCAGTACCAGGCAGTTTTGAGAACAGTGGTTTTGTAATACAGCTTGATATCTGGTATTCAGATCCCTCCTGCTTTGTTCTTTTTTCTCAGGATTGTTGCAGCTATTCGGGGTCTTTTTTTTATTTGAGATGAATTTTTGGAGAGTTCAGTAAACATTCTTCTTAACATAGATAGCCCTCTAGATAGTTTGACCACTTTATATTCCCACCAGGAGTACTAAAGGTACCTGTTTCATGGGATCCTTAGATATAATAATTATTTTAAAGTGTGTGTTCTTCAGTAAGTCTGTAAGTATAGACATTCAGACTGTATATGAAGAAAATATTAAGCAGCTCATAGCTATAGAATTAATGTTTAACAGTTGTTCTTGAAGTTTATATTCTGTTTTTGAAAGTAACTTCTAAAACAGTGAATGTTCTTTTTAAAATTTATCTTTAACAGCTTTATTGAGATGTAATTCACATACTGTTCAGTTCAGTGCTTTCTAGAATATTCACAGGTAGGTGCAGTAATCACCTACAGTCAATTTTAGGGATGTACTTTTTTTATATGAGAAATTTCAGCATCTTATAGGAGTGTGACTTTTGCTTCTTTCAAAAAGTGGCTTTAGAAAAATAGTTATAATGAAGGCATTGACGTGTGCTAAGGAATTATATGTTTAATGAAAAGTTTCAAACTACATGCTATTTAGACTATGAAAATGAAAAAGTTCTATCTTGAAGAATTTTGAAATTAAAGATTAACATATAGAACTCTAGAAAAATTATTTTTATCTTTTCATGTAGCTAAAAGACCAGCCTCAGGACAAAGCTTGGCTTCTGTTGTGTCTGCTCAGCAAATTACAAAGCCTGCTGCTAAATATGGAGTGCCTTTAACATATAAGAAATATGGAGAGAAAAAATTACATGAAAAGAAGCCACTCCAAAAAAATAAACAGGTATGATCGTGTTACAAACTGTGTCATTAGTAACAAAAATCACTTTGACCTTTTTTTTTTAATTGCAGCTCATTTCCATTATCTTGACATTCATAGGATTGTTTTTATTTAGTTACTAAAGAACATTGTTGTTGCTCTGCTTCACCAGTCTTCCAAAACCAAGAGGACTTAACAGAAGTCATAAAGAAACATTAAGTAGATAAATTAACCAAAGTAGTTAGCACGTTAAAAAGAAAGTGATGTTATAAATGAAATAATTTTTTAAACAACCTAAGCAGAGCCATTTGTGTGTGTGTGTGTGTGTGTGTGTGTGTGTGTGTAAAACAAGTAAAAATCTGTGATGCACTTGATAAAAATCTGGGAAATTTTTGTATTTGAGAATTCACAAGCAGATAAATATATCCACAAAACCCACTTACACTACATTGTCAGCAAAATTCCTTGTATTCTAATCTTTTAAAGATTGCCCTCACTGCTCTTGTTCTAAAGTCTGGCTTGTCTCTGACCACACTGTTGTGCAGCTCTTTTACTTGGTCACTACTTTCTTTCTAATCCCTTATTACTGCTGAGTCTAGGGTGGGGTGAGGGAGGTGTTTTCCTTCTCATTGCCAGACTATTTCCTGCTTCCTAACCTCTCACCTCTTCCCCAAGCTCTGACACTTTTGCCACTAGACTAAATCACCGGCTTACCTACCCACCCACCCCCACCACCATGTTAGGGTCATCTGCAGACCCTCATTTTTGGAAGAGTTTAATACCTGACTCACTATCATCACTCTTGATGATTTTAGTATCCCAAAATGATGACTGTTTCAATAGTGCATGGCCTTTTATTTTCTTGATTGTTCTTTTTCAATGAATGGTCTTGTCTCCTACCATACCTCAGAACTCTCATCTGTAATATGCCATCAAATTTGATAATATTAATAGTAGCAACTATTCCGTCGTTGCAACAATAAACATCCCACTCCCTGACCATTACCTCCTATGTTTTCTGCGCATTCCTCAAAGACTGCCTCCAAAAATGTCTTTGTCTTATTTGGACCTGTGGAACTTGTTTTTCAATGCCCATTTCCTCCTAGTTTATATTTTCCTCTTCTGGCTTAAATTCCATATCAGCTCTCCTGCCCTATTGTAGCTGTGCTCACTTTATATTTATAACCAACAATGTCAAATGAGCACCTTCTGGCTACCCTATGATATTTCCTCAGTCCACTTACTCTCCCATTTTCTAGATGATGAATTTCTTTACCTCCTTGTTTTTCACTTCAGACTAATGATCTTGCTTCTTATCTCACTGAGAAAATAGAAGCCATTAGAAGAAAATTTTTCTACCTCACTTCTGCCAGTCAGTCATATCTGTTTGAAATAGTCTGCTTTTGTTTCTTGTGTGTGTGTGTGTGTGTGTTATAGCTAGTGTTTAAGGTTATTATTATTATTATTATTATATTATTATTTTCCTTCTTTGGGCTCTCTTCTACATCATCATATTTCTTCTCTCTACTGAGTCATCTCTGTTAGCAAACAAACATGTTGTGTCTTTAGTCTCTAAAAAAAAAATCTTTCCTTATCTCCCATACCTCCTTTCAGCTGCTTCCCTATATCCATCTCTGCTTCCTTTAACAGCAGAACTTACCCAAGGCATTGTCTGTGCTGTCTCCCACTCCTCTTCTCATTTCCCTTTGATCCATTCCGCTCAGGGCTTCCTCGTCAGTTGTTACAACATAGCTCTTGACTAGGGCATTAGTGGCCTCCATGCTGTTAAGTCCAGGGGTCAGTTGTCTTCTTCTCCCTCAGCTTCTGATTCACTTGATTACCCCCTTCTTCTTTAAGCATTGTCTTCACTTGAGTCCAAAGTGTTACATTCTTTTGTTTCTCCTCCTACCTTGTTGACTGCTTATCTCAGCCTCCTTTGCAAGTTCCTCATGTCCCCGACAGCTTCCTTCTTGTACTAGACTCTCTCTCTAATTGACAGCATCTATAAACAGACACTCAAATTGATATCTCCAGCCTGGACTTCTTGCCTGAGCTCTGTCTTCATATCTCCAATGGGATTTCTAATAGGCACCTCAGAATTAACATGTGTAAAACTGAACTCCTGATTCCACCTCCTTCCCAAACTGTTCCTCTAGTTTCAGTAAATGGCAACTCAGTCCTTTCATTTGTTCTCATCAAAACCTTTGGGGTCATCATTGCCAACTCTTTCAACATCACGTCCTAGCAACCCTGCCTTCAAAATACATTCATGGCCTGATTGTTTCTCATTATTTTTTCACCACATTAGTCCTCCCCACCCCCCTCATCTTTCACCTGGGTTATAATAGTAACCTCCTGGCTGATTTCACTGCTTTCAAACTTAGGTTTTTCAGTCTGTTCTCACTTGAGCAGCCTAAATGCTCCTTTGACAACAAAGGTCAGATTGTTGCAGTTTCCTCCTGGAACTTTGCAGTGGCTTTCCGTCTCTCTCAGGGTGAAGCCAGCGCCCTTACAATGGCCTGCAGAGCCCTCTGATGCCCCCTTACCTCCCTGAGCCTCACTTTTCGGCCCCCCTTGCTATTCCCAGTGCAGCCATGCTAACTGAACCTCGTTGCCTTCAAACATGTCAAGCCCTTAATTGAAAATACAAAAGTGCATTTGTACTTTCTATTCCCTTTTCCTGGAGGACTCTCCCTTGAGAAAACTGTGTAGTTTTCTCTATTAGTTTTTCTCCCTTGAGAAAACTGTGTAGTTTTCTCTATTAGTTCTTTCAGGTCTGTGCTCAAGACCTATGAATAGAGCCTTCATCCTTGACAACTGTCCCTCTCCCCACACCCAGAGTTCTCTCTGCTCTGTTCTGCTTTGTTTTTTTCCACATTGTCGCTATCTAATGCTCTATGTGTTTTTTCTTTATTTGCCAACTGTCCGTCTCCTCCGTAACAGAGCAAAAGCTCTTGAGAGCAAGGAGTTTTGTTGTTGTGTCCACTGGTTCTGGACAAATAGCTTAGACTTTTCCAGGTCATTCAAATGTTCTTTAAAAGAATGAATAACAACCAAATCCCTCTACAGAAGCCATTTTGTTACTTTTGTTAGCAGATAGATAACTATTAAGAAACAAAACCTGGAGAGAGAAAATGATAATGGTTAAGTCTCTTGAGACCACTGAAAGGTGTGCTTATTTCATATGGTCAACAGGAAAAAAGTAGTTTTAGTAACAATTTTGTTTAGTTAGTAAGATAAGTAGTCTGCTAAAATTATTATTAATAGTAGTACTAAAGATACTAAAACAGTGGTTCTCAACCTTGGCTGCACATTAGAATCACCTGGGAATCTTTTTAAAATCCTGATTTCTGGGCCTCATCCTCTGGAAATTCTGTTTCTTTGTTACTAATGTTGTGGCCCCACCCCAAAACAAAGAAACAGAATTTCCGGGGGGATGAGGCCCAGAAATCAGGATTTTAAAAAAGATTCCCAGGTGATTCTAATGTGCAGCCAAGGTTGAGAACCACTGATCTAGATAATCTTTGAGGTCTCTACTTCAGCTGGTCAAAATGTCTCACAATCTTGTATGAGTTCTGGATATTATTCAGATTACCACTCATGGTACTTTGCTTGATTTTGACCCTTTTATGTAATGGTGTTTACTTTGAATTTATATTAGTTCACACAAACACTCCATCCATGCTTTTGTTCCGGCCCTCCGGTCCAGTTTAAGAACCCATTGTGGCCCTCGAGTCAAAAAGTTTGCCCACCCCTGGACTATACCATGTATACGCTTTTTCTTTCTTGTCTTTGTTCATTAGGTAGCCCCTCCTTCTTTTTAGATGTTCTTCTTTTCTTTGCCTCTTTCTGTGTGGCTAAGTACATGTCACATGGACACTGGATTATTTTGTAAGTCCTTAGAAAATACAAAGTAAAGACCATATTTCTTCTCTCCTCAAATCTTACAGTCCAAATAAAGAGACAAAGGCCTGAAAAAAAAATGAGCAAGTTGTGTGATGACTGCTCACTTTGTTAGCTTTAGATTATATATCCTATATCAATGGTCCTCAAACTACGGCCTGCGGGCCACATGCAAATACAAATACTGTATTTGTTCCCGTTTTGTTTTTTTACTTCAAAATAAGATATGTGCAGTGTGCATAGGAATTTGTTCATAGTTTTTTTTTAAACTATAGTCCGGCCCTCTAACGGTCTGAGGGACAGTGAACTGGCCCCCTGTTTAAAAAGTTTGAGGATCCCTGCCTATATAATAAAAGAGTAATAATGCAAATTGACCCTAATGGGAGAACGACTGGTTGCTATGACGCACACTGACCACCAGGGGGCATACGCTCAATGCAGGAGCTGCCCCTTGGTGGTCAGTGCACTCCCACAGGGGGAGCTCCTCTCTGCCACAAGCTGGGCTGACGGCTTCAAGCGCAGTGGTGGTGGCGGTAGCCTCTCCCACCTCCTCAGCAGTGCTAATGTTGTCCAACTGCAGCTTAGGCCTGCTCCCAGCCGTCAGTCGGGCATCCCCTGAGGGGTCCTGGACTGCGAGAGGGTGCAGGCTGGGCTGAGGGACCTGCCCGAGTGCATGAATTTTCGTGCACCGGGCCTCTAGTAAAAATATAATGCTGGTATTATGGCCTGGGAGACTGTCACATTGGCAATGTGACTTTGGTGTTCAAAGCTCTTCACTGACTGCCCTGGTTAGGTGGCTCAGGTGGTTGGAGCATCATCCTATGAACCAAAAGGTTGCAGGTTCAATCCCTGGTCAGGGCACATACTCAGGTTATGGGTTTGATTCCCAATCAGGGCATGTACAAGAGGCAACCGATCAGTGTTTCTCACATTGATGTTTCTTTCTCTCTCCATGCCTCTCTCCTTTAAACCAATTTAAATTGATTTGGTGAGGACTAAAAAAAAGTTCTTCACTGATCTAAGAGAGGTAATAGTAAGTACCTCAAATACAAGACCTTTCTTGTTTCTTCCCTAAATGTACCCTCCCCCAAAAAAGGCAGGAAAATAATTTCTTCCTTATTTAAACTGCTTTAGCACCTTATTATATTCTCTTGTTATTTTTTTAGACTGTCAACTCTCTGAAGTTAGGACCATCTTTTATACAGTTTGCACAAAGTAAGAGTCTAGTAAGTTTCTTTAAAAAAAAAAGTGAAGAAATTATAGAATAAAGTGAATTCCAAGTCAGTAAAGCAATATCCTGTAATTTTTAAGAGCCGTGAATAGGGTTGGTTAAAGGCCAAATAAAAACCCTGTTTTTAGGCACAATCAGCAGGCCAGTATTTTTGAGCTTTCATCCCTATTGCCTAAGATAACATTATTTCAGTGTAAGGTGATGAAGAGAAATTTGAGCAGAAAATGATCCCTTATATATATATGTTTAATTCTTGAGCTAGAAACTTGATTTCTATTAGAGTTATTTGGTTCTTTGAAGTAATTTCAGTAGTATAATTTTGATCTGAATTTTATTCTATAAAGTATGTATTTCAATAAATTTGCTGTGGTCTTTTAGTATACTTTTGACAGTTTTATAAAATGAAAGGAAAGGAACATATTCCCAGTAGTCAAACATTACATTTATATTGCCTGTATTTTTAATGTAGCTCTGATTTTGTATTTTGATGTTTTTATTTAGTGTTATATATACTTTTTGTACATTTTTCTTTATTATTAGTGATTGTATTATATTTCATTGATATGAAATTAGTCAGATTGCATTCTTATGAATGTCTTCTTTTTTAACAAATCATGCCCTGGATCAAAATTGCTTTGGAAATGTTTTATGTCTTCTAATGGAGTTCAGTGAAATATGATTCAAAGTAAAGATAATTCATAGACAACTTTTGAGATGTTTATTCCAAAATGGCAGTTATTACATCCACAATTCATTTTAACATTTGGCTGTACACATGCAGACTTTCTGGGAATGAATCTATCATTTTGGGGACTATCTTTATATTAGCTCAATAAGGAATGTACACATGGATGGACATGTAGATATGCAGTTGTCTTTTCTCTTGAGCAAGTTTTAGCCTGACTGAATGGAGGGGTTGGAACTCTTGGTGAAATTGGATTAATGATATAACAGAAGGCCCTTTACGTTTGGGTAGGATTGTAGCCAACTATATAATCTATTCTTTCATGTGGCTGATAGAATCAAGAAATATATTGGTTTTCTTAATGTTTCTCTCATTTTCAATTAATATTATTCAGTATGCAAGAGCAGTATGCTCTGATATGTTAAGATTCTAGTTAATAATATTCTGAATAATAGATATTCTATCAAATATTCTGAATGACCCATAAAGGATTTAGATGATAATTATGTGTTCTGGATTTCAGGCAAGTTGTTGTCCTTAAACTTTTTAGGCAAACAAATATGATTTTCCTAAACCAGAACAATGAGAACTAGATAATAATCAGTACTTGAAATATCATATAGCTTATTTTAATACATACCACTTAAAACTACATTTGTATACACACAATGTGAATGTTCTTAATGCTACACAACTGTACTTAAAAATGGTTAAATTGGTAAATGTTATGTGTATTTTACCACAATAAAAAGTAGAAAAAAATTTAAGAGGAAAAATAATAAATAGAAAAAAAGAAGTGGCAATCAAATGTCTGAAAAGTTTTTCAAATCTAACAAAATATTGGAATTATTTTAAATAAGATTTTCAAAATAAGTTTTTTCCCCCTGGGTTTTTACATGACTGTTTTTTATAAAGACTTAATTTCCCCCTGGAAATCTAAAGAAGCATCTTTTAGATTTTTTAACTTTCTATCAAACTTAAAAATGAGTTCATAAGGAAAACCATATTGCTTAATAATATTGTCTTTCATTTAATTTTAATTTCAAAATTTAAGCGAATATATATTACATTATTACTCAGCATATCATAAAATACTTACATATCATAAAACTGTCTTTGCTCCAACCCCTGTAAGTTATATTTTAAAGGCTCTGTTAAAACAAAGAAGTAGTTATTAAGCCACCAGAGGGCGCTCCATGAACACATTTCAGTATTTTGCCTCTGATTTTAAAAAGAAACACAAAAACATTTCTCTTAGTATGGATGTTTTATGTTACCATATTTTTCTCTTCTGTGTAGACATAGTGTTCTGAAAGTACCTGTGTGATCTCAGAGGAACAGTTTGATATTTTTATTTTACAAATGTTTGAGTTCTTATATGTAAGGCAATATGGAACATTAAAAGGTGAATATAACTTACGACTTCTTGTAACTTACCCTAGAGTTTGTAGGTATCTTATTTAAACATTCTCTTCTTATTCTACATTATTGTGTAACCTATTTAAAAGCTGATCATTTACAGTAAGAATCTGTAATACTTGCATTAATATTTTTAAATTGTTTGGTGTTTGTGGTTCACCAATTTTGATACCGGTGTTAGACCTGCCACATTGGAGTTACCTGTGGAACTTGTCAATATATAGAAAGCAGGGCCCCAGGTCCAAAAATTATGATTCATCAACTTTTTGGGATATGTATTTTTTAAAAATAGCTTTATTGCGATATAATTCATATACCATACAATTCATCCATTTAAAGTTTGTAATTTAATGATTTTCAGGGTATTTCCAGAGTTGTGCAACCATCATTGCAATCAATTTTAGAACATTATTATGACACCCTAATCTTCTCCCCATTAGCATTCACTTCCCATTTGTCCCCCACCTCCATACCCCTCAGGAACCACTAATCTACTTCTGTCTCTATGTACATTTGCTTATTCTGGATAGTTCATATAATTGGAATCATACAATATGCGACTGGATTTTTTTATTTAGCATAATGTTTACAAGTTTGTAGCATGTATCCATGTTGTAGCATGTATCAGTACTTTATTCCTTTCTATTGCTAAATAATATTCCGTTGTATGGAAGGAATGTGTATTTTTACAAAGCTTCTGAGTAGCATTTCCCACTAGTTTTAAATTTTATATAATAGAACATACTTTAAAATGTTAACTGTGTATTTGTAAACTATGAAGAGCAATATCCACAGTGGTGTTTTTTTTCCTTATACTTCCATAACAGTGACCCCAGAACTCTCTCTTGACTATTTAAAAACTGTGGAGTGCTCTCTATTAGTAGTGGCAAAATTAGTTTAGTGGATGAAGAGCAGGGACTTTTTAAAAAGGGGATAGAATGGAAAGTAACAGAATCTACTAAACATAGTAAAGTTATTTTATGAAACTTTGGAAGTGTGTGTGTCTTTACTGGGTCTGGATGTGAAATATATTTATTATTGCTGGTTACTTTTAGAAAAAGCTTGAAAGCTACTGTTCTTTAAGTATATCAATGTAGAAAACAAATGCAGATAGAAATGTAGATAACAAATCCTTATCTAATTTGTAGTTTTACTTTTTGTCCAGGCCCATCAAACTCCATTGAAGAAAGTGAATCCTGGAGAAGAAAGGAGGAAAATGTTTGAGGTATAAAGACATCTGTCTGCTTATTTTAAAGCTTTGCAAAACTAATTATAAGAAAAGAAACAAAAGCTATAGAAAAACCTCCAAACCTTTCCTCCTTATTTCTTTATAAAAAAAAAAAAATACCTTTGACATTTCTTTTTTACCTCCCTGGGCATACCTCTACCTTTGGTGTGCTAACTTTCCTGATGTACTGGAAAAAGTAGAAATTATTATTGATAAAAATGTTCTTGTTTATTTAAGGAAGCAGCAAGAAAGAGAAGGTTGGAATTTATTGATAAAGCAAAGAAACAAAAAGATCAGGTAGTTTTTTTTGCTCTTATTCTTCTTCCCTTGCCAAGCTGCAGATGGTATTAGTTTCAAGGTTCTAAGAAGTTTGTCTTTAAAATTGTTACAGATTAGTTTATTGAAGGCTGAACAGATGAAAAGGCAAGAAAAGGAAAGGGTAAGAGGATAATTCATTTTTTCCTGGTATATTCCACTCTCTCCCCACAAACACTTTTTTAAAAAAAAACACTGATTTCCATTTCATCACTAAATGTATTTTATGTATTTTATATTAAATACTTGAAATGGTGTTTTGTTTGTTTGTTTCTTTTCCCCCAAAGTTGGAGAGAATAAATAGGGCCAGGGAACAAGGATGGAAAAACGTGCTAAGTGCTGGAGGAGGTGGTGAAGTAAAGGTAGGCACTTGATACCAATATAGTACTGCCACTCTTTTTCTAGTTTCACCTTGCTCTTTACAATATATATAATTGGCTCTCCTTAGGTGTACATTTAATCTAGAATTCTTCAGCCTCTATTATGAATTCTTAGTTTTTCTGCATTTATTTGATATGTAACTTGTATTGATAACTAGTATGTGACTGGCAATTGCTTAAACATTTTTATGTAAAGGCTGTGGATACACTGTTCCTGCCAGAAGAATCTATTTAAAATCAAATCAAATCAAATTTGCCTGAAATCCTCTGCAGCTTCATGTGTCCTCCAAGATTAAATTTTCAGAAGAACTATGTTCATCTGGCCCCTACCAATCTCTCTAAGCTTCTGTCCATCCATTCCCTACCATACACTGTATGCTCTAGTCATGCTGAACTAAAGACCATACTTGTAGTTTCCTTGTGGAGTGAGGTCTGCTTAATTTTTTCTTTGCACTTGTGTTTCTCTTTATTTGATACTACCCTTCCCTACTTCCTCACTCTCATTTCCATTTCCAACCTAAAAAACAACAACAAGGAAGCTAATCATTAATTGTTTATTAAATAACCAGTTACCTAACTAGATCTGTTAATTCAAACATTTGCTTTGGATAGATCCAGACTATATAACTGTATACACATTACTTAAGTTTTCTGAACCTTAAATTCTTTTTTTAAAAAAATTTAAGAACAGTTCCTGGAGTTTGGTTAGCAAGGTCTCATATGTTAATGTCCTGCTTCTTTCTTTGTTCTGCTAATCTTTATATTGCATTTCCTCTTTTGCTTGTGTAGCATCTTTACCTATCTGTGTAGGCTGACATCTAAAATGGTCCCCCAAATTCCTGACCCCTGGTGTACACACCTTGTATTTTTCCCTCCCCTTGAGTATTGGTGGAACTTGTGGATATGGTAGTATAGCAGCTCCTTAAATAGGCTTTATTTTATGGAAAACGATGATGGTAGAGGCGATAGTCACTCCTGTGATTTCATTAACATCTGATTCACGACTCCCTCATAGCAGCCTGGATGGGGAGAAGAAGGTTAGAGATAGGTATGCTTCTGCTGGCCTGGAAAAAGGCAAGTATTCATATGGCAAGGAAGTTAGTGATCTCTTAGAGTTGGTAGTGGTCTCTGGCCAAGGAAAGGGTGACCTTAGCCATTATAGCTACAAGGACATGAACTCTGCCAAGAACCAGTGAGCTTGGAAAGGACCCTGAGCCTCAGCTGAGAATTGCAGCTATGGCTGAACCTTGGTTTCTGCCTAGTGAGATCCTGAGCAGGATACCCAGACTTCTAAGCCCGGGAAACTATGAAATAATAAATGGATATTGTTTTAATTTGTTAAGTTTGTGGTCATTTGTTACACAGCCGTAAAAATGGATACATTATTATTTCTCTGTATTAATTTGTACTATCCAATCAACTGTTAGTCAACCCTTTAAACTGAATCCCTCTGACCCATGCTCATTAAACTTGATATTTAGGTGCTGGATATATATTTGTCAGTTTGAATTGATTGCCATTCTTACTTGTTTCTATTCTTCAAAGGTTATGATATGAATAAAAGTTGGCTTTGTCTGTTTTATGTAGACATATATGTTCTATCTAGACTTTCTTGAATCACTTTTTCTAATTCTGTATCAGTATAGACATACAATCTTTAGTAATACGATTTTATTTTAATATTTCATTTTGTTATTTTTGTACTATACTATCTACCAGGAAGTACAACTTATTACCTCCTGAATGATGAGGAATAACTCAGACAGAATTTGACTCATTCTAAAATAACCTTTTATCTGATTGGAAAGTAAAGACTTACCAATCAAAGTTAGGCCCTTAGATATTGTCAAGTATTTCATATCAAGTCCATGATTAATGTTGAGAGTTTGATTATTTTTCTTCTCCCTTTGTGTATATCTTCTGTGCAATAAAATAACTTTTTTTACTATCCTGCCTAAAGGTGTATTTAATCCTAAAGTTCATTTTTGTCAATGTTGTTTGATAATTGAGACAATTTTTCCACAATGTTAGATGCTACGTACTTAACAGATTTCTGCTTCACTTTATAAATTCTATAATGCTGTCACTGAGCATTAATAAAGTAATTTATTTGACCTAAAAATATTTCTCACAGCTCTAAATCTATGTTAATTTCTGTGCTTATTCCCGATGGGATTTGAAATATTTAACTTCCTAGGCTGTTTGATTTCTGAACAGTTTATAAGGACCTGGAGGCTCAGTATAATGTGAATCAAATTAAGGAAATCCCCAAAATAAAGATGAAATAAAAAATAAATATTAAGAGAAGCATTTCAAAATTAATATTATATACCTCTAACTAATAAAGACATTCTTCATAGTATAAATAACCAGCTGATTTGGTTACTTAGTATCTGCAAAATCTGGGACACTTTTGCTTTATCCATTTTTGATGTATCTCTTATGAACGTGTTTTTAGAAAAATTATGAAATATTCCACATAAAAGACATTCTTCATAGTATAAATAACCAGCTGATTTGATTACTTAGTATCTGCAAAACTGGGACACTTTTGCTTTATCCATTTTGGATGTATCTCTTATGAACGCGTTTTTAGAAAAATTATGAAATATTCCACATGTGTAGTTTGATCATGTGATGATCATAATATTTAAGAGGCATATCTATTGTTTGAAAATATATTAGAATACTATTCAGCAATAAAAAGGAGTAGGCTGTTGATACATTTAACAACATGGAACAATCAAAACATTATACTGAGTAAAAGAAGCCACACACGAGTACAGATTTCATGATTCCATTTACATGAAATTACAGAGACGGCAGCTCGCACTCACAGGACAGAGCAGATGGTAGTTGCCGGAGTGGGGAGGCATCGGCTTCCAAGGAACATGAGGGGACTTGCTGGGGTGACGGATGTGCTTTTGATTGTGGTAGTGGCTGCACGAGTGTATACATTTGTCAAAATTCATCAACCTGTGCTCATATTGGGTGAAATAAGTGATTTTCAAAGGTCATATTGCTTCAGTATTCTAGTACAGTATTTTCAACGTTATTTCCAGTATAGGAATCTTCAGAGATGTTTACACACTTTCGTTTTCATAATTTTGTTAAAGAAAAACATTGAAACACTCAAATATTAAGTTAAGAAGATATTCACACCAGACTAAACTCAAATAGTAAACACTCTCCTAGGAGAAATGCCTATCTTTCACCAGAATTCTGATTCTGATGCTTGCCTTGAGATTCGCGTTTTGGAGATGTGTGTGAGGAACACCTGGATGGAGTTTCCTGCCTAATTATCTTACCTGTTTCTAGCAACTTTCATCTCTTGCTATTCAGACATCTTTAATTAGTTATCAGTATTTATCTTGAGCTGATATTTTAAAAATTAGTCTTTCTGATTTTTTAAAAATATATTTTTACTGATTTCAGACAGGAAGGGAGAGGGAGAGAGAGATAGAAACATCAATGATGAGAGAGAATCATTGATTGGCTGCCTCCTGCACACTCCACAATGGGCAACACGGGCATGTGCCCTGACTGAGAATCGAACTGTGACTTCCAGATTCATAAGTCGATGCTCAACCACTGAGCTACATTGGCTAGGCAAAATTAATCTTTCTTATAATATTACTAGTGGCCTGGTGCACGAAATTAGTGCACGGGGGTGAGGGGGGGGTCTCTTAGCCCACCCTGCACCCTCTCCAATCTGGGACCCCTCAGGGGATGTCCAACTGCCCACAGGGATCGGGCCTAAATGGGCAGTCAGACATCCCTCTCATAATCTGAGACTCCTGGCTCCCAACCACTCTCCTGCTTACCTGCCTGATTGCCCCTAACCACTTCTGCCTGCCAGCCTGATCACCCCCTAACCACTCCCCTGCCAGCTTGATTGACGCCTAACTGTTCCCCTGCCAGCTCGATTGCCCCCAGCTGCCCTCCCTGCCAGCCCGATTGCCCCAACTGCTCTCTTCTGCTGGCCTGATCGCCCCTAACCACCTCTGCCTTGGCCCCCTCCACTGTGGCTGGGGCGACCAAAGAAGCCAAGCCTCCTGCCCGCTCTCCGGCCGACTCTGTGGCTCCGGCCAGCGCCACCATCTTTGTCGCATCAACTTGCATATTCCCTCCTTATTGGCTGTGGGCTTCACCATCTTTATCGAAAAGTGATGGTTAATTTGCATATTACTCTTTTATTAGACAGGATATGCAACCCACTGTGTCAAGATGTTAACACAAATGCTATCTTGTAGAGTACACTGAAATGTCTTTTATTTGATTCTAGTATTTTTCTTTGTATTTTTTGTTATTCAGACTTCTTCCTTAAGATGTTATCACTTGGAAGCTCTTCTTCCTTTACTGTCAGTGTTCTGGATTCTGTTCTTATCACTTTACAGAAATGGGTTTTTTAAACGTTACCACTCAACTTTAGTCATAGCAGTGTGTCTTACTTTCAGTGCTTTGACCTCTGCATTTGAGGTCATTGGTTTCCTCACCTCAGTGATATTTTTCCACCATGACATCTGTAACATTATACACTTACTTCTTTTTAACTCTTACCCCTTTCTGATATCTCCTATTTTCTAACTTTGAGTTTTCTATGTGCTTGAATTCTTATGTGTCTGAAGTTGTATCCTTGTGTTTTTGCCTTTATCCTTCGTCATTCCCATGGAGAACCCAGAACTCCCTTAAGCACTTACGTTTTAGCTAAATGCCTTTTATTTCTAGGCGTCTTGACTTGGTGTCAGGGCAACAAGCCTTCTAACTATCCTCAATCTTGTTCTCTCTCTTATTCCTGTTTGTTATGCATAACTTGCCTTACTGAATTTCTTAAAAACTGTTTTTGTATTCTATTCCCACTAGAAAGTTTATAAATGCTTTCTGTTGTTTATTATATGAACTCAAACACCCAGGTTTGATAGCAGTTAGCTGTACTAACCTTTTATGACCAAGCTTAATTCCCTTATTTGCCTTCCTTCTAATTATATCTGTCTTCCTAAATCCTCCCCCTACTGCCAACACCCAAATATATACATACATTGCTTATTTTTGCTTTAATACTCTGGCTCATTTAGTATGTCTGTTTCTCTCCCTCTCTCTCCCTCCCTTTCTCTCCCTTCCTTTCTCTCCCTCCCTCTCCCTCTCTCCCTCTCCCTCCCGCTCCCTCTCCCGCTCTATTGCTTTCAAGGCTGGGTTGAACAATATATTTTTCCAGTGTTTTTTCTTTAATTTTTAGAGATTTTTTTAACTTTTGACAATTTTTTTTCTATTTTGTAAATTTGCTCAGTACCAACTGCTTTAGAGCATGCCTATGACCATTCATTTGCCATAGGCATGAAATGTTTTTCTAGTTTTGTGCTTAAGAATCTATATGGTGTTTTTGTTTCTTTTATTTATACCTAGAGTGTGTTTCAGTGGTGTTTATGTTTTCATTGCTTGTTGAATTGAAGGATTTGGGGTATGTTAAATACCATATGCAAATGTTTTTGTTAGCTATAATTTTGAATGTTACAAAAGCAGCTCTGCTTTACTTATAAGCTATACATATTTAAACTGAAAAGAATGGGATCACTTAAAATGTATACTAGAATCTTGTTTCAAAACATATTAATTAAGACCAGATTTTTTCCTGTTTACATGAATTTAGTGACATTTTATATTTTTGTTTGTTGCATTAAATTATGTTTTATTGTTAGTTACAAAGTATATTACTTTTTTATTGTTAATGATTATAATATAGTAGGAAGACATTTTCCTTAGGCAATATGTTTATTAATATTTTCAAATTAGATAATTGCCTTTTGAAAGTCAAGTGTTGAAATTTTTTTCTTTTGAGGATGTTATGGGTGTTTTAGGTATTAAGAGATAATCATTTGAGAGCTCTTTTTTTTTTTAATTCCTAGGCTACGTTTTTTGGCAGTGGAGGGGCTGTGGCTCCATCATCTTTTTCTCCTCGGGGACAATATGAACATTATCATGCTATTTTTGATCGAATGCAGCAACAAAGAGCAGAAGATAATGAAGCTAAATGGAAAGGAGAAATATATGGCCGAAGGCTTCCAGAAAGGTAGGTTGTGTTCTGTAGAAGTTGCTTGTGCTTTGCTTCAGAGAAAGTAGTAAAAGTCGTTGTGCATATTTACCTACAGAGGAATATCACTTGGAGTACATTCAGGATTTCCCAATGGGGCTGCAGTTCATCACTATTTCTCTAATGCTGATGCTATTAGAGAAACTTTGAAGAGATTGAAGGCCATGTCTAACTAAGCCAATGCAAACCGGTCGAACTGTAATGATCCATAAGTGCATCCTTGTTTGTAATTTTTTTTTTATGTCACGTCTAGTTTAGTATCTACACTTTGTGAATGTTTTCTCCATTGATTTCATTGACTTTTTTTTTGCCTTCTGGGTTTAGTAATTTTCTCAGGTGCAAATTTGGCCTTTGATTAGGCAAACAAATAGCTCCTCAATTCAGCAGAATTTTCATAGCTTATTTGTATGTTATAGACTGAATGTACTATTTAAAGGAACATGTGATAACTTTGAGTTAACATATGGTTGTAATAACTTCATCCACTTGCTTTAAATAAATCAGAATATATTTAAATGGAATCACACTTTATGCAAAACTACAAAGCCATGTTTTTTTGGTGTTCTTTTCCTCATCACTTAGAACTCCACTTTTCTCTTTGTTGCTTTGGCTTGTTTTCTCTTCACATTCATTTCTGATTTATGGCTATGGTCTTGTTTATCAGATTTTTCTTTTCTTCCATTGAATTAATTTAATATGGTAGCAGTCAATAGTTTTAATTTGCATAGTTCCTTTTTTCTTAAGTGTGCATACATGTTTTCTTAGACAATTCCAATTTCTTTTATAAAACATTTGGATTTTCAGAATATCATTTTGTGAAAACGTTACCTCTTCCTTGTCATTTTAAGGAGAATACTTTATGATCCCCCCAATTAAAAATATGATTAAAGGTAGTTAAGCAGAGATAAATAATTGAGGTGAATATAAATTAACATTATTGAATAATGTACAGTAGCCTGAAGTAAGCTAATTGTAGATTCTCCATTGTAGAGAAAGGAAGGCTATAAAGACTCACATATGAATGCCTATTTTTTATGAGACGGCAAAGCAAATTTTATGTGTGGCTTTTATCCCCTGGTGTTATTGATCTTTCTAGTATATAACTGGTTTGGCTTTATTTTGTTTTATTTTAGTCAAATCTTCCTAAAATAAGTGTATCTATACATATGGTCACCTCCCTCTGCAGGGTGACCAGCAGGGTGATTGGAGGCCCCCCGCTGGCACCTACCTTGTCTGGCCTGGGGCCTGTGGGCTGGGGGCAGCTCCTGCATTGAGCATCTGCCCCCTGTGGTCAGTGCGCATCATAGCGACCCGTCATTCCGCTGTTCAGTTGATTTGTATATTAGGCTTTTATTATATAGGATTTGTGTCAACTTTGGTGGGCTTAGCTATACTCAAACATAGTATATATATTTTTTATGTTGCATTGGCGTTATTATTGATGATAGATAATATTTATAGAACACTTATTATATACCAAGTTGTATTCACTCATGGCAGCAACCCTTTGAATTAGATATTATTTTTTAAATAAATATGAAGAAATTAGGACTTACAGAGATTTAAAACTTGTGCATGGCAACTTGTAAGTGTTAGAGCTAGGATTTAAACTAAGTCCATCTGACTGGAGAGTTCCGCTCCTTAAACACTGTTAAGATATCCCCACTTCTTGAAATTCTACTATTGAACAGGCTAAAGTTACTGATTTTGTTGGTTATAAAATTTTAAAATTGCGGGTGCTTTAAAAATTAAATATGATATCAAGTGCTGAATGAACTTTCATATACACGATCCTTGAACAACATGGGTTTGAACTGCGCAAGTCCTCTTTAACATAGAATTTTTTCAATAAACTTACAGTTGGCCCTCTGTATCCCCAGGTTTTGCATCTGTGCATTCAACCAACCTTGGATGAAAAACCTTTAGTCTGCGGTTGGGAATTCACAAATGAGGAGGGCTGACTATGTGCATTGTTCCCCACCATTTGATATAATGGACTTGAGCATTTGGGGATTTTGATATATGTGGGGAAGGGAGGGGTCTGGAACCAGTCTCCCATGGAAACCAAAGGACAGCTGTAATTTGTATGTCATTGTCATTCCTGATCAGTTCTTTTCCCTGATTCTAACTAACTCAGTAAACAAATCTAATCATCTAAGACTTTCAGATTCTCTTTTTCAGATCACCCATATGTGCCATTTTCTTATTTATGGTATTAATTATTTTTTTCTCCCCTTATCAGTAACTTTGGCCAGTTCAACTTTGCATATATTCATATCTAAACACACCTCTTCAACTAATATTTTTTTTAGTCTTTTTTTTTTTTAAGAGCAGTTTTAGGTTCACAACAAACTTGAGGGAGGAAATACAGCGATTTCCCATATATTATCCCTGTTTGCATATTACCTTCCGCATTATCAACATCCCCAAGTTGTGGTACATTGGTTACATCTGATAAACTTAGGTTCAATTAGCATTTTAATATTGGAGCCACAGCCATGTAAGACCATTTTATTAAGCTATTGTATTACGTATCTCTTAGCACGTGTTTACAGTGCTTCCTACTTTTCCAAGTCTCCTCTACATTGCTTCATTTAATTGAGTAAAGCTAACAATAGTTCCATTCAATCAGATAGACATCATACCACTTAGAGGAGGAAGCTTAATGAGTAAACTCTCTATATCCTTTTTTCATCTCATTAACCCTATACTACTTCAGTTCTTCTATAAACCATATTGACTCATTTTTCATTTCTCACATTATTTGTGATGTTTTCAGCTCTTAAAGCAATTAATTTGTAGTCATTCTTCAAAAATTTAAAAAATTTTCATATCAGTAAAGGACTTGAGCCATGGATATTAGGTATCCTACCCAGATCTTGCCACTTATTCATGCTTTTATAATAATAAAAGGAGAGAAAATAACTTACTCCTTTTTTTCTCATGTCCAGATAAAAAAAGGAGTTTTAGAATAATTTTTTAACCTATTTTAATGTCTCTGTATTTTACTTTCCAAAATTCTTAATTGCTTACTTTATATTTGTGGCTTATATGTAGTTTATTTTTTCATTCCTTTATTATTAATGTAGATTAATGTTTTACTGATTTAAAGTGGTATAATTTTGGAACACAAAAGATAAAGTATATTTAATTGGCCTAAAACAGAGTATGTGCATATGAATTCTTAATAATGTTTAATGAAAAGAATAAATCTTAAGAAGTAAATTGACTATTTCCTCTTTATCCCACGAGCTTAGCACAAATATATAGTTTGTATCCAAAGTTTAGTCCAGTTTTACTTTAGAGAGGAATAAGGATGAGTATGGATTCTTTTTTGTTATTGTTGTTTGGTGTATATGAAGTAGTAAGCAGAAATGCATGAGAGAAATAAAGACAGTTTATAGATTTCTAAACATCATTAGGAGTCATAGGAACAATTAATCTTTTCTTTATTAATAAGGTGTACTACTCTGATTTTAGGATGTTGAACCAACCTTGCATTCCTGGAACTCTGTTTTATCTATCTTTATATTTTCAAAGGCAAGCATAATATTAGCAAATAGTTGACACTCAATAAGTATTTGTTTAATAAATGAGAAGAAAAAGAAATAGTGTTAAGCAAAGATAACTACAGGTTTTAAGTTTGTGATTGAGACCAGACAGTTATATAAACCTGCTTAAATAATAAGCCAGCTTAGGAAAAGACTAGTCAATGAAGCAAAACTTACAAATCATATAAATAGAGCAGGTAGTATTATCCTATACTAGTATAATAAAAGCCCAGTGACCAAATGGTGGAACGATCAGAATGACTGGTCACTATGACGCACACTGACCACCAGGGGGCAGACACTCAATGAAGGATCTGCCCCCCGATGGTCAGGGTGCTACCACAATGGGAGAGCTACTCGGTTGACCAGGATGAGTGGCTGCTCCCATTGAGAACCCCAGGCCGACAGGCAGGAACCCGGGCTGCGATCACCGGACATGGTCAGTTATATGTTGCTTTCTCTCAAGTTCGAAGAGTGTGTGACGTTAAAGTTGTAAATACTTCATCACAAGGGAAATTAGTCAAGCACTCTGAAAGTGTTTTTACTCTTAATGTGGTATACAGGGAGATATTAGAATAAGTTTAATCAATTTATCAGTCATTTTTATCAATGTTGTTTTTATATCATGTTTTTGTTGTTTTTATATCATGTCTTTGTTGTTATTTCATGTTATTTATTAATCAATTTATTATTTTCATATACATTTTACTAATTTTCTTTCATCTCAGACACTTCTATTATAGAGAAAGGGCAAATAGCGGTAATAAAATATTTCTTCTAGTTAATTTCCTTTCAATGTGCATGAATCCGTGCACTGGGCCACTAGTATAGTATAAAGAAAAATAGAGAAAGCTATGTTATGCTTCTTTACACTCATCTTCCAGAATGTTTCTTGGTTCTTCACAGTTAAAATGGCAAATATTGGACTACATTGGGCCATTTGCATCAGTCTCCTATTATAACCTTGAAATATTTGCATATACAGGATTGGGCAAAAGTAGTTTTACAGTTGTGAATATGTGAAACATAGTTAATAAAGCCATTGTAATAATCATAACCTGCATGTCCTTTCCATATGAACAACTGTAAACCTACTTTTGCCTACCTCTGTATTTGTACTTGAGTTTTAAATATTCTTAAATGGCTATGTATATCAGTTACCTCTTCTACTCTACCACATCTTCCATTTAGTCTTTTCTTTGAGCCTCAGATATAGCTTTAGCATTTTAATTTTTCAGTTTTTACACCATTTTTTGTTTTGAAATCATTTTATCATTTTACTAGAGGCCCGATGCACGAAATTCATGCCTGGGTAGGTCCCTAGGCCTGGCCAGCGATCAGGGCCGGTTTGTGTGGCAACCGGTGGGGCGATCAGGGGAGCACCTGTCCCTAGGCCTGGCCAGCGATCAGGGCCGATTTGTGTGGCAACCGGTGGGGCGATCAGGGGAGCACCCGGTGACACCTGCCTTGGCCAGCCTGGCGCCGCCCACTCGCTAGCCAGCCCCATCCCCCGCTGCTGGTCACCTCCCTCTGCAGGGTGACCAGCAGGGTGATTGGAGGCCCCCCGCTGGCACCTACCTTGTCTGGCCTGGGGCCTGTGGGCTGGGGGCAGCTCCTGCATTGAGCATCTGCCCCCTGTGGTCAGTGCACATCATAGCGACCCGTCATTCCGCTGTTCAGTTGATTTGTATATTAGGCTTTTATTATATAGGATTTGTGTCAACTTTGGTGGGCTTAGCTATACTCAAACATAGTATACATATTTTTTATGT
Source organism: Myotis brandtii (assembly GCF_000412655.1). Classification (NCBI taxonomy): domain Eukaryota; kingdom Metazoa; phylum Chordata; class Mammalia; order Chiroptera; family Vespertilionidae; genus Myotis; species Myotis brandtii. The sequence goes on along the minus strand of NW_005354999.1, from coordinate 3,088,119 downwards.
TGCATTGGCGTTATTATTGATGATAGATAATATTTATAGAACACTTATTATATACCAAGTTGTATTCACTCATGGCAGCAACCCTTTGAATTAGATATTATTTTTTAAATAAATATGAAGAAATTAGGACTTACAGATATTTAAAACTTGTGCATGGCAGCTTGTAAGTGTTAGAGCTAGGATTTAAACTAAGTCCATCTGACTGGAGAGTTCCGCTCCTTAAACACTGTTAAGATATCCCCACTTCTTGAAATTCTACTATTGAACAGGCTAAAGTTATTGATTTTGTTGGTTATAAAATTTTAAAATTGCGGGTGCTTTAAAAATTAAATATGATATCAAGTGCTGAATGAACTTTCATATACACGATCCTTGAACAACATGGGTTTGAACTGCGCAAGTCCTCTTTAACATAGAATTTTTTCAATAAACTTACAGTTGGCCCTCTGTATCCCCAGGTTTTGCATCTGTGCATTCAACCAACCTTGGATGAAAAACCTTTAGTCTGCGGTTGGGAATTCACAAATGAGGAGGGCTGACTATGTGCATTGTTCCCCACCATTTGATATAATGGACTTGAGCATTTGGGGATTTTGATATATGTGGGGAAGGGAGGGGTCTGGAACCAGTCTCCCATGGAAACCAAAGGACAGCTGTAATTTGTATGTCATTGTCATTCCTGATCAGTTCTTTTCCCTGATTCTAACTAACTCAGTAAACAAATCTAATCATCTAAGACTTTCAGATTCTCTTTTTCAGATCACCCATATGTGCCATTTTCTTATTTATGGTATTAATTATTTTTTTCTCCCCTTATCAGTAACTTTGGCCAGTTCAACTTTGCATATATTCATATCTAAACACACCTCTTCAACTAATATTTTTTTTAGTCTTTTTTTTTTTTTAAGAGCAGTTTTCGGTTCACAACAAACCTGAGGGAGAAGATACAGCGATTTCCCATATATTATCCCTGTTTGCATATAACCTTCCTCATTATCAACATCCTCAAGTTGTGGTACATTGGTTACATCTGATGAACTTAGGTTCAATTAGTATTTTAATATTGGAGCCACAGCCATGTAAGACCATTTTATTAAGCTATTGTATTGCGTATCTCTTAACACGTGTTTTACAGTGCTTCTACTTTTCCAAGTCTCCTCTACATTGCTTCATTTAATTGAGTAAAGCTAACAATAGTTCCATTCAATCAGATAGACATCATACCACTTAGAGGAGGAAGCTTAATGAGTAAACTCTCTATATCCTTTTTTCATCTCATTAACCCTATACTACTTCAGTTCTTCTATAAACCATATTGACTCATTTTTCCTTTCTCACATTATTTGTGATGTTTTCAGCTCTTAAAGCAATTAATTTGTAGTCATTCTTCAAAAATTTAAAAAATTTTCATATCAGTAAAGGACTTGAGCCATGGATATTAGGTATCCTACCCAGATCTTGCCACTTATTCATGCTTTTATAATAATAAAAGGAGAGAAAATAACTTACTCCTTTTTTTCTCATGTCCAGATTAAAAAAAAAAAGAGTTTTAGAATAACTTTTTAACCTATTTTAATGTCTCTGTATTTTACTTTCCAAAATTCTTAATTGCTTACTTTATATTTGTGGCTTATATGTAGTTTATTTTTTCATTCCTTTATTATTAATGTAGATTAATGTTTTACTGATTTAAAGTGGTATAATTTTGGAACACAAAAGATAAAGTATATTTAATTGGCCTAAAACAGAGTATGTGCATATGTAGAGAGTTAGAAACTGGAACACTTGTTCCAGATGGATACGATCAGCTGCCTCCTGCACACCTCCCACTGGGGATGTGCCCGCAACCAAGGTACATGCCCTTGTCCGGAATCGAACCTGGGACCTTTCAGTCCGCAGGCCGACACTCTATCCACTGAGCCAAACCGGTTAGGGCTGCATATGAATTCTTAATAATGTTTAATGAAAAGAATAAATCTTAAGAAGTAAATTGACTATTTCCTCTTTATCCCATGAGCCTAGCACAAATATATAGTTTGTATCCAAAGTTTAGTCCAGTTTTACTTTAGAGAGGAATAAGGATGAGTATGGATTCTTTTTTGTTATTGTTGTTTGGTGTATATGAAGTAGTAAGCAGAAATGCATGAGAGAAATAAAGACAGTTTATAGATTTCTAAACATCATTAGGAGTCATAGGAACAATTAATCTTTTCTTTATTAATAAGGTGTACTACTCTGATTTTAGGATGTTGAACCAACCTTGCATTCCTGGAACTCTGTTTTATCTATCTTTATATTTTCAAAGGCAAGCATAATATTAGCAAATAGTTGACACTCAATAAGTATTTGTTTAATAAATGAGAAGAAAAAGAAATAGTGTTAAGCAAAGATAACTATAGGTTTTAAGTTTGTGATTGAGACCAGACAGTTATATAAACCTGCTTATTTAAGCCAGCTTAGGAAAAGACTAGTCAATGAAACAAAACTTACAAATCATATAAATAAATAGAGCAGGTAGTATTATCCTATACTAGTATAATAAAAGCCCAGTGACCAAATGGTGGAACGATCAGAATGACTGGTCACTATGACGCACACTGACCACCAGGGGGCAGACACTCAATGAAGGATCTGCCCCCCGATGGTCAGGGTGCTACCACAATGGGAGAGCTACTCGGTTGACCAGGATGAGTGGCTGCTCCCATTGAGAACCCCAGGCCGACAGGCAGGAACCCGGGCTGCGATCACCACCTCCTCACCCCAGGCTCCTCCTCTTCACTCCCTGCCACCTCCTCCGGACGCCCGCAGGCTGCGTAGCACCGCTGCTACCAGGCTCACAGAGCTGACTCGGGAGGCTGGGAGGCAGATTTGTGGCCGCCCCCCCCCCCCCCCCCCCATGGTCAGGGTGCTACCACAATGGGAGAGCCATTCGGTTGACTGGGATGAGTGGCTGCTCCCATTGAGAACCCCAGGCGACAGGCAGGAACCCTGGCTGCGATCACCACCTCCTTGCCCCAGGCTTCTCCTCTTCGCTCCCTGCCACCTCCTCCGGACGCCCGCAGGCTGCATAGCACTGCTGCTACCAGGCTCGGAAAGCTGACTTGGGAGACTGGGAGGCAGGTTTGTGGCCGCCGTGGGACTGAGGCATACTCTGCTGCCTCTCAGTGCTATTGTCCCTGGGCTCGGCCCCAACTGGGTCCTCTGGAGATGCAAGTTCTCCGGCTCCACGAAAGATGCCGGACCAGGGAGAGTCCTTTCAGAGGGCGGGTCCACAGCCACTTGGCAGACCGGGATGAGCAGTGATACCTGCAGGCCATGCCCCTTACCATTGCACAAATCCCATGCATCAGGCCTCTAGTCTATATATATAAAAGCCTAAGTGACTGAACGACTGGTCAACCGGTCACTATGATGCGCACGAAGCAGATTATTATTGTAGATCACACAGGGAGAACAAAGGGTAAAATATTTAACTGCAGCAGTGTTTGACTATATTCTGTGCAGTGAGAAAACCTGAAGTCATTTTCAAGGTCCACCATTTCTTCTTTTCAGTTGGGTCAAGTTTCTAAGCTTTGTAAATCTCCATTTTCCGGCTAATGAAAAGAAAATAGAATTCCACCGTGTCTCCTATATACCTACTCCAGGACTTCTGTGAGGATCAAATGAGATGAGGCATGGGAAAACGCTTCACAGACATTTGGTTAAACTGGAAAATGTTTGCATCTGGCTATATAGCAAGTTGTGTTCCTGGGCTGAAGAAACTCCAAGGAGGCTAGTCACTACGGAGAGGAAGCTGGGCGTTGCTACATGACATCATTACCTGGGGTCCACAGCTACCGTTTCCGGGCTGGGCTGTGGGACACATTTTGTGCCATGGGGTCTTGGCAGCATGGCTGCGATTTGGTGGTGTGTCGCCCCGGGGTGGTGGCAGGGCCTGTGTCCCACTTGGGGGAAGCCAATGTTGGTTTGTCAGCGCCAGGTCCGTGGTGCCGTTTATTTTTAAATGGCCAGTGCGTGTCATGGCAGCTCCTGAGTTGAGCATCTGTCCCCTGGTGGTCAGTGCAATTCATAGCTACTGGCCAGTCATCTGGTCGCTTAGGCTTTTATATATATAGATAGTAGGGATCATATCACATATACTGTTTAGTAATCTGTTACTTCATTTCATGATGCATTGGGAAGTATTTTTCATATTATTAGTTATTAACTAACAATACAAATTGCTTATTGTTGCATGTATTTGATCCACTGAACGTGGCATATATTATTTGGCCAATCTCCTACCAACCGCCATTCCACTGATTCAGAACATTTTGGGAAGAGAGATCCTGAACGAGAGCCAAGCCAGTTCTATACATGGCACTGGATAATGCCTATTCCCTGTCACAACCCACAGCACAGATGGGAAGATTAACAAGAGTGGGCCCTTTCATTGCAACAGCTCAGAACTAATTTTGAATTAGAGACAGATCTCTAACAAGTTTTTGCAGGTAGGCAAATAGAGGGCCTACAATTGAGTTACTGGAATGAAGGTTACTCTGTACTGATTTATTACACTCTAGAAGGGATTCTGTAGACCCCTCCAAACAGGTAAGCTTCCATAAGTCAATTCTCTTCATGTGACAACTGTGGAGAAGCCTGAGGCGGGGACAAGGGCTTTTCCAACATTTATAGCAGCTGTTCTCAACTTGTGGGTCACGACCCCTTTGGCGGTCAAACGACCCTTTCACAGGGGTCGCCTATGACCATCCTGCATATCAGATATTTACATTACGATTCATAACAGTAGCAACATTATAGTTATGAAGTAGCAACGAAAATCATTTTATGGTTGGGTCACAACATGAGGAACTGTATTTAAAGGGCCAGAAGGTTGAGAACCACTGATTTACAGGCAGAGGTAGTGGTGCGTACTGACATCTCTCAAAAGATGGGACCTAAAACATTCTTTGTAGACTAGAACTAGATTTGATAAACAGTATGTTTTCATTTTATTTCTTCATCTTGTTAATCCTAAAATCTTTATCAAATGGTTGTCCAACTCCTATCAGTTGAAAAAATGCTAAGACCTATTCAATAGATTTTTGTTGATTCAATATGACTGTAAAAATATATTGGCAGATAGAAACCTATGTTAGAATTTTTCACTGAATTCAAGTTCCGGAGAATGCTCCATAGATAAGATACAATCTATATATAAAAGGCTAATATGCTAAGTGTCCCTCCCACCATCCGACTGGTTGCTATGATGCATACTGACCACCAGGGGGCAGAAGCTCAACGCAGGATGATGTATACTGGCCATTAAAAGTGAAATGGCAGTTCAGACCTGGTGCCGACAAAGCAACATTCAGCTTCCCCTAAGTGGGGCACGGGCCCTACCACAACCCCGGAGCGACAGCCCACCGAATCGCAGCCGATGCTGCCAACACCCCATGGCACAAAATTCGGCCCACAATCCAGCCTAGCCGGGAAACGGTGGCTGTGGGTCTGGGTAATGACGTCACGTAGCAACACCCAGCTTCCTCTCCTTAGCAATGACTAGTCTCCTTGGAGTTTCTTCAGCCCAGGAACATGACTTGCTTCATAGCCAGGTGGAAACATTTTACATTTTAACCAAATGTCTGTGAAGCGTTTTCCCATGCCTCATCTCATTTGATCCTCATAGAAGTCCTCTAGTAGGTAGATAGGAGACTCGGTGGAATCCTCTTTTCTTTTCATTAGCCAGAAAATGGTGATTTAGAAAGCTTAGAAACTTGACCCGACTGAAAAGAAGTAAGAAATGGTGAACCTTGAAAATGACTTCAGGTTTTCTCACTGCACAGAATGTAGTCAAACACTGCTGCAATTAAATATTTTACCCTTTGTTCTCCCTGTGTGATCTACAATAATAATCTGCTTCTTGTTGATATTTACTGCTGTGTTCCTGACAGTTACCTGAGAGAGAAGTTGGGGTGCTTCACTGGACCAGAAAAAGTTTAGCTAAATCAGAAAGCAGGTCTAATTAAGCAAGTTTATTCTATATATATAAAAGGCTAAGTTGACTTGTGCATGCACGATACATATAAAGATCTTGCTGGTGCCAATCGCACATATGTGTTTCGATCTGTCATTGCTGATCATGAATTTGGTTGACACTTCTATTACAGAGAAAGGGTGAATAGCGATATTAAAATATTTCTCCTAATTAATTTTCTTTCAATGTGCATGAATTTGTGCATCGGGCCACTAGTATAAATATAAATGTTATGAAAAGTTTATAAATCAAAGCTATAGTACATATAACCAGGTTTTTAGCAAAATAATTCTGTGCAACTGTTGTATTAACATATGTCAGTTGGAGGTTCAGACTGACAAACATTAGACATAGTATCTTAGGATGGAAAATAAAACCCAATTTACTTCTGTAAAGGTTAAAGAAGGAAGTTGATGCAGTGAGGACCACATACCAGAGAGATCAGAAATTTTATCTAATTAGAGATGGTGGTGTAAGCCTTCAGGACCCCCCAAAAAAGCCTAACAGTAGACCTGTAGTTTTAGTAGACATGACTGAGCATCATACCCTCTGAAATTTTGTCTACCCTTTTTAGACCCAGCTTTATTTAAAAGGGGCTAATTAGGCTAGGATACAGCCTTGCCTGTATATATTGAGGACATATGTTGCATCCAGACCAGATGTACCTTATTAATCTCAGAGCTATGCAGTGCATAATATGACTGGTAGAATATAGCACATGTGCTCTACAGAGGCATTAACAACTTTCTCCTTCATTATTCTTAATCTACTCAAGCTACCATGGCTTGGCTGGAGTGTTTTTCTGAATTTGGTCATGTGGAACTAGATTAAAGTTTAGCTACCTAGCCGTATCTGAGAGTCACAATAAAAGGCCCTTAGCCAGCTTTAGAGATTATCTAATCCTAGAAAAATTTCAGGGATGGAAATTTCACAAGAATCTCCTTTATGCATCACATAAGGTAAATGAACCTTAGAGCATGCTCATTCATAGCCTTGTGGTGGAACAGATTTTAATAGCTTAATTTCATTTCTAAAAAGTGTTTATATTTCAGTTAGTAGTTAACAAAACATGTAAAGGAAATTATTATTTGAGGCATAAAAATCAGAAGTGTTTAAACCTACCAGAAGACAGAAAAGGCATTATCACATGTGTTTTTCAGACCATAACTTGGTTACAGTCCTAAAGAAAGGCTGTAGGAAGCTTGTGTGCTTTAGTAGCCAAAATCCTAATAGGAGCACAGACAATAACTTCATCTTTGTTCCTCACCTCCAAAAGTAACTGGAGTTGATACTATGCTCTGAGTTCTATGATTACTGGGGCTGGGTTGTATTTATTTTTGTGTCTCTTATACTTATCATGGTAATAGGCACAATATATATTACATGTTCAATAAATGTTTGTTATTGATATTTTTATTTGTAGTCTGGACTCAACATGTTTACATTCTTTAGTAATTGTCAGAGGAAGATACAGACATATAATTGGAAAAGATAAAAACAAATAACTGTGCTATTAATTTTTTTCCTAACAACTATTTTACTTTTTCATAGTGCTGATATTTAAGGAATTCAGGCATTGCTTTTTACTATATTTTTGAAATTTCACACAAATAAACTTTTTATTCATTTTTGAAATTGCTACTATACTGCTTTAATTTTACTTCAATACTGATTAAGAGAAAGATCTTAGATATATTTTATACAGAGTTCTGAAATACGCTTAACTACTTGGAAGCTATTGAGATTCTTCTGTAATTAAGTATAGTCTAAAATAATTTTATGTATCTTTAAGTTGAGTTGATTAAATAAATGTAAGAGTAACCTTGTTAAGATTTGGAATGATAGTATAGATTTTACTTCTACTTAAAACAGTAAAGAATTTGTTCTAGGTAGTAGACACTAATACACATGTAGGTATTTCTTCATTACAGAGGAAGGTTTTATTTCATATCAGCCTTCATATTCTGCAACAAAGAAAAGATTTAGAATAATTTTTAACTTTATGGAATATTTAATGTTCAGAATTTCTGAATTTGCTATTTATCTACATTATCCAGGCAAAGGGGGCAGCTAGCTGTGGAAAGAGCTAAACAAGTAGAAGAGTACCTACAACGAAAATGGGAAGCAAGGCAGAATAAAGCTCGAGCTGAAGGACATATGGTATGATTTTTTTCTCTTGAGGTTTTTGAACATATTAGTATTCAAAGTGAAGGTCCCGAATAAGGTAGGTATAAATGAAAAGAACTATAATCTTTTACAAACATTTCCTCTAAACATTTGCAGAATGTAAAGTTGTGATGTATCTTAACTTATTTAACTCCTCTTCTGCTTTATCTTTTAAAGCTAGGGTAAAATTCTGTTGTTGGTATGATTAATTGGGAGTAAGGTCATGGCTGTATCTTTCCTTTAAAAATAGCTGAAGTAAATGTAGCAACCCAGATATTTATAGTGAATAAATTAGGTCTTATATTATTGCTCATTTTATTTCTCCATATGCTTTTGGTTTTAAATACTTAAAGTAGCAGAGAATGTAAAGAAAAAAGGGAAATAAACATTTGGATAAGTATGTGTAATTACACATTTACTCAATAGCAAATTAGAAACAAAAGTATATTAAAAGTTTTGACTTGTAGAGGTACACACTGATTATTATTTCTCTCAGCTCAGCACTCCATGAAGCATCATGCTCATATAGGAAATTGGTCAATTATATGGTAACATATTTTGATTAGACCTATCTACTGTAAGTTCATAAATGGTATCTTTATAAGTTAATGCAATTATTCCAATTTAGGATATTTTTTTGAAATATATCATAGAAAGATAGCTAAGTTTTTTAATGGTTACCCTTTTAATAAACAGTAGTTTATGTTTCTCTAATATCTGGAATTAATCTCTAGTTTTATGCTTCTTGTAGATAGTAGAAGAGATCCTCCAGCATTTTCCCTTGCTCCATACCTCCCATGTTAACAGCATCAGGAATTTTAGTTACAAGTTTTATTTTAAAATGTTTTAAAACAATTATTAGAATTATCGAGAGTTACAGATTTTTTCCCCTAGCATTGTTCCTTACATCCTCCTATTCTTCCTTCAGTTTATTTTTCTTCATGCTGGAGAATATCTTCTGGTAATCCTTCTCAAGAGAAAATTTCCCAGATTTGTTGGGAAATGTCCTTATTTTGTAATCGTTATTAAATGATAATTTGTAGTGCTGGTCTTCTGGTGAAATTGTTCAGTGTTTGTCTCAATAAATATTTTGCTGTCTTTTTTGAAAAAGATTTTTGCTGTATATAGTATAGGTTGAAAGTTTTTTTCTTTCAGTACTTCAAAGATATCACTCTACTTATTGTCTGTCATGTCTATTTCTGACCAGAAGTCTGCTATTATTCTAATTTTTTTCTCTAGATGTAATGTTGTTGTTTTTCTCTGTTTATCACTGGAAGTCTGTTTTCATTGCTCTTTATCACTGGAAGCAATTTAATTATGCTATGCTGTATCTTGATGTACTCTTCATGGTTATTTTATTGGGGCTCATTGAGCGTCTTGGATCTGGGTTTATAATTTTTATCAAATTTGGAAAAATTGCAGCCATTTCTTCAACAAAATTTTTCTGTTCTCTCTCTTTTTCTTTCTAGGATGCTCAGTACCCATATATTAGACTATGTGATGCTCTCTCAACAGCTGACTATGTTCTGTTCAATTGTTTTCACTCTTTTTTCTATGTTTCATTTTGGATAGCCTCTATTATTATATCTTATAGTGCATTAATTTTCTTCCACTTTGTGTAATCTGCTGTGAATCCCATCCAGATATTATATATTTTTTTTACCTCAGATATTAAATGTTTTATCTCCTAAAATGCATTTAGTTAATTTTAATACTTTTTATGTATCTCTTTATAATACTTATTCTTTTCTCTACCTTCTTGAACATATGAAATATAATTGTGATAGCTGTTTTAATGACCTTGTGTACTAATTCTGTTTTGTTTATTATTCCTGATCTATACCTGGTAATTTGTGATTGGATACCAGGCATTGTGTATTTTATCTTTCTTTTTAATATATTGGGTTTTTATCCTGGGATGCAGTTAAGTTACGTGGAATAGTTTGAGTCTTGCAAGGCTTGCTTCTAGCTTTTCTAGGCAAGTCCCAAACAGCCTTCAGTCTAGAACTAATTTGGCCCCTTGCCCAGGCAGTACTCTTGAGTACTTAATGCCCTGTGATTGGAGGTCTTTCCACTCTGGCTGTTGGAAGAATGAAACATTCCCAGTCCTAAGTAAACCTGAGATATTGTTGACATTATGCTGTTGTCACTCAGCAGGAAACACAGAGGAAACCCCTTACAAATCTCCAGTACTCCTTTAAGTGCAACTCTCCGTTCTTTGGTACTCCATCCTGCCAATTTTAGTGATCTTCAGCTTGTCAAGTTCTGACTGCTGTTTCCTTAACTCAGGGAAACTGCTAAGCTCTGTTTGGGGACGTGTGCTGCAGTGTAGAAGATATATAGTTATTTAACCACTGCCACAGTCATGGTATAGCACTATTCCATCAGCTCTTAAAAGTTTCTTCATCTCACCACAAGAAAAAAAAATTGTTACTGTATGAAATGATGGATATTAACTAAATTTATTGTGGTACTCATTTCTCAGTATATACATATACCCAAAATCATGATGTTGTACATCTTAAACTGATGCAATGTTATATGTCGATTATATCTTAATAAAATTGGGGGGAAGATTTTCCTGGTGTCCCTTTACAATTAGTCTACCACCAGCCATAGACAAACACTGATCTGTTTCCTGTACTATAGTTTTGTCTTTTCTGGAATTTTATATAAAACTAAAGGCCTGTTGCACGAAAAGATTCGTGCAATGCCTTCCCTTCCCCTGGCTGCCGGCACCGGTTTTCCTCCGGCACCTGGGACCCAGGCTTTTGCTCCGGCCGGAGGCGCCTTCAAGCCTCTCGCGGCTCTGGCGGCCAGAGGTGCCTTCAGTCTTCGCTCCGCCGCTTCGTGCCTACATATGCAAATTAAATGCCATCTTTGTTGGTGGTTAATTTGCATATCTCGCTGATTAGCCAATGGGAGGCATAGCGAAGGTACAGTCAATTTCAATCTTTGTCTATTATTAGATAGGACTAGTGGCCCAGTGCACGAATTCGTGCACATTAAAAGGGAATTAATTAGAGGAAATATATATTTTTTAAATGTTTTTATTGATTTCAGAGAGGAAGGGAGGAGGAAAGAGAGATAGAAACATCCCTGATGAAAGAGAATCATGGCTCGGCTGCCTCCTGCATGCCCCCTACTGGGGATCGAGCCCGCAACCTGGCATGTGCCCTTGACCGGAATCGAACCTGGGACCCTTCAGTCCACAGGCTGATGCTCTATCCACTGAGCCAAATCGGCTAGGTCTAGAGGCAATATTTTAATATTGCTCCATGCCCTTTCTCTATAATAGAAGTGTCAGAGATGAAAGAAAATTAGTAAAATGTATATGAAAATCTTCCTCCTGTCAAGAGTCTGGGGCATGCCACGGGACCCAGAGTCAAGTCCCCACCCACCTGCGCGCACCTTGAAATCACACGAGACCCAGACCCAGCCGGCCCCCACCACCATTGGGCAATATCCAGCCCCGGCCAGCCTCTCCCCCATCAAGCCCCGTCAGGTGGGGGGGTGCAGCCTCAGGGCCCCTGTCAAGCCCCGCTGGGCAGGGGGCATAACTTTAGGTCCCCCAACCTGGTGCTGGGTTCCCCGGCGCACCCTCAGGTCCCCCGGCCCAGTGCCGGGGTGGGGTTGTAGAAGAGATCCTCCAGCATTTTCCCTTGCTCCATACTTCCCATGTTAACAACATCAGGAATTTTAGTTACAAGTTTTAATTTAAAATGTTTAAAACAATTAGAATTATCATATGGGAACCCTGCCTCCACTGTGGGCACAGCCATCTTATGTTACGGGAACCCTGTCTCCACTGTGGGCGCAGCCATTTTGTGATGGCGTGATGGAGTGAGGGTCAATTTGCATATTACCTCTTTATTATATAGGATTATTGGTCATACAGTCCCTTTACAATTAGTCTACCACCAGCCATAGACAAACACTGATCTGTTTCCTGTACTATAGTTTTGTCTTTTCTGGAATTTTATATAAAACTAAAGGCCTGTTGCACGAAAAGATTCGTGCAATATAGGTTGAAAGTTTTTTTCTTTCAGTACTTCAAAGATATCACTCTACTTATTGTCTGTCATGTCTATTTCTGACCAGAAGTCTGCTATTATTCTAATTTTTTTCTCTAGATGTAATGTTGTTGTTTTTCTCTGTTTATCACTGGAAGTCTGTTTTCATTGCTCTTTATCACTGGAAGCAATTTAATTATGCTATGCTGTATCTTGATGTACTCTTCATGGTTATTTTATTGGGGCTCATTGAGCGTCTTGGATCTGGGTTTATAATTTTTATCAAATTTGGAAAAATTGCAGCAGTCATTTCTTCAACAAAATTTTTCTGTTCTCTCTCTTTTTCTTTCTAGGATGCTCAGTACCCATATATTAGACTATGTGATGCTCTCTCAACAGCTGACTATGTTCTGTTCAATTGTTTTCACTCTTTTTTCTATGTTTCATTTTGGATAGCCTCTATTATTATATCTTATAGTGCATTAATTTTCTTCTACTTTGTGTAATCTGCTGTGAATACCATCCAGATACTATATATTTTTTACCTCAGATATTAAATGTTTTATCTCCTAAAATGCATTTAGTTAATTTTAATACTTTTTATGTATCTCTTTATAATACTTACTAGAGGCCCGGTGCACAAAAATTTTTAATCTATCTATAATGATTGATTGAGGTGAGTTTTTTTGTAGTTAATCTATGTTCATTTGTGCAATTTTTTTAATCCTTTCTAATTCCTGCCTTATAAAAATTTTTTATATCTTTATTGATTTTAGAGAGGAAGTGAGAGAGAGAGAGAGAAAGAAAGAAACATCAGAGTGATATCAGCTGCCTCCTGCACGCTCTCTACTGGGGACTGAGCCCACAACCTGGGAAATTATTGCATATACTCACTGATTAGCCAATGAAAAGGGTAGCTGTCGTACGCCAATTACCATGTTTCTCTTTTATTAGTGTAGATTCTTTTCTCTACCTTCTTGAACATATGAAATATAATTGTGATAGCTGTTTTACTGACCTTGTGTACTAATTTTGTTTTGTTTATTATTCCTGCTCTATACCTGGTAATTTGTGATTGGATACCAGGCATTGTTTATTTTATCTTTCTTTTTAATATATTGGGTTTTTATCCTGGGATGCACTTAAGTTACGTGGAATAGTTTGAGTCTTGCAAGGCTTGCTTCTAGCTTTTCTAGGCAAGTCCCAAACAGCCTTCAGTCTAGAACTAATTTGGCCCCTTGCCCAGGCAGTACTCTTGAGTACTTAATGCCCTGTGATTGGAGGTCTTTCCACTCTGGCTGTTGGAAGAATGAAACATTCCCAGTCCTAAGTAAACCTGAGATATTGTTGACATTATGCTGTTGTCACTCAGCAGGAAACACAGAGGAAACCCCTTACAAATCTCCAGTACTCCTTTAAGTGCAACTCTCCGTTCTTTGGTACTCCATCCTGCCAATTTTAGTGATCTTCAGCTTGTCAAGTTCTGACTGCTGTTTCCTTAACTCAGGGAAACTGCTAAGCTCTGTTTGGGGACGTGTGCTGCAGTGTAGAAGATATATAGTTATTTAACCATTGCCACAGTCATAGTATAGCACTATTCCATCAGCTCTTAAAAGTTTCTTCATCTCACCACAAGAAAAAAAAATTGTTACTGTATGAAATGATGGATATTAACTAAATTTATTGTGGTACTCATTTCTCAGTATTTACATATACCCAAAATCATGATGTTGTACATCTTAAACTGATGCAATGTTATATGTCGATTATATCTTAATAAAATTGGGGGGGAAATTTTCCTGGTGTCCTTTTACAATCAGTCTGCCACCAGCCATAGGCAAACACTGATCTGTTTCCTGTACTATAGTTTTGTCTTTTCTGGAATTTTATATAAAATTATTGGTTATACGGGCTATAATTTTTTAGGATGATGTGTGTCAGTAGTCTGTTCTTTTAAAATTCTTGAGTCATATTTTATTGTATGCTTGTACCACAGTTTTTTATTTATTTATACTTCAGTTGATAGACATTTATGTGCTTTCCAAAAGAGATGCCTTTAAACTCACTGGAGTAACATGAAAATTATACTTACTCACTTATATTAATAAGTATAATTGACTAGCCTGTCCTCCCTGAGGAGCCCTTCTTACTGAGTTGGTATATCTCTCCTTATTATGTCTAGTTTAGCTAGTGACTGGACTATTTCTACACTCAAGCTTCTGAGCATTGCTGGAGAAAATTAAAGCTCTGATGATTAATGTCAGATCAGTCTATGATTTCTGATTTCTGCCACGCTGTCAGTCCTACTCAACAATCCTTTTATAGCTTCATGGTCAACAGCCTCTCCTATTGCCCACAGTGGCAATTTTCCTCAATGATTTTGCCCTTCATCCTTCTCTATGAAAATATTTTACTTTACAGGTAAAATTAAGCTTAAGAATCTCACATTTTCTCAGATATTCTGCCTCCATACTCATAAATTTATCCATCATGGTACTCAATCTTTCTTTGTTTTCTCTAGTCTCAGAGAAGACTATAATTTCATCTATTCAAAAGTAATCTTTCCCACTCCATCCAATTTGATGATTATAGTACTGATATTGTTAACATTTATCATTTATTGGGTGCTTACTGTGTGACAGGCATAGTTATAGTTCTACGTTCTTTACTTTTAATCTATCTATAATGATTGATTGAGGTGAGTTTTTTGTAGTTAATCTATGTTCATTTGTGCAATTTTTTTAATCCTTTCTAATTCCTGCCTTATAAAAATTTTTTATATCTTTATTGATTTTAGAGAGGAAGTGAGAGAGAGAGAGAGAAAGAAAGAAACATCAGAGTGATATCAGCTGCCTCCTGCACGCTCTCTACTGGGGACTGAGCCCACAACCTGGGAAATTACCCCTACTCGGAATCAAACCGGCAACCTTTTGGTGCATGGGACATTGCTCAACCAACTGAGCCACACAGGCCAGGGCAATTCCTGCCTTTTAATTGGTGTGTTTAATGTAATTATATCATGTTATTACATGTAATTACATTAAATATAATTATTGATTTATTTAGATTTAGGTATAACATTTTATTGTTTGTTTTCTGTTCCCTCTGTTTTTGTTTCTCTTTCTAATTTTT
This sequence comes from Myotis brandtii, assembly GCF_000412655.1. Classification (NCBI taxonomy): domain Eukaryota; kingdom Metazoa; phylum Chordata; class Mammalia; order Chiroptera; family Vespertilionidae; genus Myotis; species Myotis brandtii. Next base: position 3,072,792 of record NW_005354999.1, on the reverse strand, counting down.
TGCTGACTTTAGACATTTGAATTCTTTTTGTTATTTAATTTCATTTAATCTTTGTGATTTTGGCTATAACATTCTTTTATATATCTTTTAGTGGTTGATAACAGGATTAGAAAACAGACTTCACTTTTCACAATAAACAATAGTTTACTACTTCAATTAGAATGTAGAAATCTTTCTATCATATAGTTCCCTTTACTCTCTTCCCTTTAAATCCTTTTTGCTATAGTTGTCTTGTATATTACATATACATTTACATACAATTTAAATCTCCAGGCCATGTTATAATTTTTGCTTATAACTTCAAACATATATAAGAGCTCAAGAGAACAGGAATACTTTGTAATATGTACACAAATATTTACTATTTCTCTTGGTATTCCTAATTTTCCAAGTTTCCTTCTTATATCATTTTCCTCCATCTGAAGAATTTCTATTATTTTAGAATAGGTGTACTGGCTATAAATCCTCTTAGTTTTATTTTTAAACAAAAAGTTTAAACATCTTTATTTCTAAACAATATTTTTGCTGAATGTAGTATTTTGGGTTAACACTTTATTTCATTTTTCTCTTTAAAAAATGTTACTTTATAGTTTTTGATGAGACTACTATTCAAATTATTTTTCTCTTATAGGTAATGTCTTATTTAGAGCACCTATCTCTAGCTGCCTCCTGCATGCCCCCTACTGGGGATCGAGCCCGCAACCTGGCATGTGCCCTTGACCGGAATCGAACCTGGGACCCTTCAGTCCACAGGCTGATGCTCTATCCACTGAGCCAAATCGGCTAGGTCTAGAGGCAATATTTTAATATTGCTCCATGCCCTTTCTCTATAATAGAAGTGTCAGAGATGAAAGAAAATTAGTAAAATGTATATGAAAATCTTCCTCCTGTCAAGAGTCTGGGGCATGCCACGGGACCCAGAGTCAAGTCCCCACCCACCTGCGCGCACCTTGAAATCACACGAGACCCAGACCCAGCCGGCCCCCACCACCATTGGGCAATATCCAGCCCCGGCCAGCCTCTCCCCCATCAAGCCCCGTCAGGTGGGGGGGTGCAGCCTCAGGGCCCCTGTCAAGCCCCGCTGGGCAGGGGGCATAACTTTAGGTCCCCCAACCTGGTGCTGGGTTCCCCGGCGCACCCTCAGGTCCCCCGGCCCAGTGCCGGGGTGGGGTTGCAGCCTCAGGTCCCTGCTGATCGCTTGTTACGGCTCATTATGGGAACCCTGCCTCCACTGTGGGCACAGCCATCTTATGTTACGGGAACCCTGTCTCCACTGTGGGCGCAGCCATTTTGTGATGGCGTGATGGAGTGAGGGTCAATTTGCATATTACCTCTTTATTATATAGGATTATTGGTCATACAGGCTATAATTTTTTAGGATGATGTGTGTCAGTAGTCTGTTCTTTTTACATTCTTGAGTCATATTTTATTGTATGCTTGTACCACAGTTTTTTATTTATTTATACTTCAGTTGATAGACATTTATGTGCTTTCCAAAAGAGATGCCTTTCGACTCATTGGAGTAACATGAAAATTGTATTCACTCACTTATATTAATAAGTATAATTGACTAGCCTGTCCTCCCTGGGGAGCCCTTCTTACTGAGTTGGTATATCTCTCCTTATTATGTCTAGTTTAGCTAGTGACTGGACTATTTCTACACTCAAGCTTCTGAGCATTGCTGGAGAAAATTAAAGCTCTGATGATTAATGTCAGATCAGTCTATGATTTCTGATTTCTGCCACGCTGTCAGTCCTACTCAACAATCCTTTTATAGCTTCATGGTCAACAGCCTCTCCTATTGCCCACAGAGGCAATTTTCCTCAATGATTTTGTCCTTCATCCTTCTCTATGAAAATATTTTACTTTACAGGTAAAATTAAGCTTAAGAATCTCACATTTCCTCAGATATTCTGCCTCCATACTCATAAATTTATCCATCATTGGTACTCAATCTTTCTTTGTTTTCTCTAGTCTCAGAGAAGACTATAATTTCATCTATTCAAAAGTAATCTTTCCCACTCCATCCAATTTGATGATTATAGTACTGATATTGTTAACATTTATCATTTATTGGGTGCTTACTGTGTGACAGGCATAGTTATAGTTCTACGTTCTTTACTTTTAATCTATCTATAATGATTGATTGAGGTGAGTTTTTTGTAGTTAATCTATGTTCATTTGTGCAAATTTTTTTATCCTTTCTAATAATTCCTATAAAAATAATTTTATAAAAATTTTTTATGTGTTTATTGATTTTAGAGAGGAAGGGAGAAAGAAAGAGAGAGAGAGAGAAAGAAAGAAACATCAGCGTGAGATCGGCTGCCTCCTGCATGCTCTCTACTGGGGACTGAGCCCACAACCCGGGAAATTGCCCCTACTCGGAATCAAACCGGCAACCTTTTGGTGCATGGGACATTGCTCAACCAACTGAGCCACACAGGCCAGGGCAATTCCTGCCTTTTAATTGGTGTGTTTAATGTAATTATATCATGTTATTACATGTAATTACATTCAATATAATTATTGATTTATTTAGATTTAGGTATAACATTTTATTGTTTGTTTTCTGTTCCCTCTGTTTTTGTTTCTCTTTCTAATTTTTTGCTGACTTTAGATATTTGAATTCTTTTTGTTATTTAATTTCATTTAATCTTTGTGATTTTGGCTATAACATTCTTTTATATATCTTTTAGTGGTTGATAACAGGATTAGAAAACAGACTTCACTTTTCACAATAAACAATAGTTTACTACTTCAATTAGAATGTAGAAATCTTTCTATCATATAGATCCCTTTACTCTCTTCCCTTTAAATCCTTTTTGCTATAGTTGTCTTGTATATTACATATACATTTACATACAATTTAAATCTCCAGGCCATGTTATAATTTTTGCTTATAACTTCAAACATATATAAGAACTCAAGAGAACAGGAATACTTTGTAATATGTACACAAATATTTACTATTTCTCTTGGTATTCCTAATTTTCCAAGTTTCCTTCTTATATCATTTTCCTCCATCTGAAGAATTTCTATTATTTTAGAATAGGTGTACTGGCTATAAATCCTCTTAGTTTTATTTTTAAACAAAAAGTTTAAACATCTTTATTTCTAAACAATATTTTTGCTGAATGTAGTATTTTGGGTTAACACTTTATTTCATTTTTCTCTTTAAAAAATGTTACTTTATAGTTTTTGATGAGACTACTATTCAAATTATTTTTCTCTTATAGGTAATGTCTTATTTAGAGCACCTATCTCTAGATGCTCCAAGATTTTTTCTTTGTCTTTAGTTTTCAGCAGTGTGATTAAGTTGTCTCTGGGCTTGGATTTCTTTAGGTTTATTCTGTTGGTGGTTTGTTAAGTTTCTTGAACTTGTAGGTCTTTGCCTTATGCCATTTTTGAACCATTATTTCTTCAGCTATTTTCCAGCACTGTACTTTTTCTCTTCTCTGGTTCTCTGATGACATGAACTTGTTCCACAGGTTTGTGAAACTCTGCTCATTTTTTCCCCAATTTCTTTTCTCTCTGTTATCCAGTTTAGATCATTTCTGTTCTCTTTTCTGGTTCATAACTCTTTCCCTTTTTATCCTCATTTTACTTTTTTTAATCCATTCAGTGAGTGTTTTGTTTTGGTAATTGTATTTTGTGTTTCTATCTGTTTTCTTTTTCTATCTTTGTTTTCTAATACCTTCTATTTTAACCTTTTTTCACTACTGCTCATTGCTGTTGAAGCACTTTTATAATAGTTTCTTTTAGATAATTTTACCATCTGTGTCATCTAATTATGTTTATTGTATATTCCCAAGGAAGATGAGATTTTTGTGGTTCCTCGTATGCTGATTAATTTTGGATTGTGTCCTGGACATTTGGAATATTATACTATTAGACTCTGTGTTTTGTTTAAATTTTATGGAGATTATTGATTATATTTGTTTTAGCAGGCAATTGGCTTGTCAGGCTCAGGCTGCAAGTTCCTAACCCTTCTTCTGTGTACTGTGGTTCTACTTACACTTCCTTTCTCAAAGCTTTACAATGTCCTTCAGATCCTTTCCATGTGTGCACTGCCCAGTGTGGTCTGTCTGGGATATGGGCAGAAGTCTATTTCTTTGCTCCATGCTCAAAGTCTTTGGTATGCAGAACAGGATTATATCCACATACACACAGGTAATAGGTAAGCCTAGGACTTTATAAATAACTTATGGGGTCATTTTTCTGATGCCATAGACTTGATGCTTTCCTATTCTCTGGGGCTTCACTTTTCATTATTCTAGGTATAAGACTCATATATCTAGGATTTTACCACTTCTGGGACCAAGTGGAAGGAAGAAGAGGGAGGGAGAGAAGAAGAAGGGAGGAGGCACAGGTTTTGACTCTGCCTTCTTGGAGCTTTAGTGTCCCAGGAGACAAATCTTGTCTTCCCTGAGTTTTAGTTCCTATAAGCTCCTGTTGCTGTCTCAGCTCTCACCACAGCAGTGAGCTTTCCTGGGGGCTGTAACACAAGAGAAAGGGAAAAAAGAAGAGAAAAAGAAAAACGGGGGGAGATTTCCTACCTCCTCCCTGAGTTTTCCCTGAGAGTCCCTCCTTCTCCTTAAGCCAGAACAAGAAGTTTTCTCTCATCTCTGTCATTACCAGAGTGCTCAGTTTCAGGAGTTTCGCCAAGTTAGGATTAGGCAGTAGATACTGTGTTTTTTTAAAGAGCAGTACACTCATCACGTGTTTGCTAATACTTTGAGTTCTGGTGTTCTCTAATTTTCCTGCTGATTTTTCTTTACAGAGTCCTCAAATTTTATGGAGATTTCTGTAGATTTTATAGTTACATTCAGTGGGAAATAAGGGTGGCATGTACTTATTTCATCTTACCTGAGCCATCTTACCGAGTACCTCATCCTTACTATTTCCAAAACTAAATTCATGTCATTGTCTTCAAACCCACTGCCCTTCATGTGTTGCCCATACTGCTGTAGAGAATCACCATCAAAGATGGCTTGATGTTGAAGTTTCTGGTTTGAGTTAACTGGGAATTCAAGACATCTTTTGGTATCTCCTCTCTGTCACTGTCCCACCCAACTCATATCCAGTCAGTGACGCAATCCTGTGTTTTCTACTTTCTGAATATCTTACATCCATCTCCTCCTTTCTATTTTTATTATTTCTGCTGTAGTTGAGATAATTATCTCTTGCTAGTTCTTTCATCTCTTTACTTCTAATCTTGATTTAGTCTAACACATCTTTTACTTGAGCTGCCAAAGTGATCTTTCTAAAGCAAAATTGAACACATTGCTCATATGCTTAGAGTTATTTAGTGGTTCTTTATTGCTTGGAGAGTAAATTAAAACCTCTCCAGCTTAGCACAAAGCTTTCATCCTTTGGCTTTCTCACTGCTCTTGATTTCCCTCTCTCTGTTACCTTCTTTATCCCTTAAACTTTAGCAATATTAGAATATTGCAGTTCCCTGAAACTGCCATTTGTAGTTTTTACCTGAATCCTATCTCCCTTATCTTCTTGGAGAGATAGTTCATGGTACCTTTCTGTTGCCTCGGGGAATAGGAAACATGTTTTCAGTACCATTGAATTGGTTCTCTGCTGTGGACGAGATGATCATTAACCATAGAATTGGAATAGAATAATTACTATCAATATGCTCAGCATGCAAACAATTGATTCTATGGAACAAGAATGTATTACACATCTAGCCCTGGTTAGTGTGGCTCTGTGGATAGAACATTGGCCCGCACACCAAAGGGTCTCATGTTTGATTCCTGGTCAAGGGCGTGTACCTCGGGTGCAGGTTTAATCCCAGGCCCCAGTCCGGGCTGTGTGAGAGGCAACCAATCCATGTGTCTCTCTTACATAGATGTTTATCTCTGTCTCTCTCTCACTCTCTCACTCTCTCTCTCTCTCCCCCCTCTCTTCCTCCCCCCCCACTCTCCTTCTCTCCTTTTCTCCTCTCTCCTCTCTCCTTGTTCCTCTCTCCATTCTCTCTCTCCCCCTCGCCCTCTTCCACTCTCTAAAAAAAAAAAAAAATCAATGGGAAAAATATCCTTGGGTGAGGATTAACAAAAAATAAGTAAAATATTTTTTAAAAAAGAATGTATTTTTAAAAAGAATGTATTACACATCTATATTGTGCAAGGTATTATTAGGTACTAAGGATAAAACAGTAAGGCATGACCTCTTCCAAGAGTTTATCAGCGCTAATTAATTAATTAGAGAGGCTTAGAGAGGAGAGAGTGAGAGGAGTATGATAGACAACTCATGGAGTATCTACTTTGAAAACATAATCAGAAATCAGGAGGAACAGTCACTCAGAGTGATATGCCTAATTCACTCAACCCTGTCATAAGACCCTCCTTAGCCCAGCTTTGTTGATATTGAGAAAAGAACATTTAAAGTAAATTCAGCTAAAATAGAGATTCACATTTTTTAGTAAAGAGTGAAAAAATAATTTAATTAGGTATTTGCCTTGAAAAATACAATTTAAAAATACTTTGTCTTATATTTATCAGAATTTTGGTTATATTTGCAAATCTGTATTTGGAAAATAATTAATTTGGGGAGGATTATAATTTTTCTGACAGGATTGTGTAATGAATACTATATGTATTTTTATCAAATTCAAGTTCTGGCTATAAGGCATATTGTTTTTTTATATATGATTAAAAGAGGAAAAATGTTGCCAATTTAACTTGATACAGTGCTTTTTATCACTTAACTTGTTTATTTTATACTTTTTGAAATACTTCTTTTAGACTTATTTTTTATTATGTCATTCTTGTGCATCCATAAAAAGGAAAATATGAATGAGAGAAATTGATAAAGGTATTCATTCCTAAATCTGCTTTACATTTATAATTTGACTTTTCAGTCCTTTCTTCCTTACATTAGAGTCATTGATGTTCATATTTTCTCAAATAATATTAGCTTTCATGTCACCAGGTGCATTGATATTTCAGCCTTTCTTTTTCTTTTTTTTAAATATATATTTTTATTGATTTCAGAGAGGAAGGAAGAGGGAGAGAGAGATAGAAACATCAATGATGAGAATCATTGATCGGCTGCCTCCTGCACGCCCCCACTGGGGATCGAGCCCGCAACCGGGCATGTGCCCTTGACTGGAATCGAACCCGGGACCCTTCAGTCCACAGGCTGACGCTCTATCCACTGAGCCAAACCACCTAGGGCTCAGCCTTTCTTAAAAGAGTATTCTAATTTTGTCCCTGGGGTTTTTCTCTCAAGGAGTCAGCACCAGTCTGCACGTTTTAATACTAGCACTTTGGCTCTGATTAGCAGGAATCAATGGAAGGCTTTTAACAATGCTGGGGCTCATATTTCCTCTCAAAGAAGCCTTCAATTTTTTAAAAATTGAAACTTTGGGGGATTATGGTTGTTCAGTTATGATACAAAAAAAAAAAGAGAGAAAAAACTAACAAAATTCATAAATTACTCAGGCAGTAACATATGTGTTGTAACTCCTGCCTGGCCTAGTTCATAAGATTATAACAGAATAAAGGCCCAGTGCATGAAATTCGTGCACAAGTAGGGTCCCTAGCAGTTGCCGGCTGCCGGCCTGGGCCTCCCTTCCCCAGCCACCTGCCCTGGTTGAACTTCCGGTTGAACTCCTGGTTGAGGGGACAATTTGCATATTAGGATTTTATTATATAGGATTACAAGATGTCATTGAAATAATAATAAGATGCACCCATGTGAAAAATAATTTATATTGATGAAAGATGCTATATCCTTCACTTCTTGTTTTTTAGGTTTTACTTTTATAACATTGTAAAAGGGAGCCATTTTTTAAAAAATGGCTGAGCCTTTCTCAGTTTTCCAAAGATCTTTTCTTAATTTTTAATACACAAACTATTTTCAAAGACTAATATAATTCTTTGTAGTTTTCTTTCTGTCATATTTGTAGATGATTTTGCATGTAATCTGAACAATTTTCCAATATCACTGTCTTCATTTTCATGAAATCCTTCATCTTTGGCAAGATTAGCAACTTACTTTGTTAGTCAGTTTGTATTAGGTATGCATTATATTGTCAGATATTTACAACACCCAACAATCAGGGAGAGATTGATCAACAGAGACCTTGATGTGTTGAATGTAACTAAAAACTGGTGTTAAGTAGGGTTGGAGTAATATGTGGGGACTAATTTTATACTGGTCATTAATGCAAATTTATGGGTTGTGACAACTTTTGCTTCTCAATTCAACATTATAATTGCTAAATATCTTTGTATAATAACTGAACCTATAACACACTGGGGAAGGGAGGCCCAGGCTGGCAGCCGGCAACTGCTAGGGACCCTACTTGTGTACAGTGATGGATATCCTATATAATAAAAGCCTAATATGCTAAGTGTCCGGTCATTTGTTCAACCAGTCAAAGCGTAATATGCTAAGGCCGCTCAACCGCTTGCTATGATGTGCACTGACCACAAGGGGGCAGACAGTCGACTTGTCAACCAGTCATTATGACGTACACTGACCACCAGGGGGCAAATGCTCTGACCGGTAGGTTAACTTGTTGCTGGGGTCTGGCCGAATGGGACTGAGCAAGATGGGCCGGACAGGCCCTGGAGCCCTCCCGCTGTCCCTCCCCAGCTGGCCAACCTCCTGCCTCCCTCCCCGGTCCTGATCGTGCACCAGTGGGGTCCCTCAGCCTGGCCTGTGCCCTCTTGCGATCCAGGACCCCTCGGGGGATGTTGGAGAGCCAGTTTTGGCCTGATCCTACAGGCCAGGCTGAGAGACCCCACTAGTGCATGAATTCGTGCACTGGGCCTCTAGTTTAAAATAATAACCCTGATTCTTCAAGAAAAATATGTCAACATCAGTAATTTAAGGCAGCACATAATATTTTTCCATTGATACATATTAGTGCTCATGATCTATTTGTAAAGAGGTTATGTCTTATACCTAATGTGTGTTTTCTAATACTTTTAAAAATCACATTATAAATAAACCTAAATAGTTATGATTAAGTTCTCGATCTTAAAGATTAATCCTCTAGAATTGGAAAACTGCTACAGTTAAATTATTTGATCAATACATTTTATTAATGGCTTTGGGAAATCCTAGTAAATCATAATATTGGTTCTGTGGCAAATGAAGTCAAAGTCCCTGACCTATGAATAAACATTTGAAACTTATATAATTTTTAGGTTAAATTGTAATTTAAAGAAACCATGGATTTTAAGTTATTTTATATACTTGCGTAGGAATTCAAAATTTTCCATGTTTGGATAACTGAAATTTAAAAACTATATAGGTTAGAGAAACTCTAAAAAGAAAGACTTCAATGCTTCATTCCAGTTCACTGCTAAATATGATACCATGGTATGAATATAACATACTTTGTTCATTCATTCATCCACTTTAGTACATCTGGGTAGTTTTAAGTTTTTGGCTATAAGAGTAAACTTGCCAAGAACACTTGAATACAAGTTTCTAAATGAATATAAATTTTCCTTTCTCTGCAACATATACTCAAGAGCGGATTGCAAGGAAATAATACTGAGTAAAAGCAGTCAATCTCAAAAAGATACATACTATATGATTCCATATATATGTATATATATATATAATTTGTGAAATATAATTATAGAGTTGGAGAACAGATTAATAGTTGATGGGTGTTAGGGAAAGGTGTAGTGTGAATGTGGCTATGAAGTGTTACAGAAATGGTACAATTAAATATCTTGATTATGGTGTTACACAAAGCTATACATGTAATAAAATTACATTGATGTAGTGACACAAATGTGTGCATGTATAACTGCTGAGATCAGGCTCTTTGGTTTGTACTAGAGCCAGTTTTCCTAGTTTTGATAATGTACTATAGTTATGCAAGACGATAAAATTGGGAGAAGCTGGGTAAAAGATGCACAGAACATTCCTGTACTTTTCACCTTTAATATTTCAAACTAAAATGTTAAAAAGATTGCTTCAAAGTAACTCAGATATGTTTTACTTATATTTTTCAAATAGCATGAAGGGAAGATATAACCTATACCAGTATTCAGTTCACCACCCACTCTCCTGTAACTGTAGATATTCCCATACATCTTTTCAGAGTTCACCTCATATCTTTGACCAGCCTTGCCTATTCCTTGTTTTCCCTCCCCTCCCCTCCCCCACCCTATGATCTGTATCCCTAAAGCTCAAGTAACTGATAAGTTAATGCCAAGTTCTTGAAGTGGGGAGGAGACTGAGTGGGTAGAAGCCTTTTTTTCAGGCTGGAAGAGGGTGAAGGCAGAACATGCTCACATAATAATACTTTTTGTTTTGGCACACCTATGAAGTGGGTGGTATTATTATGCCAGTCTACAGCAAGTTTACTAGTAAGTAATTTTGCTGAAGGTCAGCAATGGTTAGGAGGCATTGACAAATACATGAACTGCCAGACTTCACAGCCTGTCACAGTCCATGGTCTTAACTGTCATAGAATATTGCCCTTCTACCACTCTGATGAGTGCTACTGTGGGAGTTATATACAAAAAATGGTATGGCAGGTCACACTTGACTTACTGAAGGAGGTGTGGGTAAAGCTTTCCTGGGGTGGGATGTTTGGTTTGCATTTTGGAAGATGAGTTAGCCATTTTGAGATGATGAGATGATAGTCCATAAACCATAAGTAGTTGACATGGCTAGAATGTAGGCTTTATGGTTGAGAGATGAGACTAGAGATGCTTTATCTGCCGTTCAACAGAAAGTGGAATATATTCTGATAATAATGGATTTATGTGGGGCTCAGTGTGAAAGAGAATATTGGAAACGGTCTCTGAGTGCATTGAGACTAGACTGGGTGGATAGGTTTTGGGGGGGTGGAGTGAGACCAGAGGTAAGATGATAAGTTAGGAAGCTCTTCTGGAGGCAAAAACTAGAGGCAAAAACTAAAAATTATGGAATTATTATAAGGTAGACTTAGTATTTGGTAGTCATTTATATTAGGCAGACGAGACAGAGAGAGAAAAAGAGATAGAGAGGTAACTCCCACTTTTCTGACTTGAATATCCAACTGTGATCAATAACTGAGGTAGGAATAAGATCATGTAGTAAAAAGAATGATGAAATCAGGTCTATAAATTATTTGAAGAACCTTTCCTACATAAGAGCATTGTCCAGATGTCAATTGTATATACATAGAAATTCAAGAGAAAAGGACTGTGAAGTTGGTTTAGATTTAGGAATTGGCAACATATGTTAAGGCCTGGGAATGAGAAAGTAAAGAAGGGCCAGAGAATGAATCTCTAGAAAATATTGACATTAGCAATGAGCCAAGGAAGAGAAAAGCCTGTGAAAAATAGTGAAGATTGGAAGATCTCAGGAGAGAGTGCTGTTTTAAATACTGAAAGAGAAGAGAGGCGTTTTTGGGGGGTTTTTTTGATGTGTAAATTATAATTCACTATTTAGTGGAATATTATGCATATCATGTAGTCAGTTAAGAATAATGTTTTTAAGAATAATGAATGTAGAAAGAGACTCGAACATTAATGTTAATTAATATTAAGTGAAAAAAAATTGGAATACAGTAAAGTTTCATTAATTTTTGTAAAAATAAATGTCTGTATATTCATGCATATACATAGAAGGAAATTTGGAAGGTAATATTCTTAAATTTTGCCTGCCAGGTAATAGAATTATGAATTATTTATATTTTCTTCACTTTATAGATTTTGTACAGTGAACATACATTATATTTATGAAAGAAAAGAATGCTTATGTAAATTTAGTAGATTTAGCCTAAACTAATTTCCAGTGGAATTGTTAAATGCAAAATCTACTCAAAAGGGTTCATTTGAATTGTGAACTAGAGGTCATTGGTAACCTTAGAAAATTTTCAGTCACAGTGAGATCAAAAAACAGATTGTAGTGGGTTAAAAAATGAATGGCAGGCAGGAAAATGGAGGTGATGAGCATAAAATGTACACTTTCAACAAGTTGATAAAAAGACATTAGATGGGGAAGTGGGACTGAAGATTTTTTTTAATTAGGAGGAACATGAAACCCAGTCATGTGCTGAAGGAAGAGAAAATGAATAATTCAACAATCTATAATACTTTTATTGAAGGGTACTAATTTCTAATAAGGTAATTATGTTTATGATAAACTATGTTAAAAAATGAACCAGTTTGTGATTGGCTGTGATTCTTTGGAGTATAGTTATAGGGCATGCCCGAGTGCAAAAAGTTTAAGCTCAAATAGTTTGTATTGTGTTTGTGTATTTAGTATGTAAACGAACATGTAGAAATGATTGGCCCTTTGTAGAGGAAATTTTTGATTTGGGGCTTAGCTAACCTCCAAAACAGTTTTGGAAACCTGCTTACTTATATGGCTAATAAAAACATAGCCGGTCTCTATTTCAAATAATTATCTATGGGGTTTAATTGCTTCCTTCTGTTGTCACTGAATATGTTGGTTAAACTGATATAGGAAAACGCCAGGGTTTGTTTTCATTTTATCAGCTAGAAATAAATAATCAGTATTAGCCAAAAGAAATAAAGTGGCACCTGGATATTCCTAGGTAAGATGCTGATGTAGCCTTAGTCATTCTTTAAACTTAGTACATTAAATGATGAACAGGGAATCCTGCAAAACCTGGCAGCTATGTATGGAGGCAGGTCCAGCTCTTCAAGAGGAGGGAAGCCAAGAAACAAAGAGGAAGAGGTATGCTTCCCGCATGTTCGCTTCCTCGGTCACATAGCCATTTTTGAGTTTATTGCCTTCCTTTCCTGCATGGTTTAAACGCTTAACAATTATTTGAGGATTTTGTAGGTCTGTAGGGACCTGTTAATATTTTTTTGACTGACATACTGTGTCATAATTTTGCCCCATAACTGTTATTTGGTATCCTGAGTTCAATTTCTTTTCTTTTGATAAAATTAAAAATTTGTAATTGCAATGTATTTCTTTTCAGAAATAAGTTGATCTAAATTAAAAAATTGAAAGCTAAGATTTTGAAATTTTTATTTGTGGTATTCAGATTAACCCTTTTCTTTAATTTAACAATGATTTAGCAGTAAACTAAAATGTTGGTAGTTTTTCTTTTAAATTAAAATGTGGTGTTTTTTTTTCTCCTTATAGGTTTATCTTGCGAGGCTGAGACAAATAAGATTGCAGAATTTCAATGAGCGCCAACAGATTAGAGCCAAACTCCGTGGTGAAAAGGCAGGTTGACATTCAATTTTAGAAAACATAATTGAATGACATTATAATAGGTTAAGATTTAAAATGCAACACAAAATCTGATCAAGACAGTGAAAGTCAAAGACCAGAAAACTCTAAAAGGGGGTAAAGTAAATCTTATTTAAAATTGATAATACCATTTATTTGTTCCAGAGGAATTCTAAGAGGAAAATATAAATCATACCCATGGACCTATTAAATGCTACATTTTCTATCATTCTCTTTTTATCTTTTTCCTTGTTGTACCTAAGAGTTAATTGTGAGAACAAATTAGTAACATTGAAGAATTTACCATTTTACGTAGTTAGATGTTAGTTTATTCATATTCTCTGCACCAAATTTGAAGTTCTATCCTAAGTGGTTTGCTTCTCTACTTATTTTACAGAAAGCAGCTGATAATTCTGAAGGACAAGGAAGTGAGGAGGCTGACATGAGGCGTAAAAGAGTTGAAGCTCTTAAGGTATAGACTGGAAATGGTTTTCTTAGAGAAAATTGAAGACTTAGAGAATTGTGTTAAGCCTTTTGTAGTTCAGTCATCGTATTCTCTTGCCTTAATTTTTCTTTCCCCTTTATCCCTCAATTTTTGGTTTCTAAAAAATAGCACTTTTTCACTCTTTATATCATATTTATGGAGAGAAATTTAATGAAACCATGGCATAAATACATTAAACCATCACACAGGTAACCTTAAAAAGGAAAAATGGTAACCTTATAAATGAAAAATGTAATTGTTCAGTTCTGTGAAAAAAAATAAAGTTCATGTATAATAATTATCATTTAAAATTTTCACAGTTGTATTTCCATTAGAGTGTGCCTGCATTTATTTTCACTCAACAAACACGTATCAAGCAGCTGCTGTTTGTTGAGCCCTGGTTTAGGTGCTGGAAATACAGAGCGAGCTTACATTTTTATTCTGGGACACCAAACACGTGTGTGCACACACATTTCTTTTTTGTCTAAAAAGTAAATGTATAGACCTGAAAAACACACACTCTTATGCCCTTCTTTCTGGTAACTAATTTTGTTGTTTTTATTTTCAGGCCCAAGCAAATGCACGTGCTGCTGTACTAAAAGAACAATTGGAACGAAAGAGAAAGGAAGCATATGAGAGAGAAAAGAGATCGTGGGAAGATAATGTAAGATTTAGCTCATTCTTAATCCTGGTCATGTTAATGCCCTTGTATCTCTTGCTGGGTAGTATGTCAGAATTATAATTTTGTAACTCTATTTTTTAAAGTTCTCATTAGTTCTCCCTCTCCCTCTCCTCCCTGCTCTTCTCCTCTCTATTGCTTTCTCTCTCTCTCTCTCTCTCTCTCCTATTTAAGGATTATCTGTTATTTTGGGGCTTGATTTGAGGTGAGAACCTAATTTATTTATTTATTTTGTTATTGCTAATCAAAGTCCCAGCATCATCTATTGGCTACACCTTCCTTCTAATTTCCACTGTTTATAGTGCTGCCTTTAAGATACGTTAAATTCTATTATACTAGAGAAAGACTCTATAGCAAATATGTGTCATGATTTCTTCTGCTCCATTCTTTTTGTCTATTTTACCAATACCACATTGTATTAGTAATTATGGATTTAGAATATATTTTAATTTCTAATAGAGTTTGTCCCTTATTTCTTCTTAACATATGTTATGCTTAGTTATTTGCTGTCTCTTTCTTTATCAGATATATTTTAGGATAATTTTTTGATCCTGTTGGAATTTTGATCAGTATTACCTTAAACCTACAATTAGCTTAAGAAGAACTGATATGTTTATAATAGTTTTTAATCAGGAGTATGTTAAATATCTACATTACTCATTGTTTCTTTTTTATCTCTTGCACAATTTTGATCATTTTTAACTCATACTTGTTATATTTCTTGTAAAGGTTATTTATTGGTAGTTTAAAATTCCATTTCTGTATTTATAGGTTTCTTTTTCTGATAGAATATTGCTGATATTTGGAGAAATTGTTGTTTTTGTTTTGCTTATTTCTTGTGCAATGAGTTGACCTATTTTATCATTTTTCAGTTAATTTTATGGGCTTGTAGCATAAGACTATGTAATCGGCAAGTAGTTATGATATACATCATAAAAGTAATCTCTACAGTTTATTTACTATTTATTTTATGCCAGGCACATTATAACCATGGCACATGTATTGCTTTGTTTAATCTTTACAAAGCAGATATTGAAAGGGTAAAACAATTAGATGAGGTCACATTTCCAGTAAGCGCAGAACAGGGATTTGAAACTGGGTTTACCTAGTGTTGAAGTCTTTATTCTTACGCTCTACACATTGATTTCTTCTGCTTTTTGAAAATTGTGCCTTTTGTTACCATTTTATTCTTAACTGCATTGGCCAGTACTTCCTAGATAATGTTAACTAAGAATAGGGATACTATTTTGTTTCTGTCTTTAATGGATGTACTTTATTTATTTCTCTGTTGTGTATGGTAAAATAGTAAGGAATAGGGTCTTATCTCTAGATTTTACAATTTTATCAGGAACGTGATTTGGAGTTTTATCAAATGCCTTTTGTGCATCTGTTAATGTGATTTTTGAAAATCCACCCATTGATGTAATATAGAAGTAGATTCTCGTCTTACCAGATTCCTAATGAGAAAGAAACATTTAGCTATACAAGAATGAGTGAAAGAGAGCTCCAGAATTCAGACAACATATCTGTGGAAATCTGTTCTGTGGTTAAGTCAGAGTCTATATCTTGAACATGATGAGTTCCTACTTTATTGCATTTTACTCTTTGTTGTATATTTTATTTCTATCTTTGTCCCATTCTTTTGACCTATAAGGCTTCTGGTGGACAGACTCCCCATCTTTTGCTCCCTTAGAATGTTCTTATCCTTAGTCTTGCCATCAATCTTATCCATTTAAATAGACACATTATGAGCTCAATTTAGAATCATGCTCCTTGTTCCAAGTATCACTGGACATGAACAGTTTCAGAAATCTCTGCAAGATACGTTTATTTGACATCAATAGACTTAAGAACATTAAAGAGAATTAGGATACTACTTATACTGAGGTCCCTATTTCAAAGCTGCTCCTCTGATGGTATTCATAGTATGACCTTAACTTTCCCTAAGCCTCTGGAGCAAAAAAGTTTCACAGGTGATGGAGGAGGTGGAAGAAGAGGAGGAGGGGAGCATTCTGGAAGCACTTTTAGGTTTTTATAGTTTAACAAGTACATTTTACAAATTATGTTCAACAGTGATTCAGCTCTGAGTGGATGCTTTACATCCTATATAATAAAACCTTAATATGCAAATTGACCAAACGGCAGGATGACTGGTTGCTATGACATGCACTGACCACCAGGGGCAGATGCTCAACACAGCCCCTGGTGGTCAGTGCACTTCCACAGGGGGAGTGCTGCTCAGCCAGAAGCTGGGCTCATGGCTGGTGAGTGCAGCGGCGGTGGCAGAAGCCTCTCCCACCTCCGCTGCAGGCGGGCAGTAGGAGCCAGGAAACCCCTACTGCAAGAGGGCACAGGCCGGGCTGAGAGACCCTCCCTCCCCCCAGTGCATGAAATTTTGTGCACCGGGCCTCTAGTTCTTATTATATAAGGTCTAAGCCGGCGGTCGGACATCCCTCTCGCAGTCCAGGATCGCTTGCTCCTTACTGCCTTCTTGCTTGCTCCTTACTGCTAAGTTCACGGCTCCCTAGCGGCAGGCTCTTTACTGCTTGGCTTGCTGCTCCTTAGCACTCCCATGTAGGTGGGAGAGGTTCCCACCACTGCCACTGCGCTTGCCAGCCATGAGCCCGGCTTCTGGGTGAGCAGCGCTCCCCCTGTGGGAGCACACTGCCCACCAGGGAGCAGCTCCTACATTGAGTGTCAGCCCCCTGGTGGTCAGTGTGCATTATAGCGACCAGTCATTCTGGTCATTCTGCATAACAGTCACTTAGGCTTTTATTATATAGAGATAATATTATTATTACTGAACAGTTGTAAACCTGCAATAGTAGTAGCATAGTTCTATTTTCTCAGATGACCAATTGGAGCCAATGCTTTTCTCTTATCAGAAGGCTGCATTAGACCTCATTATGCCCATCCAAGGTACTTTAAGAGCATTCATATACTTACAATGCAGCCTAAGAAAAACTCCCCTTAAAGTCTTTGCTTTCCAAGCTACATCAAACCAGTGTAAAACTTTGTTCTCTGTATATATCTTCTTTTTAATGGCAGATATGCCTTAGATAGTTGTAAAGTGCACAAATGACAGGTGTATGATTATATTATTGATAGGTAATACTACTTGCTAGTATGGTACAACTTTGTATTTCCTCACGTTCCTTCAGAAGTGTTTTTATGGTGGCAGCATTAAACTGTGGTAGTGAGCCTGGCTTTTGAGATCCAACAGGCAAGGGACCCATTTTCACTTGGGGGAATTATTTTATTGTGTGTGCTTATGGTAAAACTGTCCAACAAGGTTTCCTGGCTTCTACTAGCTGAGGGATAGGCAGGTCATCTAAAGTAGACCAATTGAATTCTCTCCAAGGGTTTGAGGCTTGAGCAGAATATCACAAGATTTCAAGTTGGAGTTTGTTTAATGCTGTAAGAGAACCTCAAGAAAATCACAAATTAGTTTCTGCCACCTAGATTCATAAAGCTACCCAGGTTTTTGGCAGAGATTCCTTTTGCTTTTGTGATCCTACTTACTGCTCTTTTCCCCCTCCATTACCCTCCTCCCTTCCTTCAGAATTAGTTTCTATTGCTTTTAACCAAAGAAGCTTAACTGATTCACCATGTCAAATGTCAGTAGGGTACCTGGTGAATAGTAACACAAAATAAATTTAGTGGGAATTCTGTGGCTCATGATACTTCATTTATGCATAGAGAACTGTTCAGTAAACATTTGTTTACTAACAAAAGGAGGCTAGAAACTCATAAAAAAAGAGATCAGATTTTTTGTTACTAGAGGTAGTGATTGGGGAAGAAGAAATTGGTGGTCAAAAGATACAGACTCCCAGTTATAAGATTAATAAATATTAGGGATGTAATGTACAACCTGCTGACTATAGCTAACACTGGTGTATGATATATAAGGAAGTTAAGAGAGTAAACCCTAAGATTTCTTATTACAAGGAGAGATATTTTTTCTTTTTATTTCTTTTTATTGTATCTATATGAGATGATGGATGTTAACGAAACTTACTGTGGTAATAATTTGACAATATATGTAAGCCAAGCCTTTATGCTGTATACCTGGAACTCATACAGTGATGTATATCTATATCTCAATAGACTGGGAGGAAAATGAGGCTGGGAATCTAAACACCTGAATTTCAGTCTCAACTCTGCCAGTTAACCTGTTTGGGGAACTGGCTTAATGTTTCTAGGCCTTTATTTCTTCATCTCCTAAATGAAGGGCTTGATCTCTAATGTTGTTTAGTCTAAATTACCTAGAAAAATAGTCTTCATAATGTAAGTACTTAACTCCAGATTAATCTATATAAAATGGATTAAAGTTATTTTACTGAGTAATTATGTCAATAGAAAGTCTAATTTAGCATAATCTAGATATAGTATAAGGGGCTTTACTATATATTTATATATTGCCCATTCTAATTTAGGAGTGATTATCA
>NW_005354999.1:3031755-3053908 GCF_000412655.1 Myotis brandtii | reverse complement strand
CTGCACACTCCCCACCGGGGATGTGCCCGCAACCAAGGCACATGCCCTTGACCGGAATCGAACCTGGGACCTTTCAGTCCACAGGCTGACGCTCTATCCACTGAGCCAAACCGGTTAGGGCAAGACCACATATCTTTCATTGAATTCTCAAATGTCTTTGATCTAACAAATGGTAAAAATGGCTGCCTTACTTATTAAATCTTTGGCATGTATACCCAATTTTATAAATTTTTCTCTTTGACATAATTAATGGTAAAACATGGTGGTACTAAATAGGACTTCACTATGGAAATTAATTTTCATGTATGATGATAGGATTCCCCCCTTCCCCCACCCTCAAATAATACAGATTTGTGCTTACTAGAGGTAGTGATTTGGCAGAGATTCCTTGTCCTGTTATTTTATACTTTTGTCTTCTATGAAATTTTGTTTTATTTTCTTAGTTTAATAAATTTCACTTTTATGTTGTTTGTCCCATTGGACCGACTTTCTGAATTAAGAACTGAGTCTAATGTTTCCTTGTATGACAACTTAAAAATATGTTATTATCTTCTATCTCAGGATCTGTTAACATTGAAGAATAGCTAGCCTTTCTCAACTAGCATATCTATATATATAAAAGCCTAAGTGACAGGACGACTGAACAGGCTGCGTGGGACGACCAGGGGCCGGCAGGGGGGTTAGTGAGGGCTGACCAAATGACTGAGCAGCAGGCTGCGTGGGGCGACCAGGCTGGCAGGGGGGTTAGTGAGGGCCGCCCAAAAGGCTGGCAGGGGGGGGCAGTTGGAGGTGATCAGGCCAGTTGGGGGTGACCAGGCCAGCGGGGGAGGCAGTTAGGGGCGATCAGGCAGGCAGACAGACTTTCTGAATTAAGGACTCTGTTTAATGTTTTCTCTTATTACAATAACAAATATGTTATTATCTTCTATCTCAAGATCTGGTTAACATTGAAGAATAGCCTTAAGCTGAATTCAGGTTATAAATCATATGTTGATGATGTTTACACAGAAGGCCAAAGTTCTACTGTACTAATAAGTTAATGATATGTGTTAACTTGGCTTATAATGGATGATGTTGCCATGTCTCAATAGATACCCCAAATTACTGTTAAATTTTCCAAAAGCTGACTTAGTTTTATTGTTAGTTTTGTAATTGTTAGAGTTAGCAGGATGTTCTGTTGGTCTTAGTTCTTTGCTTTAAATTTTAAATGTCTGAGTTTCTTTGCTTGCTCATTGTTTTTGCTTCTTCTGATTTGTTTAGCTTAGTTGACCCAGGGAGAAACTAGTATATGTTTGATTATAGGACATAAGCATTTAATAAAGGCTGCTGACAGTGATTATTACAAAGGTACCAATAATGTTGTCTTATACATTGGATCAAATATATCTTAGATCATGGACTATATACTAGTCATTAGCCATATACAAATATGTCAGCCAGGCAGATTTTAATAATATAAGAGTAAATTTTATTGGATTGTTTATCTTCCTTTTGTTAAGTTGTATGAGTTCCCTATAAATGTTGGAGATTAGGCCCTTATCAGATATAATGTTGGCAAATATGTTCTCCCATGTAGTGGGCTTTCTTGTTGTTTTATAAGAGTAAATTTTAATAGTAATGTGTGAAACATTTTCTTCATTAAAGTATCTTCTGTTGGTTAAAAAGAGAGATTTGCTTCTATGGGCACAAAGATGAATAGTATGAAGAGAATTTAGTAGAGATTGTCCATCTTTTTGCATAGTTTTAGCACTGTCCTAAATGTGATTATCTTTAGTCTCATACTCTAAGTCATACACTTTACCAATAAATATATTTTTGTCTCTGTTACTTTTGGTTTTTCTTAAGATTGAGATTAATATAGAAATATCTCTTCAATATAATTTACATCTTAATAATATAAAGTCAAGATAAAGGATTTTCAGTCTCTTTATGTGACTTTTGCCTTTCTTTACTATCTGCTAAGTATTGCCAAGAGGATTTAAAATTTTCCTTAGGCCATAAGTCTACAATTTCCAAGAGTTGTGCCAGTGCCTAAGTCGTATAAAAATTATGTGTGCATATGAATAAACATTTAAAAAGTATAGATGAATGAAGTTATAATTAGTTGGAGCAGTAGGTATATGGGTGACTTTTTTTTCTTTTATTATGAGTTTTCTTAATGTTCCTATCATAGGCATCTGCCCAATAATTTTTGGAAATGACTTTTGAGATATTCTTTATAAGCATAAATGCAAATTGTATCATAGGTTGAGAAGGGAAATTGGTGCTCTTCTTTAGTAAAATTGTTTAAATTCATACTATCTTTCCTGTTTAATTATTGATACAATTAAATTACTCTTGATCATTTTTTAAAATCTTAGTTTTTAAATTTTTGTAATGTAAAGTATTTTCTTTCAGGTTTCTGCTGCTTATTGACCTCTGTGTCATAAACCTTCTTTTGTAGTGCAAAAAACTTTAAATTCTGATTGTACATAGTTGGGAGGTCTTGTTTTTATTTTGCTTTGTGCAAGTGTCTTCATTTCATCAGGTTTTAAAACCAGACTTTTAGTGTTTAAGCCACATGACTTTATTTAATAAAATCTAAATAAATGTTTGCTGAACTATAATAATTGCTACCATTTATTACACACACAGCTGTACACCTTTCGTAAATTATCACATTTAATCCATATACCAAAGAGACAATGAGTACAGCATTCCCATTTTAGAGAGAAGAATTTTGAAGTGTAGAGAGGATAAGAAACATGAAAACAATCACAGGGTTAGTGAGGGGGAGTTTTGGACTTTGAGTGTAGACCTTTCCATTCAGTTGTATTTCATGACTTCCTTAAACAATGAATGGCCATTCAAACTGGCTACTCTTGAAGGCCACTCAAACTATCTCCCATCCTGGCTTTTTACACAGTTCTTTCTGTGGTTTTTATTTTGTTTGTTTTTCCCCAGATCATTTAACACACATCTCTCTACTTTTATTTCTCTGTAACATACTGATTGATTTATGTGTTCCCCTTTCTCTTCTAGTTTATACTTCTTTGAGAGAAAGCATTGTGTCATTCATTTTATTTTATTTTTCTTTGGTTTGAAATTATTTACTGCCATTAGTTCTGGTCGACAATATATTGAGTTCCCCTCTGCCCCCAGGTTTACTGAGATATGTGTAGATATTGTGAAATGTTTACCACAATAATGTTACTTAATACATCTATCACCTCACATAGTTCCCATGTATCATTCATTTTCAATACTCATTATCTAGCATTGTGCTTCACACTTAATACATCTTTGAATGTGTTGATTAATTAATTTTAATCAGATATTGTATATTTGTTTTCTCACAAAATCACATCAAACTTATTTATTGAAATAGCAGAAATAATTTTTAAGTGAATTGGCATAATACAATTAATAAATATGATATGTAGTAGAGAAATTATTACTGATTTACAAAATAACAACAGAATTTATACATTTAAATTAATTTGTTTCCTTCAAAATAATCATCTAGGGAAATAACATTATTCTAAAAATGTGGCTATTTGTTCAGATCTAATTGGAGCTTGTTTTTATTTCCTCAAAATTTATGGAACCTTTTTTGAGTATACTCTATGATAAGATAATCATAAAGTTTCAAAATATTTCTATATAATCTTTCAAGGAGATTATAGTCATTTGTAAGAACTCTAATTTTTAAAAAGTTATATATAATACTAGGCGCCCAGTGCACGAATTCGTGCACTGGTGGAGGTCCCTTGGCCTGGCCGGCAATCCAGGTCTATGGGGGGCCAGCCAGGGGAAGGGACTCCAGGAGGTTGGTCAGCTGGTCGAGGGGCTGGCCAGCTTGCGGGAGGGACCGTGGGACGTTGGCCGGCTGGCCCTCTGATCAGGGCCATCGTGGTGGGGAGGGCGGCTGGCTGGGGGGGAGCGGCTGTGGGAGTGCACTGACCACCAGGGGGCAGCTCCTGCATTGAGCACCTGCCCCCTGGTGGTTAGCGCGCATCATAGCAACTGGTTGACCGATTGTTCGGTCGTAATGGTCACTTAGGCTTTTATATATATACTAGAGGCCTGGTGCATGCAATTCGTGCACTTGGGGTGGGAGGGGGTCCCTCAGCCAGGCCTGTACCCTCTTGCAGTCCGGGAGCTCTTGGGGGATGTCTGACTGCCTTCAGTCGGACATCCTTAGCGCTGTCATGGTGGCAGGAGAGGCTCCTGCCACTGCCGCTGCACTTGCTTCTGGCTGAGCAGTGTTCCCCCTGTGGGAGCACACTGACCACCAGGGGGCAGCTCCTGCATTGAGTGTCTTCCCCCTGGTGGTCAGTGCACATCATAGCGACAGGTTGTTCCACCGTTCGGTTGATTTGCATATTAGCCTTTTATTATATAGGTTAGATGTTTTAAACATCAGCATACTTTCTCCACAATACTGAAATACTGAACTATGGGGTTAAGACTATTTTCTTCTCTTTTTTTTAAATTAAAGACTAATTTTTAGAGCAGTTTTAGGTTCATAGCAAAATTAAAAGGAATGTACAAAGGTTTCCCATATAACTCTTGCCTCACACATGTATAACTTGCCCTATTATAACCACCCTCTACCAGGTACATTTGTTATAATTGATGAACCTACACAGACACATCACCATCCAAAGTCCATAGTTTACATTAGGTTTCACTCTTGGTGTTCTATACTCTGTGAGTTTGAGCAAATGTATAATGACATGTATTCGTCATTATAATATCATACAGAGTATTTTCTCTAGCCTAAAAGTCTCTGTACTCTGTATATTTATCCCTCCCACCACCTTTACTCCCCTTCCAACCCCTAGATCTTTTTCTTTAAAAAAAAAAATGTGTATTTTTTTTATTGATTTCAGAGAGGAAGGGAGAGGGAGAAAGAGAAAGAAACATCAATGATGAGAGAGAATCATTGATCAACTGCCTCCTGCATGCCCCCTACTGGGGATGAGCCCGCAACCCGGGCAAGTGCCCTGGACTGAAATCGAACCTGGGACCCTTCAGTCCACAAGCTGATGCTCTATCCACTGAGCCAAACAAGCTAGGGCTCCACGGATCTTTTTATTGTCTCCATAGTTTTGCCTTTTACAGAATGTCATACGGTTAAAATCATACAGTATGTAGCCTTTTCAGGTTAACTTCTTTCACTGAGTTAATATGCATTTAAGTTTCTTCCATGAATTTGCATGGCTTATTAGCTCATTTCTCTATAGCACTGAATAATATCCCATATAGATGTATATATACACACCAGTTTGTTTGTTTTTATCCATTTACCTACTGAAGGTCATCTTGGTTGCTTCCAAGTATTACCAATTATAAATAAATCTGCTGTAACCATCTGTGTGCCTTAGGCTTTTATATATATACTAGAGGCCTGGTGCATGCAATTCGTGCACTTGGGGTGGGAGGGGGTCCCTCAGCCAGGCCTGTACCCTCTTGCAGTCCGGGAGCTCTTGGGGGATGTCTGACTGCCTTCAGTCGGACATCCTTAGCGCTGTCATGGTGAGTGAATGTACCATTTTGCATTCCCATGAGAAATGAATGAGAGTTCCTGTTGCTTCACATCCTCAGAAGCATTTGGCACTGTCAGTGTTTTGGATTTTAGCACTCATGATAAAGTTCACTGGTATCACATTTGTTTTAATTTGCAATTTCCTAATGGCATATGGCAAGGAGCACCTTTTCATATGCTCATTTGCCATTTGTACACTTCTTTGGTGAGGTGTCTATTAAGTTTTGTCCATTTTTTAAACTAGGTTATTTGTTTTCTTATTGTTGAATTTTAAGACTTCTTTATATATTTTGGTTAACAGTTCTTTGCGTGTTTATATCTTGCAAATAACTTTTCCCAGTCTGTGGCTTGTGTTCTCATTCTCTCCATTGTGTCTTTCACAGACTAAAAGTTTTTAATTTTAATGAAGTACTGTTTTTTAATTCTCTTTTTCATGGATTGTGCCTTCGGCGTTCTATCTAAAAAAGTCCTTGCCAAACCCTAGTTCATCTAGATTTTCTCCTATGTTATCTAGGAGTTTTATAGTTTTGCGTTTAACTTTTAGGTCTGTGATAGATTTTGAGTTAATTTTTGTGAAGAATGTATGGTTTGTGTCTATACATTTTGTTTGTTTGTTTGTTTGTGGATATCTAGTTTCAGCACCATTTATTGTAAAGACTATCTTTTCTCCATTGAGTTGCCTTTGCTCCATTGGTAAAGATCAGTTGACTGTATTTGTGTGCTCTATTTCTGATTTCTGTTCTGTTCCATTTATCTACCTCTTTATTCTTACACCAATACTATAATGTCTTGATTCCTGTAGCTTTATAATAAGGCTTGAAGTCATTTCTCAAATTTTGTTCTTTTCCTTCAATACTGTGTTAGATACTTCCATCTTCTCTTGAACAACATATACTAGCGTAAAATGAAAGCCCAGAAGACTAAATATTAGAATTGTATTACTACCTTATGCTTAGAAGATACTCAATAAATATTGCATGTGAAATGTATTCTCACCAGAAATTTGTGTTTATTGGTTTGAAAAAGAGATAGAAGTAGGGAGCAGAGTTGCTGCCATATTAATGTGACCATACCTGTAAATGCCATTTCCTGGTATTATTAAAGGTTCAGAATCTGACTTTGCATTGTTTAGAGTCTAAGTGGCAAGATAAAAATGAACACCTATATGAATATAACAAATGATATTTTAATGACATAAATCTTATTCACTGTGCATAATTGTTCTTCCATTCTCATTTATGTTGACATTTTTATAATGAGGGCTCTTACGTTTGGTGATTGATGTTAAACTTTAAGAAGATTGTACCAAACTTGCACAAATTACAGAAACATTTTCAAGTGTAAGATTAATAAATATTTTTTCTTCCCACGAAATGCTTTTTCCCCCATGAAATGTTTTAGTTTATTAAAGTGAGAGGATTAATATTTAGTCTTTTAGAAGACAATTTGTTTTTAAGAGCACTTAATGAAATACTGTTAATAAAGTATTAAAGAATGACTTGGTACTACATGACACATAATTATGTTTACATCTGAGGCCTGAGATGTTTCTCTTTATTCACTGATCATGCCTACCTACATCATGAAAATTGAGGAATGGAGAAAACTATATGTGGATACAATGTATAAGCAAACAGTGATCTTATATATACCTTTATATATCTTTTATCTCTTCCTGCAAATATAAATTCCCAGTGTGTATTTAAATTCTTTATTATAGTTGGTGTCTAAAGGAGTAAAGGGTTCTGATATGTCTCCTCCTTTGGGACAGCATGAAGCAAGTGGCTCGCCATCAAAGCATCAGATAAGACCTGTTATTTCTGTGACTTCAGCCTTGAAAGAAGTGGGTATGGTAAGTTTCCTAAAATTTAGAGCTCCTTAAAGTCAAAAGATTATCAAAAGGATTCAATTTAATGAAGTTATATTAATTTCTAATGTTCCATTAGATTTTTCTAGGAATAAAATTACCTAAGATTTCTGTGTCTGCTCTACTCTGAATTCTGGAGCCTTGCTGCTCATAAGTTTTATATCTAGGAACACCTGGTAGATAAAACTATTTTAAAGTTATTCTCTCTCCCTCTTTTACTTTAAAATAATATTGAACAAATAAAATATATATACAAATGTACCAAAAATAAAGCAAAAACATTTTTATATCCCAGCTTTCATAATTAACAAAGGCGTACTTTTTAAGAAATAATGTCTTTGGTACTTAGAGTAATTAACTCTAGGAATAAAATTTAAGACATATTTACATTTATTGTTTTGGCATAGCAAATGTTAGAGGAGTCAGTATAATTACAATTAATGCATCAGTTATTTCTTTTACCTTCTATTTCTGAATCTGTCTTGCCATATGGATGACACACAAATATGTGGGCGAGTATAAAGTTTAAGCTCTGAAGAATGTGCCAGGTATCCATCTGAAATGTGAAAACTCTGTTCTAAGGTTAAGGGAAATGGGTTCATGATGTGGAATTTCAGTCTAGAATTCATCAGACAGAAGGGGAAAAGTCTCCTGAACCATCTATATAATAAAGAGCCAGGGTCATAACGACCCAAGGCTCGACCAGACCGGAAGTCAGTGCTGGGTTGCTGTGGTGACCCAGAACTGACTGGGGCTGCTGCGGGCGCCCAGACCCAGCACTGACTGCCTAGGCGACCCAGCACTGACTGCCTACGGGGCTGCAGATCAGGCCCAGAGAGAGGCCTGCAGAGAGAGAGGCAAGGTCTGATCCGTAGCCTCTGTGGCAGCCATTGATCAGAACTTGCCTCTTTTTCTCTCCCGGCCTGGCCAACAGCCACGCCTCCATTTCTCTCCAGGCCTCCACTGGGACTGCTGATCAGCCCCACCTTTCTGATCAGGCCCTGTTGATAGGCCCAGAGAAGCTGACTGGCATAGAAACTGACCAATCAGAACCAAATCTGGGTCAACTGTGAGGAGCCAATGGCTACCTAGAAGGCAGAGCTTTTGACACTGGCATAGAAACTGACCAATCAGAACCAAATTGGCCAACAGAGGAGGGCAGTTGGGGGCAAGATCAGGCCTGCAGGGGAAGGTAGTTGGGACCGAGACAAGGCTGGCAGGTGAGGGCAGTTAAGGGCGATCAGGCAGGCAGAGGCAGTTAGGGGCGATCAGGCCAGCAGGAGAGAGCAGTTGGTGAGATCAGGATGGCAGGGGAGGGCAGCTGGGGGCAAGATCAGGCTGGCAAGGGAGGGCAGTTAGGGGTGATCAGGCAGGCAGAGGCAGTTGGGGGCTCGATCAGGCTGGCAGGGGAGAGCAGTTGGGGGCTCGATCGGGCTGGCAGGGGAGGGCAGTTAGGGGCAAGCAGGCAGGCAGGTAGGGGCGATCAGGCAGGCAGGCAGAGAGGTTAGGGGCGATAAGGCAGTCAGGCAGAGGCAGTTAGGGACGATCAGGCAGGCAGGTAGAGAGGTTAGGGGCAATAAGGCAGGTAGGCAGAGAGGTTAGGGGTAATCAAGCAGGTAGGCAGGTGAGTGGTTAGGAGCCAGTGGTCCCGGATTGTGAGATGGGTGTCCTAAACCAGTGGTTGGACATCCCCTGAGGGGTCCCCGATTGGAGTGGGTGCAGGCTGGGCTAAGGGAAGCCCCCCTCCGTGCACAAATTTCGTGCACGGGGCCTCTAGTATAATATAACACATTAACCTGATTTCTCCTCACCTGGTAATTAATGTCTGTGCCTTGTTATAGTTGAGTTTCATTAAATTTTTGTAGACACCACTGTTATTGGTGAGCCAATTTTTACAGCCTGTGTGTTTGTCTTGAAAATAAGACTGAGTAGGAAAAGACAAGTTTCTTGGTCACTCTTAAAAACTTCATAGAAGTAACTGTTGTTCTTTAAGTAGGATTAGTCTCTCTTCTTTCTGATAACGACTTTGCATGTACTACGTTGTTCACTTCAACTTTAGATACCACTGTGTGGTTCCCTCCTGGTACCCAGTCTCACATCTCAAGTAGCTGTGACCTCTCTGGTTGTAGCGACTGCTAATTCCTGACTACTATACTGGGTAAAAGGCTCTTTGTCTCATTACATGTATTGCTTTCAAACTGACCACTGTACTTTTTTTGTGTTTTTCTCAAATACTACAAATTAAGGTAATTCATGTAACTAAATGGTTTTTCTTTGTGTTTTCTTGGTAAATATTGCTTACTTATACTTTTAAAATTGCTCTTGCATACTCTGAGTCTTCCATATATAGTTTGCTTTCATAACTACTAATTTCTTCTTTTCACATATGTAAAAATTCTAGGTGTCTAAGATTGCTATGATTTTGCTAATCAAACAATAGAATTTATATTATCCTTGGTACATGGGGCTCAGAACTCACTATTGATACTCTCTTGGCTTAGGTAAACCCCCGAGGGGTCCCCGATTGGAGTGGGTGCAGGCTGGGCTAAGGGAAGCCCCCCTCCATGCACAAATTTCATGCACCGGGCCTCTAGTATAATATAACACATTAACCTGATTTCTCCTCTCCTGGTAATTAATGTCTGTGCCTTGTAATAGTTGAGTTTCATTAAATTTTTGTAGACAACACTGTTATTGGTGCGCCAATTTTTACAGCCTGTGTGTTTGTCTTGAAAATAAGACTGAGTAGGAAAAGACAAGTTTCTTGGTCACTCTTAAAAACTTCATAGAAGTAACTGTTGTTCTTTAAGTAGGATTAGTCTCTCTTCTTTCTGATAACGACTTTGCATGTACTACGTTGTTCACTTCAACTTTAGATACCACTGTGTGGTTCCCTCCTGGTACCCAGTCTCACATCTCAAGTAGCTGTGACCTCTCTGGTTGTAGCGACTGCTAATTCCTGACTACTATACTGGGTAAAAGGCTCTTTGTCTCATTACATGTATTGCTTTCAAACTGACCACTGTACTTTTTTTGTGTTTTTCTCAAATACTACAAATTAAGGTAATTCATGTAACTAAATGGTTTTTCTTTGTGTTTTCTTGGTAAATATTGCTTACTTATACTTTTAAAATTGCTCTTGCATACTCTGAGTCTTCCATATATAGTTTGCTTTCATAACTACTAATTTCTTCTTTTCACATATGTAAAAATTCTAGGTGTCTAAGATTGCTATGATTTTGCTAATCAAACAATAGAATTTATATTATCCTTGGTACATGGGGCTCAGAACTCACTATTGATACTCTCTTGGCTTAGGTAAAAAAGCCAGTTCTCAATTATGTTTAGTAGTATTGCTTACTAAGCATACATATGTACATGAAACAAAGAAAGCTTCAAAATAACATGGCCTATCTTGAATTACTTTATTCATCAAAACTTTCCTTAGCTCTAATTGAGAGCCTATATGAATTAATTTTCTTTTTATTTCTATTATTGACTTAAAATTACCAAAAAATTCAGGTGCCAAAGAGGAAGAGGATATAGTCAAATAGGTAATCAGTAATCCAAAAATATGACAAATAATTGAGAATTGGCCCTTTTACTATATATTTAATCTATTACCTGTTTCTCACTGCTGATAATATAGGAAGTTGTGTTAACATTTACAGGAATAAAATAACTCACAAGGAACAATTTAATGAAAAACAAAAAGTAACAAAAATTTTGAGTTAGAATGTTAAAATAACATTATTTCTTACTCTGAAACTATCTGTGTTTAAAGGACAGAAGTTTAACTGATACCCAGGACACCTCAGAAGAAATGCAAAAGACTAACAATTCCATTTCAGTAGGTACAATTTTCCATTTTTTCTCTCAATCATTTTACTTAATCATATACATTATAAAATACAGCATTTTAACTGTTTCAGAGTAAACGAGAAATACTACGGAGATTAAATCAAAATCTTAAAGCTCAAGAAGATGAAAAAGGGAAGCAGTGTCACCCTGATATGGGTGAGGTAATTGCGCATGAAAATGCCGAAAAGCATGAAAAAGAAAAGTTGATTTCACCTGATCGCAAGAAGTGGGAGGCAGGAGGTCAACTTGTGATTCCTCTGGATGAGTTTGCATTGGATACATCCTTCTCTGCAACTGACAGTATGTATGACAGTATGTGTTTTTATCCTGTTTTGGCATAGCACACATGTAAACTTGTAGACTGGACACTCTGAGGGAAAGAACACTTTAGAGGGATTGAGAGAACCTGGAAGAAATTCACATATATGTGAAACATGGGGACAAAACTATTAAACCTTAAGAATAGCAAGGATTTTTATTACAGAAGTGTAAAGTGTGAGCGGGGGGACTAATGATATATACTATTTAAATTGTATTACTTTAACCCTTTCTAATCTGTTCCAGGAATAATTCTTGATGAGAACTAGAGTAGTAAACTGACAAAATCTCAGAAAGGTCCCTTAGGGATTTAGCAGGAATATTAAGATCTCAATAATATATTTATTCAGCAATATTTATGAGCACCTACTATTGTCTTGCATTTTCCCAGGCACTAGATAGAGATATAACCGTGAATGAATGAAGTGATATGTGCTCTTTGGAGCTAATATTCTAAAAGAGCGAGGCTGACCTCTGTCTAAAGTTTTAAGTAATTTTTTTTAATGGACTATTTTTGTAGAATTCTTTCTTACCATGGAGAAAAGCCCAAAGATTCCACAGCATTTGTTTACTTATTTTAACAGTTCTTTTTTAAAAAATCTTTATTGTTGAAAGTATTACATATGTTCCCTTTTTACCCCCATTGACCCCATCTAGGATGCGCCTGCCCCCACCCCTGCCCCAGGCCTTCACCTTCCTATTGTGTGTATCCATGGGTTATGCAAATATGCATACAAGTTCTTTGCTTGATCTCTTCCCACCCACCCTGATCCACCTTCCCTCTGAGATTCTGCAGTCTGTTCCAATCTTCTATGTCTCTGGATCTATTTTGTCCATTAGATTCCACATATGAGTGAGATCATGTGATACTTGTCTTTCTCTGACTGGCTTATTTTGCTTAGCTTAATACTCTCCAGGTCCCTCCATGCTGTCTCAAATGGTAAGAGATCCTTCTTTTTTATAGGTGCATAGTATTCCATGGTATAAATGTACTACAGTTTTTTTATCCCCTCATCTGATGGGCACTTGGGCTGTTTCCACATCTTAGCTATTGTAAATTGTGCTGCTGTAAACATAGGGATGCATACATTCTTTCTGATTGGTGTTTTAGGTTTCTTAAGATATATTCGTAGAAGTGGAATCACTGGCTCAAATGGCAGTTCCATGTTTAATTTTTTGAGGAAACAATTCTTTATGGAATTCCATTATATGCCACATACTCCTAAGCAGTGAGGATACATAATGGTTAAGACATATTCTCTCCACTCAAGGAGATTAGGGTCTAGTGCAGCCGTGGGCAAACTACGGCCCGAGGGCCGGATCCGGCCCGTTTGAAATGAATAAAACTAAAAAAAAAAGACCGTACCCTTTTATGTAATGATGTTTACTTTGAATTTATATTAGTTCACACAAACACTCCATCCATGCTTTTGTTCTGGCCCTCCGGTCCAGTTTAAGAACCCATTGTGGCCCTCGAGTCAAAAAGTTTGCCCACCCCTGGTCTAGTGGAAAGGGAGGCAAGAAGAGAGGCAATTCATTATAGTTGATAAATAATGTGGTAGGAAATAATCATAAGGCACTGTAAGAATATATATCCCAGGGCATAAATCAGTCTTGGGAGAGCTAAGAAAATGATTTTTGGAAACAGTGATGTGCTAAGGAATAAAAAGTGTTAGCTCAATAAACCAAAGCCAAGCAGAGTGTTTGCAGCAGAGAATTAGTAGGGCTGATAATTACGAGAGCATGTGAAGCGCAGGGAATGGATATAATTCAGCATGGTTGGCAAAGTTCAGAATTCAAGACAAAGAATGGCAAGCAAGAAACCTTGGAAGAGGTAAGCAGGGCCAGATCATGAAGGGTTCTATACACTGGCTGTGTTGAACAGTATGAGCTTTACCCTTATTGAGAGAGGTCTTCAAACAGTGTGCCATTAATGGTTTTCTGGTATATTGAATCCTGACTGGGGAATAATAGATGGGGGGCAGGGGGGAAGCATAATGGTACCATCAGACTGGTGGTACTTTGAATTTTTGTCCTCTTCCCTAATCTGGCTGCTACTGTTTGCATCTCAGAGTTTTCAAATAGCTTAATAGCTTATGCATTTCGTCCTGGCTTCTACAGCTGTATTGAGAGACACAGGTTGATGCTTACTTCATCTTCCCAAGACTTTGAAATGTAATTATCCTTAAAGAGATTTAAATACTAAGAAAATTAGTCTTTATAGTTATCTGTGTAATGGCAATTTCTAGTATTTTTTAATGTCTTTGTTTAGGTTCACATATCCACGTAGTATCATTTTCCTTCTGGCTAAAGGACTTATTTTAACATTTTTTTTTTGTAATATTGGCGATAGATTCTTTCAACTTTTTATACTGAAGAGTATTTCACCTTAACTTTTAAAAGATATTTTCTCTGGGAATAGAGTTCTAGGTTGGCAGTTTTGTCTTTCAGTGCTTTAAAGATGTTGCTCCACTGTCTTCTTACTTGCATTGTTTCTGACTAAAAATCTGATTCTTACCTTTGTGCCTCTCTATATAACATGGCATTTTTTGGTGATGTGTCTTGAAATTGTTGTTTTAGATATTTTTCTCAATTGTTTTGGTTATTTAGGCAATAGCACAATCCAGTATCCTATTCCATCTTACTCAGGATTAAAAAGTCCTTGAGACCAGTTTTTAGAGGCCTTGTACTAATATAGACGAAAAGTATTGATAACTTTCACAGAGTTGCTGAAAGTTGATAAAGAAAAGAGGGCACTTGTAAGATATATTTGGAGATAGGCCTCTAAGGGTTTTATGTGAAACTCTTCTAGGAGTTTGTCAGAGGAAGAAAAACTTTGAAGACAAAATGAGGAACATTTAGAGTTAGGAAAATTGAGAATGTGGCTTGGATTACAAGGAAAAAGAGAAGACTTAAGAAAGAGTGATGACAAATTGAGGCTAAAAAATTTACATTGGTTTTGTCCAGGAAAAGGCATTGTGATCTTGATAAAAGCAGTGTCATTAGAGTGCCAGGGGCAGAAATAGAGCCTAGGAATTAAGAAGCAAATGGAAGTTGAGGAAATTAAAAAAAAAAAAATTTTAACCAATGGACACAGACACTGGGGTGGTGGGGGCTTGCCAGGGGTGGGTCAATTGGAGAAAAAGGAGACATATGTAAATCTTTAGACAATAAATTAAAAAAATTTTAGAACCTTTTAAGGAAGCTGAGCTATGAAGGGCAATAGAGATATAAGTTGGTGTTACTTGGTAGCAATTTAGAGTCAGTGAAACTATGAAAAAAGAGACTTGAAAATATTTTATGCTAATTAGGTTAAAGTATATCACATCACTCTCCCATTTTAAAACAAGTGATTTCCATGGCAATTAGAACAAAAATCCAAAGTCCCTTTCATAGTCCACTAGGCTCTCCTGAGGTTTTCCCTTGCCTATTGACCTATCTACTTCTTTCTACCTACGGTGGGGCCTTGACTTACGAGTGTCCCGACTAACAAGTTTTTTGAGATACCAGCTGTCTCTCAGCCGATTTTTTGCTTTGAGTTGACAGAGTAATTTGAGTTAACGAGCTCGGTCTCAGAACGAATTAAACTCGTAAGTCAAGGCCCCACTGTACTCACTTTTTACTTCTTTTAACACATGCCAAGCTCTTTCTTTTTCTCTTATTCTTAGTCTTCATTTTTAGTATTAATATGTCTTATTTCTTCTCAATGCTTTTTAGATTTTCTCACTAAGCTATGGTGTTTTTTTTAAGCTATGGTTTTAGTAAATTTGATTATGATGTACCTTTATGTCATTTTTCTTCATGTTTCTTTTACTTGGGTTTTGTTGAGCTTCTTGGATTTGTGAGTATATAGTTTTCATCAGATTTGTTTGCCATTATATTTTCCAGCCCTCCTTTCTAGATGCTCAATATGAATCTTGTTAATGTTTTCCTTATCTGTGAGTATCATCAGCAATCTTGTCTCTAGTTTGTGGAACATATGGAATTCAGTCATAATGACAGTTATAAACGTCCCTATCTACTAATAACATCATCTCTGTCATTTTGGGGCTTGGTTTTGATTGATAGACTTTTTTCTATTTAGTGTAAGTTGAATTCTGCTGCTTTTTTATACAGGCTTGGTAATTCTTGTTTGGAGGCCAAGCAGTTAATTTTACTTTGATGGGTGTTGTATATTTTTGTGTTTCTGTAAATATTTTTGTTCTTTTTGTTCTGAGACACAATTCACTTGTAAAAAGTTTGACCCTTTTATGTCTTGCTTTTAAGCTTTGTTAGATTGAGCCAGAACAATGTTTAGTCTGTGGCTAATTTTTCTCCCTTTACTGAGTCAAAAACCTCTCTGAGTAATGTACTTGATGCCTTGTGAATTATAAGATTTCCTCTTCTGGCTGGTGGGAATAGGGACTATTTCTGATCCTGTGTAAACTCCAAGTATTGCTCCCTCTACTCCTTTCGGGTGGTCTTTTTTCTAGACTACAGTAATTTCCTCACGCATGTGCTGATCATTATTCAGCTTAGACTTGAAGGGGCTCTTTACAGTTCTCCTGAATTCTCTATTTGTGTAGTTTTCTACTCTTCAGCACTCTTCTTGCCAACGTAAGCCACTTTGCCACCCTAGACTTCCAGTTCCATTACCTCTGCTCAGAGAGACCACCTGGTCTTCCCTGTATCGAAGGATATGAAGTATATATATATTTTCTTATGGACATTCAGTTTTCTACTTTCCTTTGTTAAAGAGACCCCAAACACATATTACATTGCTTTGGCATCTTTGTCAAACACCAAGTGGCTGTAAGTCATATGTCTATTTTTGGGTTCTCTACTCTTTTCAACCATCTTTTTTTAAAATTGGTTCCCTGTTGGTAACCTTTTTGACTGTACAAACTGATTATTACCTGCTAATTTTCAGGTCCTTACTTCCATAGAACTGGTACACAAAAATTTATATCAGTAAATATTTGGGTACCATTGAAAGTTTATGACTTATACCCCATACTAGTAGCCTGGTGCACGAAATTTGTGTACATTAAAAGGGAATTAATTGCCCTAAGCGGTTTGGCTCAGTGGATAGAGCATCAGCCTGCGGACTCAAGGATCCCAGGTTCGATTCCAGTCAAGGGCATGTACCTTGGTTGCGGGCACATCCCCAGTGGGGAGTGTGCAGGAGGCAGCTGATCAATGTTTCTCTCTCATTGATGTTTCTAACTCTCTATCCCTCTCCCTTCCTCTGTAAAATATCAATAAGATATATTTTTTTTAAAAAAGGGAATTAATTAGCGGAGATATTTTAATATTGCTATTTGCCCTTTCTCTATAATAGAAGTGTGAGAAATGAAAGGAAATTAGTAAAATGTATATGAAAATAATATATAAATTTATTAATAAATAAACAGTAACAAAAGGACATAACAACAACAGAGGCATGATATAAAAACGAAAAAAATATAATATGAAAACAACAAAAACATGATATGAAAACAACAAAAACATGATATAAAAACAACAGTGATGCAAACAGTGACTGATAAATTGATTAAGCTGCCAGAGGGATGTCTGACTGCCAGCTTGGGCCCGATCCCCCAGGGAGCAGGCCTAAGCCAGCAGGTGGACATCCTCCGAGGGGTCCCAGACTGCAAGAGGGCATAGGCCGGGCTGAGGGACCCCTCCGAGTGCACAAATTTTTGCTATAATGCTATAAAATAAAGACATGGCTATGGGCGTGGTCGCTGTCTCTCAGAGAAGCAGCGTCCCACCGAGACCCAGATTTCATTCTCTTGTCTGTCTTTTCTAAGCCTTTCAGCCGCCCCCACTCAGGTTCACCCTTGGCTGTTCTGGCGTGGCACACTTTATAAAGATATGCCTCTACGCTCCGAGGGCAGGTTCCTGCCTCAAACCCCGCCCTAACAGGAAACAGCTCCGGGAAACAGCTCGGGGGGAGGGTGCAGCCATTTCCAAGATGACCCCTGCAGGACTGACTTCCTTCCGGTTGGTCGCGGTTCTGGACGTAATGTTACAC
The DNA here is from genome assembly GCF_000412655.1 of Myotis brandtii. Classification (NCBI taxonomy): domain Eukaryota; kingdom Metazoa; phylum Chordata; class Mammalia; order Chiroptera; family Vespertilionidae; genus Myotis; species Myotis brandtii. The sequence goes on along the minus strand of NW_005354999.1, from coordinate 3,036,316 downwards.
CCAGGGTTTTTATATAAAATTATATTCTATCTATTACTGCTAGATACCTAAGTGCTAAATGTATTATTAACAAACATTCTGAAAATTCAAACTTCAATAGATAATTTCCCATATTTTTGCTTTCCTAAATTTTATTTTTCAAGTTTATCCAAAATTATTATTGTCAAAAAGAAAATGTAGTTGCCTACTTAAGATATATAAGAAAATAAAACAAAATTTCTTAGCTATACTTTTCTCTACTTTTAATCCATCAGTACATTTAGCTTAGTATTTGTTTTCTGTTCTCTTCAATTAAATTCATAGAAAAAATTAATTTACATTTTATCTTTTTTGTGCTCTCCCAATAATTGCTCAATTATATTAGTTTTTTTATTTTCTCAAGTAAAATTTTTATAGAAACATAATATATATATTTTTTATTTTTATATTCCCTAAAATTCTTTAGTATTTAAAAAGTAATTATAGATATATTTTTATTACTGGTGTTAGTTTCATCATTCATTTCCTGAAAGTCTTTTCTTAAGCATCACCATCATATGCTGTTTGTGATATAACCTTTATTTCTCATGAAGTACTCAGTTGGATAGAAGACCATGAATCTGCCTCATCTATATATATAAAACCCTAATATGCAAATAGACCAAACAGCAGAACAACCAAACAGCCAGTCACTATGATATGCGCTGACCCTCAGGGGGCGCAGGCGGAACATGGTGGGTGTCGGTAGCAGGCAGCAGAGCATGGAACATGGCGGGCATCGGCCATGGCGGTATGGTAGAGCAGGTGAGTGGGGGCGCCAGACCAAGGCAGGGCTCCAGTCACTGTCATTGGGGCATGCCTCTGCTGGTTACTGACAATTTTTTGTTCCCACGCGCCACGGTCCCTCCCAGCACTTGCACCTGCTGCCAGCGCCTGCCCCTCTCACACCCACTGCCAACACTGAAGCCACCACTCGCAACCGCTGCTGGTGCCTGGCGCCGGCCCCAATCGCTCGGCACCATCAGCGGGTGCGAGTGGCGCCTGCCAGCCCTGATTGCCCCTCAGGGCTTCTCCATCTCCCCCTGCTCCTGAGGGGCAATTGGTGCTGGCAGCCACCGCTCGCAGCCACTGCTGGCTCTGGCCCCACTTGCACTGCTGCTTGCACCATCAGCGTGTGAAAGCGGTGGTGGCTGGAGCGGGACTGCCAGGGGACTGGGGGCCGCAACGGAAGGGGCTGGGTGGAGACGCCCCTGTGCCCACCTCAGCCTCGCAGCCCACAGTTCCTCTTAAGGTGCACAAATTTGTGCACTGGGCCCCTAGTCTATATATATAAAAGCCTGAGCGACCGGCTGACTAGGGTGGTCACTGTCTCTCAGAGAAGCAGCGTCCCACCGAGACCCGGATTTCATTCTCTTGTCTGTCTTTTCTAAGCCTTTCAGCCGCCCCCACTCAGGTTCACCCTTGGCTGTTCTGGCGTGGCACACTTTATAAAGATATGCCTCTTGCTCAACACAGGAGCAGAAACCATAGACAGGGAAACATGGAACAGACTGATGAATCTCAGAGGGAAGGAGGGACGGGGGAGGGTGGGAAGAGATTAACCAAAGATCTTAGATGCATACTAGAGGCCCAGTGCATGGATTCGTACATTGGTGGGGTCCTTCAGCCTGGCCTGTGCTCTTTTGCAATCTGGGACCCCTCAGGGGATGTCGGAAAGCCGGTTTGGGCCCAGTCCCCACAGGCCAGGCCGAGGGACCCCACCAGTGTAAAAATCCGTGCACTGGGCCTCTAGTAATGCCGTATTATGTTATTTCATTGAAATAGTTGTATCTTTTTCTTGTAGGACATACAGTGGGAGAGGTTATTAAATTAGATCCTGGAGGATCTCCAAGAAGAGTCTGGGGAAAAAGCCCTACGGATTCTGTTCTAAAGATACTTGGAGAAGCTGAACTACAGCTGCAGACAGAACTATTGGAAAACACAACCATTACAAGTGGTAAGCATAAACTAGTTGTTCTATACTGGCAGTAATATTAAAAACTAAACTAAAAGCTGTGGTACATTTACACAGTGGAATATTATGTGACTGCAAAAAAGAAGGAACTCTGGAATTCATTATGCTAAGTGAAATAAGCCAGTCAGAGAAAGACAAATACCATATGATTTCCTTAATATGTGGAATCTAATGAACAACATGAACTAACAAACTGGGGTATGTACCCTGACCAGGAAACAAACTACCACCTTTCAGTGTTTGGGACAACACTCTAACCAATTGAGACACACTGGGCAGCTTTTGCCCTTTTCTTAATTGGATTGTTTGTTTTCTTACTGTTGAGTTCTAAGAGTTCTTTATATATTTTGTGTAACAGTCCTTTATGTATTTACTAGAGGCCTGGTGCACAATTCATGCACAGGTGGGGTCCCTGGTCTGGCCAGCGATCGGGGCCATCAGGCCAGCTGGCTGGGTGGGAGGGAGGGGCTGCAGGAGGTTGGCCAGCCAGGGGGACGGGCTGCAGGAGGTTGGCCGTGGGAGCGCACTGACCACCAGGGGCAGCTCTTGCATTGTCTGCCCCCTGGTGGTTAGTGTACTTCATAGCAACCAGTGGACTGGTCATTCGGTTGTTGGATTGCTTAGGCTTTTATATATATAGACTAGTGGCCTGTTGCACGAAGTTTCGTGCAATAGGCCTTCTTTCCCCTGGCTGCCAGCACCAGTTTTCCTCTGGCACGGACCCAGACGACCTTCACTCTGGCCACCGCCTTCCATCTTCGCTCTGGACACAGTCTTCACTGTGGCTGGAGCCTTCATTCTTTGCTCCTCACTCCGGCGGGAGTCTTCAGTCTCCGGCCAGAGCTGCTCCTGTAGCTCCTTCCGCCCCCCACCCTCCCCCTCATAGCTTGATTGCTGCTTCGCCTGCAGACCTCGCTGACAGGCTCCTGGGTCCCGGGGTGCCGCCTTGCCTGTGGCCCGGCTTTCCAATCATGATCACGATCACAGGCCGCAGGCAAGGCGACTCCTGGGTCCCGGGATGCTGCCTTGCCTGCAACCCAGCTTTCTGATCACGATCACGGGCCACAGGCAAGGCGGCTCTTGGGTCCCGGGGTGCTGCCTTGCCTGCGGCCCGGCTTTCCGATCACGATCAGGATCACGGGCCGCAGGCAAGGCAGCTCCTGGGTCCAGAGGGGCCACCTTGCCTGCAGCCTGGCTTTCCGGTGGCTCCTGGGGTCACACACGGGGGCCTGGATGGCGGCTCCTGGTGTTTCGCCCTGCCTCCAGTATGCAAATTAGCCGCCATCTTTGTTGGTGGGGGGCCCGGATGGCGGCTCTCGCTGGCCCGCCCTGCCCGCAGTATGCAAATTACCCACCACCTTTGTTGGCGGTTAATTTGCATATCACTTTGATTAGCCAATGGGAGGTGTAGCGAAGGTACAGTCAATTACCATGTTTGTCTATTATTAGATAGGATGTCTTTTGCAAACAATTTTTCCCAGTCTGACTTGTGTTCTCATTCTCAACAGTGTCTTTCACAGAATGAAAGTTTTTAATTTTGGGGGGAAAGTTTTTAATTTTAATGAAGCACAGTTTATTAATTCTCTCTTTCATGGATTGTCTTTGATATCCTATCAGAAAAGTCCTTGCCAAACCCAGGATCATCAGGATTTTTTGCTGTGTTACCTTCTAGGAGTTTTATAGTTTTGCATTTAACATTTAGGTTTGCTATCAATTTTTGAGTTAATTTTGTGACATGTGTAGGGTCTGTGTCTAGACAATTTTTTTGGCCTTTGGATGTTCAGTTGTCCAGCACCATCCTATATAATAAAAGCCCAGCAGCCATAATGGCAGAATGACCAGAACGACCGCTTGACCTGTCACTATGATGTGCACTGACCACCTCTTGGTCCCTTTCCCTGGCCGGCAGGCTCAGATCACTAATGGCGAATTGGGAACTGGGGTGGGGGGGCAGGACTGGCGAGTGGGTGGACGGCCGACCTCTTGGTCCCTCCCCTTGGCCCGCAGGCTCCAGTCACCGGTGGTGAATAGGGAACTGGGTTGGGTGGTGGGGGATGCGGATGGTGCCAGGCCAAGGCCCCTGCCCCGCCGGTTGCCCCACACACAGTGGGCGACCTGCAGCAGGGGTGGGGTCAGAGAGCAAGTGGGAACGGCCGACCTCTTGACCCCTCCCCCCAGCCAGCAGGCTCCCATCGCCAGATGGCGAGCGGGGAACTGGGGTGGGTGGCGGCAGGGGGCGGGGCTGGCTGCCGGCAGTCAGGGAAGATGTCTCTGATCGCAGGCTAGGCCTAGGGGCTGTACCCATGCATGATTTTGTGCACCAGGCCTCTAGTTTATTATAAAGACTATTCTTTCTCCATTGAATTGTCTTTGCTCCTTTGTTAAAGATCAGTTGACTATATTTATGTGGTCTATTTCTGAGCTTTGTTCTGTTCTGTTGATCTGTTTGTCTGTTCCAATACCACACTCTCTTGATTACTGTAGCTTTTAGTAAGTCTTTTTTTTTTTTTTATACATTTTATTGATTTTTTACAGAGAGGAAGGGAGAGAGATAGAGAGTTAGAAACA
>NW_005354999.1:3029705-3031135 GCF_000412655.1 Myotis brandtii | reverse complement strand
TTAGAAACAGCCTAAGTGCCCATCAACAGATGAGTGGATTAAAAAACTGTGGTACATCTACACAATGGAATACTACGCTGCGGTAAAAAAGAAGGAACTCTTGCCTTTTGCAACAGCATGGATGGAATTTTTAGCAGCACAATTCACCATAGTAAGTCTTGAAGTTAGGTAATATTATTCCTCCAACTCTGTTCTTCTTTAATATTGTGTTGGCTATTCAGAGTTTCTTTCTTGCTTCTCCACAGAAACTTTAGAATCAATTTGTCAATATTCCCAAAATAACTTGCTGGGATTTTGATTGGGATTGCATTGAATCCATAGATCAAATTGGGAAGAGCTGATATCTTTTTTTTTCTTTTACCAGAAAAGTTTTTACTTTTTCTATTCTTATTTATTTTACATGCAATAAACATTAATATTTTAAGAAAAATGATTTTAAATATAATGTTACATGCAATAAACATATTTCAAGAAAGATTTTAAATAATATAATATTACCAAAACTGTACTAACATAGTATAATATCACAGAAGTTATAGGAAATATTAAAAATCTGCAAATAACAGGATTACTCCTATTATATTCTAAAATATTTTTTTCTCTGGCTCTATTTTTGTTCATCAGTTTATGTTGTTCATTATATTCCACAAATGAGTGAGATCATGTGATATTTATCTTTCTCCGACTGACTTATTTTGCTTAGCATAATGCTAGAAGAGCTGATATCTTGATAATAATGAATCTTCCTATCTATGAACATGGAATATCTCTCCATTCTTAGTTTTTCTTTGTTCGTTTTCATCAGTTTTGTAGTTTTCCTCATTGTGTAGTGTTCCCCCTACCCCCAAGTTTAGGAAAGTGTTCGTGAGTTATAGTTTTCCCTTTTGTTCCTTTAGTCTACAGAGGAACTTCTACTGTGTGTACTTTGGATCTTTTTTTGCCTTTCTATATCTTTCACTTTATCTTGAATCCCTTTTGTTGCTTTTAAATTTTATTTTTCAATTACAGTTTACAATGTCTCTTATTTCTTGAATTTTTCCCCTGTTCACCTTTTATACCTATTAAGACATTGTGCCTTTTGTTTATATGATCTTGTGTCTATTTTATAATCTTTATTTCTAATCTTTTTTTCCCTAGTCTTTGCTAAGCTCAGTCAACTTTCTCATTCCTGATTATTTTTTCATGTTGTTCTCTTGTGTTTTATATTATGTTCTTAATGTTTCTAGTTGATTTAAAAATAGTGAGTTATTGCCCTGGCTGGGTGGCTCAGTTTGTTGGAGCATTTTCCCATATACCAAGGGGTTGTGGATTCAATTCCAGTCAGGGCACATACCTCAGTTGTGAGTTCAATCCCCAGTCAGGGTGTGTATGGGAGGCATCTGATCAATGTTTTTCACATTGATGTTTTCCCTTCCTTCCTTCCTTCCTCC
>NW_005354999.1:3014416-3029561 GCF_000412655.1 Myotis brandtii | reverse complement strand
CCCTCCTCTTCTCCCTCTAAAAAAACATAAAAATAGTGGGTTACTGATTTTAATTTGTTTTGTGGATTTTCATTCTCTGTGGCAGTGGTTTTCAACCAAGGGTGATTTTGCCCACAGAGGACACTTGGCATTGTCTAGAAACATTTTTGGTTGTCACCTGGAAAGGGTGCTAGAGGAATCTAGTGAATAGAGACAAACAAAAACAATTAGTTAAGAATTTCAAAATACCATTGTAACACACATATATTAGTTTCACCAAAAGGAAAAAGAAAGTAAATCATATATTAACCACCTTAGAATTCATTGTGTATAATTAAAATAAAATTTGGTTGTCATGTACCTTAATTATTAATTTCTAATACATAACAGAGCTTAACCATTAATTACCTGTTATAAGAATGCAATTTTTGAACTTTTCTCTAAATGCTATTACTGGTAAAACACTTGGAAAATGTAGCATGATTTTTCATTTTTATTGTTTCAGAGATTTCTCCTGAAGGGGAGAGTTACAAACCCTTAATTGCTGGAGAAGAACAAGTAAATTGTATTTCACTTGAAATGAACCCATCAGCTACTGTTGATTCTTCTGTTGAGACAAACAGTCCAAAGTTTAGGGAGGTGTCTCCACAGATATCATTGAAACCAGAAGGAAATGTGGATGGTATGTGTTAAAGGGTCAAAATGAGCTGTATTTAATTGAATAATACTTTGATCTCTTCTTTTTTTTTAAGTTACTAATATTTTAATGTGCCTATGAATCTCCAAGAAGGGGATATGCTATGTATCATTTACCAAATTCATTTGTCCATGAAACTCTTGAGGCCATGTCTTCCTCGAGAAACTTTTGTTGCCTAGAAGGAATTATTTTGGGTTTTCTCTTCTAAATTCTCCTTATAAACCAAACAGTTCTTTCTTCAGTCAACCTCTGTCTTGCACTTCATGAGAGACTACTAAAAACGGTAGCTGCTTAGATAGTTCCTTAGCTAATCACTGAGTTTGTTCAGAACATTTTCTGTTGTTCTTGTTTTCACAGGTACCAAATTTTCTGCTACTGTATAACAAGAATCCCCTTTTCTCTAGCCTCCAATAACTTTTTTTCACTGGCCAGTCTCTCACCAACTGTCCCTTTGAAGCCTTTCAACTTCTGCCTGTTGCCCAGTCCCAAAGCCAGTGCACATGTTTTAGGCTTTTGTCATGTCAGCACCCATTTTTCAGATAAGAAATTCTGTTTTAGTTATCTATTCATGGAAAACAAATTAGTCTTACAGCTTAGTGGCTTAAAATGACTATTATGTTTTATCTTACACTTTTGTGAGTTAGGAATTGGGAAGATCCTTCTCTGCCGTGTGGAGAAACCCTTAATTGCTGGAGAAGAACAATTGCTGGCATCACTCAGGGGTATTCTGCTGTCAGCTGGGCTGATCTGGAGCGTGCAAGATGATGTCACTCCCTGTCCTGGCAGGGCTCAGCTGGGCCTGCTCAACTGGGCTCCTTTTTTTTTTTCATTTTAGTCTCATGGCCTTGCCATTCAGTCTTTCCTGAATAGTTAAGCTTCTTTTAGGGTGGCTTTGGCTTCCAGATTCCAAGGTGGACAATGCCAGTTCTCTTAAAAGCTAGATCTAGAAAGGACATAGCAACATTTCAGTCGTACTCAGTTGGTCAAGGCCATCACAGCACTGGGCCAGCACAAGGGGAGGGGAGAAAGAGGCCCTTTTCTAGATGAGACAGATGTCAGGGACTTGCTGTATGTGTGACCACCTTTAATTCACCACAATAACTTAAATATTTTTATTCATTAGAATCATAGTTAGTACGTATCATAGCCTTTTATTTTTTAAAAAAAGCACACAAACACTTTTAGGCATAGAATAGAGGCTGTATAGCCTAGTGCAAGAGTCAGCAAACTTTCTAAAAGAGCCACAGGGTATATATTTTAGACTTAGCAAGCAAAACAATCACAGATCTACTTTGTACAATGAGTCATATTTATATGCTTAAGGTGCTACAAAACAATTGTTCATGAAAAAGTTAATAAAAAAGAATTTCCCCCAAGTGCTTACCTTATATGAGTAACCCCCAAAAGTCATTTGAATAAAAGATAAAAACTTTAAGGATTGATACAATATCAATTATCTTTCTAAATAGGACAGCTAATTGGAAACTTTTTAAATCTAGAAGGAAAGAGTATTTGGATTTTAGGAAAAAAGAGGAGATGCTGCTGGCTTAAATAAGATAGCATTGATATCAGAATTGGAGAGGAGTTAACGAAGAAGAAAAACTCTTCTCATTATTATTTATTTTCAGAAAATATCAACCAGGTAAAAAATGAGTCACTGCCAGAAAACAGAAGTAGTACCTGGTTATTAATTGTTTGAAGGTCTAGGAAATTAGATTTAGTGCACTTCAATTATGTTCTTAATATCATTGTAAAAATCTAGGTAATAGGATTTTTTTCTTTTTTGGTTTTTTGAAGATAGATTTTGGTAATTGAACTTCCCTGTCAGTTATTAATCCATGATAGTACAGTCTATTCTTCTTCCTTGTTTCTAACCATAGATATTGTTTTTTTAAGCTACTTTTTATACCTTCTCTAAAAGCAAATTGTATATTACCGAAATTTTAGGAAAGAAAAAATTTTATTTACTAATAAAAATACAGTGTGCAATATTTCTTTTCAGTATTTTTATTGCAATGAAAAATTCAAAAGGAAAAATCTATCATTTCAAACGCAGCTGAACTAGAGAGTTAACACAATACTTTTTCCTGTTATCATTAATATATTAGCCTAAAACTAGGTAATGATAATTTCTAGAAATTCATTCCATTTTCTCTAAACTAATTTTGCTTTGAGATTTTTTTGTTATGCTTTTGCTTTCAGAACCTGATGATTTGGAAACAGAAGTTCTAGGAGAGCCATGTGGAACAAACAAAGAAGATGGCTTACCTTTCCCTGTAACTGATGTATGGATTAGTGAGACGAAGGAAACAAAGGAAACTGAGTATGTTACCTCTTTTTTCTTGTATGTCAAAACCTGGATCCCGTTTTGTAATTCATTTTTTCAAAAAGTATGTTTTTATTGATTTCAGAAAGGAAGGGAGAGGGAGAGAGAGATAGAAACATCAATGATGAGAGAGAATCATTGATTGGCTGCCTACTGCATGTCCCACATTGAAGATTGGCCCGCAACCCAGGCATATGCCCTGACCAGAAATTGAACCATGACCTTCTGGCTCATAGGTGGATATTCAACCACTGAGCCCCGCCAGCTGGGCTATAATTCACTTTTAAGAAATACTATCATGGCCGGGTCAGTGTGACTCAGTGGTTGAGTGTCTACCTATGAACCAGGAGGTTTGGTTCGATTCCCGGTAGGGGCACATGCCTGGGTTGCAGGCTCAATCCCCAGTGTGGAGCATGCAGGAGGCAGCTGATTCTCTCTCATCATTGATGTTTCTATCTCTATCTCTCTCTCCCTTCCTCTCTGAAATGAATAAAAATATAGTTTAAAAAATACTGTCATAATCTAATATTACCCTATATCTTATACCTTATAAAAGTAATTTAATTTTTGGACATTATACTCATATGGTTCAGAAATCAACAAGTATATAAAGACATACAGTAAGAAGTCTCTTTCCACCTCTATCCCCATCCAGCAAATTCCCACTCTCCTCCTTCAAATATCTTTAATATGTACATAAGCAAAAACAAATATATAGTCCACCTCCCTTTTAAATATAGTTGTTAATATAATGTACACAGTATTTTCAACACTTTACATTTTTAGTCAGTAATCCAGGAATATTTTTCATATTAATACATACAGTGCTTCCTCTATTTTATGACTATTTAGTATTCCATTTTATGGATAAACCACAACTCAGCGTCCTTTATGAATTCATATGCTGCAATGTATTCATTACCTTTTAATAAAGTCATTTTGCATGAATGTAAATATATCTATAGGATAGATACATAGCTGTGTAATTAATGGGTCAATTCCATTTTTATAAAATGCATTTGTAATTCAATTATTGTTCTCCCCAAAGGTTGTACTCATTTATGCTTTCAGAAAAAAATGTATAAAATGTCTTATTTTCCCCATAGCCTTGCTAACCTTTTATTATCAGAGTTTTTATTTTTGCCAATCTGATAGTATCATGGTTTAGGGTCTTAGTTTATCTATCTTATTATTGGTAAAGTTGAGCATAACTTTTCAAATGTTTAAGTTTCATTTCTATTGTCTGTGAGTTTCTGTTTATATGGAAATAGGTCTAAAATATTGAGTGATTATTGAAACAAATTTATATTGAATAAAACATTTCCATATACCAGAAAATATAATTCTATGTAAAATCATTATATATGTGCATATATATGTCTGTAATTTTAAAGGAAAAGTATGGTCGAATGTCCACCAAACTGATAACAGCACGGGAAACTAGGATTTGAGTGGTTAGGGGTGTCTTAAAAGAAACACTACTTTTTTTTTTAATTGAGGTAAATTTATATAACATAAAGTTTATCATTTTAACTATTTTTAAATGTACAATTCAGTAATATTTAATACATTCGCAGTGTTGTCCAACCATTATCACTGTCTGGTTCCAGAACATTTTTACCACCCCGAAAGGAAACCCTGTACCCGTACAACAGCACTCATTTTCCCATCCTCCCAGCCCCTGGCAATCACTAACGTGCTTTCTGTCTCTATAGATTTGCCTATTCTGGATATTTCATATGAAATAATACAATATGTGGCTTTTTGAATCTGTCTTCTTTCACTTAACATAATGTTTTTAAAGTTCATCTTTGTTGTAGCATGGATCAGTACTTCATTCCTTTTATGGCCAAACATTTTTCCATTATATGAATATAGCATACATTTTTATCCATTCAGCAGTTGATATACATTCAGCAGATGATGATGGGTCATTTTCAGTGTTGTTTCTACCTTTTGGCTGTTGTTAATAGCAATTCTGTGAACATTTGTGTACAGGTTTTCATTTGAATACCTGTATTCAGTTCTTTTGGCTGTATACCTGGAAGTGGAATTTCTGCAGCATATGATAATCCTGTGTTTATCTTTTTGAGGAACCAAGGAATACTACATTTTGAATGAAGAAATGTATTACTTGTATGATTAAAAAGAAATAGTTTAAAAATTAAAAATAGAAAATTGTTCAAAATTTGTAACTAAAAAAGTAAAAACTACTTAAATTTGATATAGGTGAAAAGTATTAAGAAGATAAAAACTGCCTATGAACCAAACCCACAGAGATAAATTACTGCTACCTTCTGGAATATATTCTTCTAGTCTAGAGATTTTCAACTGTTAAAAGAAATGGTGAGGGAAGTTGTTGTGAATGATTATGATTGCTGAAGATTTGAACGGGGTAAAAAATATATTGTGCTTATGAGGAAGTATACATAGAAATGAAAAAGATATTTAAGAGAGAAATCACAGCGTGCCAGTGAAGTTTAGTTCTGTTTTTTTTATATTTGAGAGTGCTATTTCTAGTAAACTGTGAAGTTGTTTGTTTGTTTTTAAACTGGTATACCTATATGTGACAGATTAGAAGATAGGATCACTATTCAGCAAAATGAAGTTTCTGAAGAAGGAATCTTAAGGAAGGTGGATCAACTTAGTGAAGTTCATATAGGTAAGCATCCTTGTATTGGTCTAATTACGTTCTGGAAGGTTGTGAACACTAACCTGTTTTATTTGGACAATATATTAATAGAAACTATTCCTTTTCAGTCACCTCAATCATTTAAAAAATGTAATAGACATAGAGCACTGGACTCTGCATTTATAAGCCTGGATTGCTTGACAGTGTGAGCAATAAAACGTTTAGGTCATGTATTTTATTAAATGTTCAAAATGAAAAGAATTGCTTCCCCAAACTAAGGCAATATACTAAGGACATTCATAAGTTGTCTTGTTTTCAAAAGTTAATTAAAATATAAAAAGCATACTTTTTTTCTATCTAACTTATAGGAATAAAGATAAACTGAAACTAAATATGAGTGTCTAAACAGTGTTTCTTCACATTTTCTTGCATCTGTGTGTACATTTTAGAGTTTCCAATGTGATGGAAGTATATAACATTAAGTCTTTTTTCTGAAAATGAGACATTATATCCTGTTAAAGATTACTTATCAGATAGTACAATTACATACAGCAGGTCCTCTAATAACATCATTTTGTTCAGAGTCATTTCTTTATAACATTGATGAGACATAGTAGGAACTTACTCTTGTTTATATCAGTTAGCCTATTGTAAAATTGGTTTTGTTATAAAGTTGCAGACATTAAGTGAGGGCTATATATATATTTTGATTTTGTTTTTCTGGTAGACATGAAGGTTTTTTGCTAGAATTTGTGTTAAATACTATGCCTTATCAATATAACTTAGAAATTTTATTTAAGTGCTATATAGATTTATCTCATAATTTTTGCTTTACACCACAGAACCTGGAATAGGTGATTCTCCGCACTCTAAATGTGATGTAGATAAATCTATGCATCCAGAACCATTTTTCCATAAAGTGGTTCACCCAGAACACTTGAATGTAGTCTCTCAAATTCAGTCCATTCTGTGTTCACCAGAAGAATCCTTTCCACTTCGATCTCACTCTGGTTCACCACCAAAAAGGAAAAACAAGAATTCCTTGCTGATTGGACTTTCAACTGGTTTATTTGATGCAAACAACCCAAAGGCAAGTATGCTCCTCACATGGAAAATGTTATTCATTTGGTAACAGTTTTATGGATTGTTTGTCTTTGATAAACTGTAATATTGAGTTTTAATCTCTTAAAAACACAAGCACATATACTCAGACATACATCAAAACAATTTACAGAAACAACAAAAAAACTTCCATTTTATCATCTGAGATACTGAAAACAATCAGGACAAAAACTCTTTCATTGGCTCCCTGTTCAAGGTTCTTTTTATAGGGTTTTCTTTTATTTAGTAAAATATCTCTCTTACATTATCTTTCTTTCCCACTACCCAACTCAACTTCCAATGTTAGTATGAGACTAAGTTTAAGCAATGTATTTTAAATGGATAGAAGTATCATATTGCCTAATTTGTACATAGAAAGATTAATAGATGTTCATATCACTTTCTGATAGAAGTTTTTCAGACACATTTCTCACTTGCTAAATATGTAACCAGTTTTTTCTTGATAAGAAAATAGAGCATTATCTCTATAGAGAATTTAAAAATACAAATAAAGAAATAACATATTATTTTATATTACTTTTCATATATATAATTTTTATATGTAACTTTTTACCAAAATAGAATACATGCCTAATCTTTTTTTCACCTGCTTTTCTATGTAATATGTATTATAAAATTATTATAAATAATCTACAAAAATAGCATTTTGTCATATTGTCAAAAAGTCTCTCATATCATCTTTAATGGCCACAGATTCCATTTGTTCTACTATATCATTATTTTTAAACCAATCTTTTATTTAGGTTTGGGCCTTTATGTTTCAGTTTTTGTGATTGCCATCCCCTGTATCTTTTTACATATCCACAATTATTTCCATAAAATAAATTCCTGTAAGTGCAATTTAAAAATACATATATTGCCTAATTTCCCCATTAGAAAACAGTTTATAGTGCTGTCAGTTGTATGTGAGAGTCTATACTCTAAATAGCACCAACTATTATCATTTACTTAAAAATTATGTATTTAATGAATGAATAATGGTGTTAATTTTTTTAAATTTGTGTTTTTGTATTTCCTCGGAAGGTTGAATATTTTTAATATATTTATCTATATATGAATGAGTTGTCTGAGTTCTTTTTTTTGGTTTAATTCTCACCTGAGAGAGAGAAAAACGTAGATGTGAGAGAGACACATCGATTGGTTATCTCACACACTCCCCAACCAGGCCAGCGATCGAGCCTGCAACTCAGGTACATGTCCTGACTGGAATTGAAGCTGGGACCCTTCAGTCTGCAGGCTAACACTCTTACCACTGAGCCAAACCAGCAAGGGCTGAATTCTTTTGTCCTTTATTGTTTTTTAAATATGTCATTTTGATTTTTCATTTAATTTTCCAATTAGATAAGTTTTGTGGAGTATTTTCTTATGCTTAAGTATAGATATTGCTAAATACTCTCACTTATTTAATAGTAGTTAGATTTTCAAAGATATAAACTTGGTGTAACAGACAAGGATTATCATATAACTCATGTACTTCTTTTGCATTAAAGGTGTATAGCTGTCTTTAGCCCAAAGCTTTTTAAAAACCTTATTGTTGTCTTTAAAGAGAGGGAAGGCAGCGGTGAGGGTCACGGGGAGAGATTAATTGGGGAACTTACATGCATATATACATAGCCCATGGACACAGTCACTAGTGTGGTAAAGGCTTGGGAGGGGTAGGTACAGGGTGGAGGGAGTCAATAGGGGAAAAAGTTAAGAGGACATCTGTAATACTTTCAACAATAAAGATAAATTTAAAAATAAATACAATTATGACTCCTTACATAATACATTCAATTATTTGATTTACTTTCATGACCTTAGTTTACACCTCACTAGTTCTGTAAAAGTACTTTGGGAGAAAAAGGCAAGAAAAAAACATTAGGAAATCAAAGCAATCTGTAGCCATTTCAGACAAGGACAGAAAACCATATCTGCCTATCCCATAAATCTCTGAAATAATGCTGATCTTGAATCGTGAAGATAAGCATTTTTATAATCTGTTTCCTAAAATGGGATAATTTAACCTCTTACAAAGATTTCTTGTTATAGCAAATGTAAAGTGGGGAAAATATTAATGTACAATTTACAACTAGCACATGTACCTTAATGTCTTCTTTTCATTTGCTAAAATATCAGTCTATAATAATAAAAGTGTAATATGCTAATTAGACCAGACAACTGAATGACCTTCCAGACAACCTTCTGGATGAAGCCGGGGCTGCGAGGGCCAAGGCTGTGAGGGCCGAACCCCTTGCACGAATTTCGTGCATTGGGCCTCTAGTTCTTAGATAATGTTCATGATTTTTGCCTTTGGTAGGTGCTCATAATTTTTTAATTAGTGTTTTAAATTCATTTTTAACCCAGTTTATGGGTTGGAGTGAGCAAATATTTATAAAAACTATTTTTTAAATCCTCACCTGAGGATATGTTTTTTGATGATGAGAGAGAGAGGGGGGAAAAACATCAATGTGAAAGAGAAACATCTATTGGTTGCTTCCCATATGCTCACCAACTATGATCAAACCTGAAACCTAGATATGTGCCCTGGCCGGTAATCGAACCTGCAATCTTTTTGGTGTACGGGATGATGCTCAAACTAACTGAGCCACCTGGTCAGGGCTATTGAAACTATTTCAAGGGTGAAATGTTATATTTTAATTGCAGTAAACAGAAGCTAAACAGATGTGCTCATCATAAACCATTTCACAGTATAACCAGAGTATTACTAATTAATAATTTTTATGAAAAATACTACTGACAAAAAAGTGAGTTGCAGGTTTTTTATGTTTTAAAGTTTTCTAAAACATTG
The DNA here is from genome assembly GCF_000412655.1 of Myotis brandtii. NCBI lineage: Eukaryota > Metazoa > Chordata > Mammalia > Chiroptera > Vespertilionidae > Myotis > Myotis brandtii. The sequence goes on along the minus strand of NW_005354999.1, from coordinate 3,020,014 downwards.
ATCTCCTGTTTGATTTATAATGGCACCAAATGCTACTAGCTGTGTGAAATCATTCTATAAAGAATCTAGAAAAAAAGATTAGTCTGACTAAATAAAGATGTAAGGTGACATGTTATAGATAGCTATTTTCAGGAAGATCTCTATGATTGTTAAAACTATAGAATATTACTTTAACAACATGAAAAAACTTAGAATTATAGAACTGAAAGTTTGCTTATATAAAATTTTCTGACGAAAGATGAATATTCTATTTAAAACTTTAACAGTCTTTCAAAGAAGACTACGAACCTAAATGATTTTTAACATAGGACGGGTAGTTGTTGGGTTGGTAGGTGTGTAAACCCATTCTGAGAGGAAGGTTGTCAAATGACATACCACTGGAAATTTCTTCCTGTTATTTTATGTTTAGTTATGAAAGCTGTTTTAAGGAGTGAAAGGAATAAATTAGAATTAAGATTTTTTTCCAGGCTAAAATTTATATCAGCCTAAAAAATAGTGCATCCTTTTGTGTAGTTGCTTTGTATTTAGGTATGTAATGCATATATGCTATTAATTTTTTATCACCGTTTATCCCCCTGTAGACCCTTCCTTCTCTACCTCTCTCTAGCCACCTCCCCCTGCAATCATTCACTGTCTTCCGTGTCCAGGAGTATATGCTGTTAATTTTTATTGATTAGCATGTATCTGGAGAAACTGTTGCTAGGTGTGTATTTTGCATACTGCTGGTTTATAATATACATGGTTCAAAACATTAAAATAATAAATATGTCAAAGATAAATTTTGCTGACAGAGATTCAGCAAAAGAAATACTTGCAGTACTATTAAATGCTTTAACAAGCAGTGTATCTTCACCATCTTGCCGTTTGAAATCATTTTTTCCTCTTGAGTGCTTTAATATGTAAATTATGTTCCAATAATGGAAATTTATCCTTTTTTATTCTCAAAAACAGGTTGTACCAATAAAATTGGCCAAGTATATAAATTTTCATTAATATGCTAAACGTTGTGTTTTCACAGTCTCCCGTCTGGTGCAGGATTCTTATCAGGGCCTTAGGAGTCATGTTTCAGATCTCACAGTCCTTAGGGTTAACCCAACCCTGAGACTTATATAATACATACTTGTTTTGTAGCCCTGTCTGTCCATTGACATTCTAATGGTTGAAAGTTAGTAGACAAAAGCCATTCCTCAAATTCCTAGTCTTATCCAACAAAGAAATCAAATTTTAAGCACCTCAACTGTATGCATGGTTTTTCCTTAGCTCGGTTTGCTGAGTTCCTTCTCACTTGCTGCTACCAAGGATTTTCAGCATGAACATGGAAGTGCCTGTCTTTAGCCTTCCAGAGTGGGAAAGGCTCCACTCACAGCCCATTGTTCATGTAGCATTGTTAGGCTTTTTTGTTGTTGTTAATCCTCACCTGAGGATATTTTTCCATTGATTTTTTAGAGTGGAAAGGAGAGAGAGAAAAACATCGATGTGAGAAAGACACATTGATTGGTTGCCTTCACACACAGCTTGACCAGTGCTTGGGATCGAGTTTGCCACAGAGGTACATGCCCTTGCCTGGAATCGAACCCGGGACCCCTCAGTCCCCAGGCCGACGCTCTTTCCACTGAGTCAAACCGGCTAGGACTTTGCTCCCCCACTAATTTGAGGCCCCTCATTTAACCATTGTTGGCTAGCCAGCAACTCCTAGTGATAAAGTGGTACAAAGAGCCATCAATTGCGTGTAATGGTGCTTAGCCACACTTCAGATTAACTTTTAAGATTTGGGGGAAAATACAGGTGTCCCCCAAAAATGTATGCATACTTAATAGCTGATTGCTCAATTTTGAAAATGAAATGTATTTTAATAAACAATGCCTTTATTCAAAGTGTATGTATACATTTTGGGGAGACACCCTATATATATGGCGGGTTAGCCATAGGAAAGTAACAGAAAACTTGGCAGAGATACCATGAAAGGGCACAATATGGACCACGAGTGAGAAGGAGCAAACCGGCAGTTTCTCGCAATGCCTGATTCCTCACAGATTTCCAGTTCCATGATATGAGTACATCCCTAATAAACACCTCTCCCTACCTTTTAAAGGTGACCCTATGTTGAAATCTATGTGTTGAATCCCAAACATAACTCCCAAGTTTAGTTTCCTCACTGAAATTCAAAAGAATTAGTTCTCACCTTGGGCAAGTGAGCCTTTAAATATATATACTAATATAATAACAAAATTATCTTTAGCTCTAATTTTATAAATTTTTGTTTTTATTTTCTAATTATCATACTCCTGACAAGAAATCTGTTGCCTTTTCTTAGATGTTGAGGACATGTTCACTTCCAGATCTCTCAAAGCTGTTCAGAACACTGATGGATGTTCCCACGGTAGGAGATGTCCGGCAAGACAACCTTGAAATGGATGACATTGAAGACGAGCACATTAAAGAAGGACCTTCTGATTCTGAAGACATGTGAGCGCGAAGTCATTAACAGAGAGTAACACTAACAGAGTTTCTGAGTTTATAAATGTTCTACCTGGACAGTTTCTAAAAATTATCTCTAGCTAACTTTTCACTACTCCTTTAACTTTTTATAACATATTTAAACTACAGTCATGCAAATTTTGATATGTATTACTGCCTCAACCTAGTATGGCTTAATCTCACTTGTAGAATATAAGAAAATAGTTTCTCTTGGTGTTCCCTGTCTTATTCACCACTTAGCATCCAGCATAATGGCTTGCACCTGGTAGGTGCTTAATAAATATTAAGTGAATGATTGTTAGCAGAATAATGACTGTTTAATAGTGCAACACCACACGATATAGGGGTTGTAGTGGGAATTTATGAAGTGCTTACTTACTACACTACAATTCCCCAGGAAGATGACCAGAAAGCTCCATCCTCATCTATCTCCTGATGGGAATGATTTCAAAACCATGGCAGTGGGGAGTTAGTGGGTGGGATAGTTGTTTGGTTGTGTGTGTGCACTTGCTTACATGTGTGTTCTACATGTAAGTAACTTAATTGCTTTCACAAAATTCCTTTCTTCATGATTCATAGGGAATCTAAAATCTAGCAGGGTCATTTAACCAATACTTCTGAGAATGGTTGGAAGTGATGGCCCTTTAGACAGTAATCCCGCTTCACATTCTTTGATATCAGTTAGTCCTCTTACCCCTCAGACAGTGTTACAGATTTTGGGGGGGAAATAAAACCAGGACACCCTGGAATAAAGTGTTTGAGAAGGTACAGTGTATTTAAGTCACCAGGAAATACATTACAAGATATTAGAATTTGGGTGATTTATTTTCTGATTTTTTAATTAAATTTTCTCCTTTTTCACCTCTGCCATTTAGTAGAAAGAACTTGTGTTTTGGTCTGATTGAAAGCATTAGATCAGTCTCACCATTTCCCTTCCTATAATATTTGAGCCAGGGTTACTTCATCTGCTGTATTTTATTTTCTCTCTTTGTTTTTCTTAAGTCTTACCCCTTCTTAAATTTCTAACCAAATTTTATTTTTAAATGCTGCTTTCTTTTTTAAAAATTTTTATGGGGTTCTGTAGAATTTTGCTGGTACCCTCAAAATTTAGAGAAAAAGTTACCTTTTTATCTTTGTTTTCTTCTGCTTAACTCTGGTCATTAAGCATTTTAACTATCTTTTTATTATGCCTATTGGAGAACACAACATTTCAGCATCTTTATGGTTGACAAAGTGCTAGGTAGCAGTTTTTTCCTCAGTTTTTATAAAGTCATCCATTTTTATCTGAGTAAACTATAGCTTAATTGTGGCTTATGTTCTTTTAATTACTAGTTGATTACAATTTTATTTTAAAATTTAAGTTAGAAGCCTTTAACATGATTTTTTAAATTTGAAAACTAATATTTTTTTAAGTAAGTTAATCCATGTCTGTACAGGAAATTTCACTTGATGTTTTCTTTGGGAGGAAAATTAATTTATTTAAATCCAAACTTTACTCAAAATTGACTGATAAGAAAGCCTACTAAAAGGTGAATTTGGGACCAGGTTTTGAAGTACCTGAGACAAATTTTGAAATGTTCATTTCATAGAAGATCATAATCTCATTTTTCCTTGCAATGGCAGACTTAGCAGTCCTGCTTATTTTACTACCATTAAGGAGGCCACTAGTTCCTCTAGGCTGGCCACTAGAGGGTTTTATCCACAGGTCAGTGTTCAGTCATTGTGGTAATGGTACATAGCAGATGTGCCTGTTATGCTACTTTTGTAATTAAATGTAGTAAGTTAAGTGCTACTAGTAGGATGATCCAAAAATATTAGATACTCTCTTTTCCTCATAGATGCTTTGCTTTTCTATAGCTACTACAAAGTCAAAGTGTAGGAGTTTGTACACATAAGTACAAAATAAAGCTATTTCTACATTAAAGATTATTTTCTTTTTCTATTAATGGAAATTTTATTTTCTGTCTCACATAATACTGTTGATATTTTAGTTCTTCGGTAAACATTTGTCTATTTGATCGGAGTGTTAACTTTAGGAAAGGCGTTAACCTATTTGCATGCCACTTTAGGAGAAAGAAGCAAATCATAGGAGAGATAACATTGTGAGTATGAGTACGTTTTGGGGGTATTGTAGAAGTGGTCACAGGATTTAGAATTCCGTCCTATAATTGTCATTTATTGACTGTGTGACCTTGAGTAAGTCATTTAAACACTTTGATTCACAGTTTTCATGTCTCTTAAGTGAGTTTTATGTGAATAAGATTTAAATAATAGGATAAAACTAAAGTACTATATAAATGTATAATACTATTTGCATAAATTAATTCATTTCAGCATCTATATTTCCATGAAAATAGAATTAATATCCTGAGCAATTTCTTGGAAATAGGATTCCCCACATAAGATTATTATGGTTAATGTATTATAATTACAGTAAAGTCTACTTATATACTTTAGGAATATTTTCAAGAATAAGGATCGAAAGATAAGACTTCTGGTGACCATTTTATTTACTAAATCATCCAATTAACCTGAACATATAATTCCCTAAGTATTTCCATTTCTAAGAGTTCAGATGCCCAGTGAGGGTTTATATGGAAAGCTTTTTGTATAGTGTGCAATTATTATACATCCATACCAAGATTTTGCTGAACTTTCAAAATTACATAAAAGAAAAGTTTTGGAGTATTAAGTGTTTGAGTAGAAATACATGGGCTTTAGTAGTGTTTAATTTTTTAAATTTCAGTGTGTTTGAAGAAACTGACACAGATTTACAAGAGCTTCAGGCCTCTATGGAGCAGTTACTCAGAGAAGAACCTGGGGAGGAATATAGCGAGGAGGAAGAATCAGTCCTGAAGAACAGTGACCTAGAGCCGACTGTGAACGGGACAGATCCAGCCGATGAGGAGGACAATCCCAGCAGCGAAAGCGCTCTCAATGAAGAGTGGCACTCGGGTGCGTGATCACGATTGGGGTGGGCCTTTTCCTTTTTCAGTGTGTACACATATTTCAACTAGAGTATGTTTTTCTGATATCTAATATGAACCATTTCCAGTTTTATTTTTTGTTATTTTTATTTTTTAATATATTTTTATTTATTTCAGAGAGTAGGAAGAGGGA
>NW_005354999.1:2973639-3014116 GCF_000412655.1 Myotis brandtii | reverse complement strand
AGAAACATCAATGATGAGAGAGAATCATTGATTGGCTGCCTCCTGCACGCCCCCCACAGGGGATTGAGCCAACAACCGGCCATGTGCCCTGACCGGGAATTGAACCATGACCTCCTGGTTCATAGGTTGATGCTCAACCACTGAGCCATGCCAGCCAGGATGAACCATTTCCAGTTTTAAATAAAACTGAAGCATGCTTCTTTGTCTGACTTATATTTATTATATTTATTCTTTTTCTTTTCACACAAATGCACATATACAGTTGTTCCATTTCTTTCCCATCAAGTTATGGAAATGCTTTTTTGAAGCATTTTTATTCTATTTCTTGGCAGAATAATAATATTTATTTCTTGATTTATTTTTTTAGTAATAAAGATAATAACTTCATTTTCTTAGTATTTTATGTTTTGCAAAGAGCTTCTACATACAGTGGTTAACCAGAAGGGTTAAGACTAAAGCAGCTTTTTAAACTTTGGTTTAGAAACTATTCTTTATTCATAGCATTACCGCTAAAATACAAAGAAAATTTGTGTACAGTGGGGCCTTGACTTACTAGTGTCCCGACTAACGAGTTTTTTGAGATACGAGCCGTCTCTCGGCCGATTTTTTGCTTTGAGTTGTGAGCTAAAATTCGGGTTATGAGCCAGCTTCAGATACCCCACCGCTAGTTGGCGCAGCGAACGTCACAGTGAACGCCACAACATCAGCCCAGCATCACGTGTCTCACTCGTTCACTTTTTATTTGACATACGAGTAATTTGAGTTACGAGCTCCGTCACAGAACGAATTCAACTCGCAAGTCAAGGCCCCACTGTATTCCAATAACTGCATTTATTTGGGAAGAAGAACTAATGTGAAAAGGAATGATCCTTCAGTAATTTTGTTTTTTACTGGAATTTTTCAAAGTACCTTTGGTGTGCATAAAACATACAGAGCATTTATAATACTTTTTAGGTGCTTTACTAAAGTTTTATGGTATGTATTTTAGGTTGTCTTCCTTCTGCATGCTTTTTAATGTTTTGGCTCATGTTTAATATCTACTTTTTAAAAATAGTAGTTAGGGTTGGTTGCCGTGATGCAGAACATATGGGTGTGCTTTTTCTATTTTTTATTTATTTTTTGCTACATTTGATGACATCTGTAGGGAAGCTTTTATTCTATCCTGGTTTACTGTTTATTTCTATAAAAAGAAAAGATTTTCAAAGTAATGTTCTTATTAAGACAGATTTATGTACATTGATTACCTGTATAAATGGCAAATATTATAATGACAAAAACTTTATATTTAAAGTACAAAGTGGTCTATTTTTTATTATCATTTTTAGGTAGAGAAAGGTAGAGAGAGAGAGAAAGAGGAAGAGAAAGATAAACATCGATTGGCTGCCTCCTGCATGCCCCCTACCGGGGATTGAGCCCATGTACCTGAATGGGAATTGCACTGGCAACCTTTCGGTGCACAGGATGACGCCCAACCAACTGAGCCACTCCAGCCAGCACTAAAGTACTCTATTTCAATGGCATGATTCACTTACAGAATTTTAGTATATTAGGGTAATAATTATTTGATTTAGTCTTCTTTAATGGTATCTTTTTAATGTTTTTTAGATAACAGTGATGGTGAGATAACTAGTGAGTGTGAATATGATAGTGTCTTTAACCATTTAGAGGAACTGAGACTTCACCTGGAGCAGGAAATAGGCTTTGAAAAGTTCTTTGAAGTTTATGAGAAAATAAAGGTAAGTGAAATGTCAGTTAAAACATTTAATTTTGAAATATGCTCTGTTTAAATTATTAGTGAAATGTCAGTGATTTTTTTTATTGGTAAGTAAATTTATTGTAAAAGATTAACAAAGTATCCAACTAGAGAAAGATAATATTCAAATATTACTTTGTATTTGGAAACTTGGTATAGGCTGTTCATGAAGATGAAGATGAAAATATAGAGATTTGTTCAACAATAGCTCAGAATATTTTGGGAAACGAACATCAGCATCTTTATGCAAAGATTCTTCATTTAGTCATGGCAGATGGGGCCTATCAGGAAGGTAAGATTTCCTCCCATCTTTATATTTTAAATAAATGTGCAAAAAACAAAATGGCAAATGTAAATTGATGAGCTTCAGCAATATGCGAAGTTTATCCTAAATAATACTAAATGTAATCTCTTTCAGAGTAAGGAGAGTTCATCTGTAGGGATTGGAATGTAACCCATTTTTATATTTGGAAACTACTTACCTATAGAATCACTAAAAAATATGTTAGGACTTTATGAAAAGTTATTAGTTAAAAATGGTTTCTTTTTAAATATAGTCAAGAGCACTTACCATGGAACCAAGAAACCAGTGTCACAGTCCTGACTCTTTGGGAGGCTAATGATGTGACATTGAGTGATTTATTTTGTCTTAAGTTCACTTTCCTTTGCTATAAAAATAGAAAGATGATCTCCAATCTAATGTACTTAGATTGGTTTTCAAAGTAGTTATTGTGTGCTTCCGGAAGGTTGTCCGGAAGGACGTCCAGAAGGTCGTTTGGCTGTCCGGTCTAATTAGCATATTACACTTTTATTATTGTAGAATATATATACACACATATCATCTAATTAGCATATTACACTTTTATTATTATAGAATATATATACACACATATACTTGATTGCTCTTCCTAAGATACTTTTTAGTACAGTAGGAATTAGAGAAGGGGAGGTTGGTTTGTGAAAAATGGAAAGAAATATAGAGGGAACAATTTGTAAGGAAAATAGAATGAACTGATCAATGTATATTAGGATGAAATTGACCATATTAGAAGCTTCTTATTGAAAATTAGTCTTTGTGATATGACACTGTGAAGTGTGTAAAATACACAGAGGAAATTAGTGAAGATTTTTGAACTGAAAAAAACTGACATAATTAATGAGGTGTTTTAGAAAGTTCAATCTGGCAGCAGTATTCTGGATGGTTTGGAGAGTGCCAAGATTGGAAGTAATCTGTTTTGAAACTGTAGGTGTGTTTGGGCATGAGGTGATGAATACCTGGATTTCCTGTTCATAGGAATAGAGCTGTTAATATTCAGTTCAAGTATTTCAGAGCAAGGCTTCTTATAAAAATATTTGATAGTTTGACTCATGAAAAATTGTTTACTAAAATGAAATTAAATATTTTTTTAATTTGGGGAGCAGCTTTATAATTATGTAGACTTATTTACATTGACTGTTTTTTCCTAAAGTTTTATGATATGTTTTATAAAGCTCAACAAAAAATGTTTCTTTGGATTGTTTTAATAGAAGTAAGTCTTATAAAAACTCTAATAGTTATTGATAAATCAAAATTAGAAAATCTTCAGGTACAGTCAGTACTATTATCTTATAGCATCAAAAATCACTGTATTTTGCCCAGCCGAGTGGCTCAGTTGGTTGAATGTTATCTTGTGCACCAAAAGGTAGTTAGTTGGATTCCTGGTCAGGGCACATACCTGGCTTTCAGATTTGATCCCCTGTTGGGGCATGTGCAGAAGGCAACCAATTGATGTTTCTCTCTCACATCAATGTTTCTCTCTCTCTCTCTTTCTCTTCCTCTCTTTCTTTCAGCATGTCCTCAGGTGAGGAATAAAAAAAAAAAATCACTTTTTTCAGTACTATTCTTTTTTAACAGAATAACTGTCAAGAAAAAGTTAGGGTTGTTAGCTACAAGTAATGCACTGAATATATACCAGTCTTCCTTCATAAGCCAGTAATTAGTGCTGCACTTATTCTTCATTATGATTTCTTTTAGCCCTCTTAGTATTATAACAAATAAAAATAAAATGTTTTATATTAATGGTGGTTGCTATGAAATCTATCAATAGAAACTTAAGGGAGCACTTCTCTATAGAAATTGTTAAAGAACTACAACAGTATTTGGTGGAAAAATGTAAGAACTTAATGTAGAGATATAGACTTAGTCTAATGAAGATGTTCCATTACACAAAATACCTTGAAAGTTCTCTTCTGGAATTTCCCTGTGACAGCTTATATACCAGATTCTTTTGATTATCCTTTTTGGTATAAGTTCTTTTTCTGGGAACATTTAATTCTTTGGAAAAAGCTCAACGTTACTTTAAAATCAAGCTTAGTGAATGAAGTGGGTTATCAAGGTCAATAATATGTGGTCTTGCCCTAGCCAGTTTGCTTGGTGGTTAGAGCATCAGCCCCAGAACTTTGGGGTTGCAGGTTCTATTCTGGTCAAGGGCACGTACCTTGGTTGCAGGCGCACATGGGAGACAACAGTTAATTGTCTCTCATATTGATGTTTCTCTGTCTCTCCCTCTCTCTTCCACTCTCTCTAAAAATCAATGGAAAAAATATCCTCGAGTGAGGATTAACAACAACAACAACAAAATAATAAAATGTGGTCTTTTTGTTTTAAGTCCTATTATGAAGTAAGGAACCTAATTTTTCAAAATTAATTTATAAACTGATTCTGATGATTTTGAACAAGAATATATTTCTAGAATATTGGTCAAAAAATTCTGTTACTTTATAAGTATGATTTGTAGACTGAAATTGAGGATTTAAAATGTTGATGCTTAAATTTAACAATATAAATTTTTATAAGATTTTATCTTGTTTTGAAAACATTAAAGATTGCATTTAAAAATACATTCAATACAAGATAAAATTAAGAACAAGTGTTTGGAAAATTCAACATATCAGGCAGATGAGTGCAAACAATATAATATTAAGCCAAGACCAAAGTAAGAATACAAAGTTTATATTCAAATGATTTCTACATTTTGTGAAAATAAGTCACAAATTTGGTGCTGATCTTTCTAGCAAAGCAGGAAACCTAATTAAGTACATGAGTCACAGTGTGCATGAGACAAAACATGTCAGTTACGCAAAGGTCAGCTATTTTTGGTATTGAAAGAAAGGAAACAATTTCCCATGATTCTTAAAAAAGAGAGGACTATGATATAGTGTTCCTCAAGGTTGAATAATATGGTGATTCCTTTAAAGGGTAAAAAATTGTTTTCAGATTCCAAGAATCTAAGTCCATGGATGTCAGTGAAAAACTCAAGTCTTAGTCCTTAAAAATGCCTGTCAGTTGTGATTTACTAGTGTAAAGCAAATGCTTTCCTCCAAAATGTTAAAAGATTATTTTTATTATTAGAGAATTGGAAATATATAATTAAAACATTATCTGGAACTTGTGAATTCCTGATTTTATTGAGATCTTGAACCCCATTTTATAAAATCCTATATAATAAAAGGGTAATATGCAAACAGACCAACGGCAGAACAACTGAACAACCAATCAAAGCATAATATGCTAATGATATGCTAAGGCTGCTCAACTGCTCGCTATTACATGCACTGACCACCAGAGGGCAGAAGTCAACTGGTAGACCAGTCACTATGACGTGCACTGACCACCAGGAGGCAGATTCTCTGACTGGTAGCTTAGCTTGCTGCTGGGGTCTGGCTAATCGGGACTGAGTGAATTAGCTTGCTGCTGGGGTCTGGCTAATCAGGACTGAGTGAAATGGGCCGGACACATCCTGGAGCCCTCCTGCGGTCCCTCCCCAGCCCAGTTGTGCACCGGCGGGGTCCCTCAGCCTGGCCTGCACCCTCTTGCAATCCAGGACCCCTCAGGGGATGTTGGAGAGCCAGTTTCAGCCCAATCCCACAGTCCACTCCCCTTGGGAGGGTGCCAGGTGCAGGGCTCATGGCTGGTGAGTGCCCCTGCTGCAGCGTGAGCCTCTCCTGATTGGGACTGATTGGACACGAGCCTGCAGCAGACACAGTGGGGCCTGGATGAGCGTGAGCGGCAGGTAGGAGCTGCAGGTGGTGTTGGACTGTAGGTTTTGGCCTGATCCCTGCAGGCCACCCAGAGAAACCCCGCCCGTGCACGAATTCGTGCACCAGGCCTCTAGTGGTACTATATCAGACTGAAAAATATCCTCAGTAATTTTTACAGTAGTTGTATTTCATGTGGCTCTTTCTCATAATATGGCATGGTGCAAGTTACTGGCATACATCCAACCTTGTAGTTTCTTAAGAAGGAAATACATACCTTCTTTCCACATTCACTTTGGATATTGTACTGTGTTTATGTAATGAAATTCTCTAGAGCAGTTAAAACAAATGGACTAAGTTTTTATCTATCAATATGGATAAGCCCCACAAATATGACCAGCTGAGTAAGTAGTTAGTACATGATACCATTTTTGTAATGTTTAAAAGCAATTTTATCTAGGTATACTTATGTCTAATAAAAGTAAAAAATCATGGGAGGGAAGGACACACATCAGACTCAGGATACTGCCCCTGGGGAAGAAGAGAAGTCACTAAGATTGGAGAAGAGTACTTTGTACCTGTAATATGATTTTTCTTAACAAATAATCCAAACCAATATAGCTACAAGTTAACTTTTATTATTTCTAAGGATTAGGTAGGTGTGTGTTCATTACTTTATTCTCTGTACTTTCCTGACTATTTGAGACATTGTGTAATTATAAAAAATAATTGAATTGTAAGAGTGATAATTGTAACATGTATGTTGCACAAGGTAATGATCTGGCTGTATTGGAAGAAATCAAAGTTTCAGGGTAATTCTTCCTAGGGGAGAGGACATCAGAGTTGGATTTTGAAATATTAATGTGAATTAACCCCCAAATCAATATGTGTACTTACACATAGAGGGATGTGAAATATTGCATTAGGGGAACTATAAGCAATTCACTGTTACTCAAGCATGAATTATGGGGATGCTTAGGGAAGGTGGGCAATGAAAGTAGATAAGGCTAGACATATTGAAAAGGCCAGATAATGAAGGGCTTTGCAATCCATATAAGGGTTCTGTCCTGAGGCAGTGGGGAGCTAGTGAAGGGTCTTAAGCAGTGCAGTGATTAGAGATGACACTTGGAATTTAATGAACAATCACCTTTGCTAGCATGTGGAAGATGGCGATTGTTATCTTAGATTAAATTAAGTGCTCTAATTCATTCAGCAGTGTTTTTTTAGGATAACAAAAAATTGGAAATAACCAGTGTCCATAAATAGAAATGCTGAATTGTACCATATCCATAAAATAAAACAAAATGCAGCCATTGAAATTGACATGGAATATATCTATGACTTATTCTTTTTCAACATTTTATTGTAAAATTGTCATTATATAGAAATGTTGGAAGAACTTTCCAAGTTATCACCCATATACCCACTACCTAGATTCTGCCATTAACATTTTATGATCTTGTTTTATTACTTATTTATTCATCTTTTTGTCCATTATGTGTTTTAAGGGGGAAAACTCATGTCTCAAAATGCATTTTATTGTAATTTTAAAAAAGATATTTGTATATTCACAGGGAAAGATCTGGGAAGATTTATATAAAATTAACATTGGTTGTCTTTGGCTTTTGGATGATTTTTTGCTTCCCACTTTATTGTTCATTGTATTGTCTGAATATTTTACACTGAGTATGTGATATTATAATAAAAACTACATTAAAGCTCGTTTCCTTTAGCATGAAAAATATAAATTTTTTACAAGTAGATACATACAGTTGATTTGCAGGGAAATGAATTAAATTATTTTCTTTTTTTTTCTTTACAGACAATGATGAATAATCCTCAGAACATTTTTTAATCCTCACCTGTATGAAAGCATTTGAATTTGGCTCATCAGAATAACAAATTTCAGTGGGACTGTAGCAATCTTTTATAAATGATATGTCAGATTTAAGATGGGCATGCTGATTGCATGAAAAAGTTGGACAAACATGACATTTTTCAGTTAAGATTCTAGTATTTTATCTATTATATTTTGTTTGTTGAGTTCTATAGTTGCCTCCTACAGACTATATACTTCATTAAATCTTCCAACCAAAGCATAAGAGACATTGATCCAGAATTGGGCATAATGGTTTTGAAGAAGATGTATCATGAAGTAAGGTAACTTTTACTTTCAGCAAATGTCCTTAGGTTGAAAGAATTACTTACGTTGTGAAAGACCTGCCTGTGGTTTTTCCTTTAAGCATTTAAATATGGCCCTTTTTTTCTGTCTACTTGTTTTCATGACCAGCAATTAGGTATTAAATAACCTTGTCAAGGGCTCTATTTAAATCTTTACATTTTGAAGATGGATTTTTTTAGCCTTAAAGTTTATATGCTCAGCCCTTTTTCAACCGTGTGTCTCCTGAACTAGCTGAGTGAAAACAGGCTATAGAAACAGTCTTAGAAATAGTTGAAAATTTTGATTATGAAAGAATAACAAAATTATATTTCCTGATGTTAAAAATGTTGATTACTTCTGTTTCTTTTTTTAAAAGACTGGAACCAGAAATATTATATCTAAAAATTAGTCTGTGGATTTTAACATCAACCTAGCATATAGCATAAAGTTGCCCTTTTTGTTTTTAATGTTCTCTCATGCATGTGCTTTTATGAGATGAAAAAGGAGAAAGGAATCATTTTTGACACTGACAGTTTTGGTAACTGTTATTCCATAGGGGGGAAATGTTTGCCTCTTTATTTCCATTATGAGAGGATCATTAAGATTGTAGTCACACAGCTTCAATTGCAGTATGCCAGGTTTCAGTAGCAATGTATAAAGTCCAGATGCTTTTCGTAATAAAAGTAGATTTTTTGAAACTTGAGTACAAAGCAGCCTGATTGGCATAATCTATAATTTGAACAATAAAATCTAATCTTGCAGCACTATCAGTACCATGCTGAATTTATTATGTATATTATTTCTAGCATCCAAAACTAAATACTTGACTTTTATAAATTTGTTTATTTTGTAATATTACAATTAAATTTTTATTATCTACCTGAAGTGCACTGTTGGTTGTCATATATTTATTAGCACTGTTTTCAATAGAATGGTTTTACACAGAGCTGAGAACACTTTCATTTCTTTTACCTGATGATTTTTATCTTTTTTTTTTAGTAGATGAATATTTGAATTCTGTACTTTAATTCTGTATAATCCTGAAAGATGAGAATGATTTTTTAAAAAGTCTTTAACCTATTATAACTATTAGAAAAGCAAGTAAAGGTTATAACACAATAGAAAAGGTTGTTTAGCCATATTTCAAAAGTGTCATATATATAAGACTAGGGATGACAAACAGGGTTTGTGTTATCTCCAGTCATCTTGGTGGTAAGTGGCTCTGGAGTATTCTTATGGAAACGGTCATCTGTACCAGTGGCGAAGAGGGTATTATTGGTCAGTTGGTTTGGCAAAAGTTCTCTAAACAGACCTTAAAATTGCCAAGTATAAAAGAAAAAGATCTGACTTCATAAAATTTATAAAATTTTACTTTTAAAAGGACATTGTTAATAAAAAGAAAAAAGCTAGCCATAAATTGGGAGATGTTTGCAAAAAATATACCTGACTGTCCGGCCCGTGTGGCTCAGTGGTTGAATGTTGACCTATGAACCAGGAGGTCACAGTTCAATACCCAGTCAGAGCACATGCTGAGTTGCAGGCTCAATCCCCAATGGGGGACATGGAGGAGGCAGCTAATCGATGATTCTCTCTCATCATTTATGTTTCTATCTCACCCTCTCCCTTCCTCTCTGAAATCAATAAAAGAGGTCACTGTGATTCCTGGTCAGGGCACATGCCTGAGTTTTGGGGCTCCATTCCCAGTGGGGAGCATGCAGGAGGCAGCTAATCAATGATTCTCTCATCATTGATGTTTCTATCTCTCTCTTTCTCTCTCTAAAAAATTAATGAAACATCTTTTTTTAAAAATCAGAAAGCTTAAAAGTAAAGTTTTGCTAGCAGGAGAATCAGTCTCATTAAATAGTTCCTTCTTGGAGAAGAATATGAAATACCTGCCCTGTAACTCTAAGAGTTTTCTGTTTAGTGGAATTTAACATGTAAGTGTCAGATTAGTGTTTCTGAGCTAGTTGTGTGTCACTGAAGTAGGTAGACAAGGTATGTTGTGAGTACAAGGATGAACATTTTTCCTTTATCTGGGGAAGAGAGGGGTCTTATTGTCTTAATCCAAGTTTCTTAGAAGCAGATCCCCACACAAGGATTTGTGTGCTGGTGATATCTTAAGGGAGTGCCCCCAGGGGAGGCTGGTACAGATGAAGGTGGGGATAGGAGAGGGAGAGTGTAGTTTAAGGCCAGGTTTTACAAAGGGTAGCTTCAGCTGATCTCCCAGGGAGAAGTTTGAGGACTTGTCCAGACCCAAGGTAAGGAAGCAGGGCTTTCATAATCCCATAGCCTCAGGCATTGGTTAAAAGCCATGTTCAGGATGTGAACCGCATCCAGCATGGACAAGGGTGAACCTGAGGAGGGGTGGTGAAGGATTAAAGAAGACAGACAAGAGAATACAGCGGGGGCTGGGTGGATCTCTAGTGCCTGGATGAGGACACAGAGAGACCCAGCCTGCAAGCCAAAGCTTTATTTTATAGTCAGAGCACACAAAGCAAAACAAGGGAAGTGGTCAACATGTTTACAATGTTCTTGTGAGTTTCACCTTGTTTTGGCAGCACTTGCTGCACCTCCCACAACCCATTAGCTACCTAGGAAGGAACTAGGGAGGACTATAAAATCAAACTTAATTATGCTAGAAGGGCTCTGCCCTCCAAGCTGGGACTTGTTTGTGGCCCTGCCACAGGTCAGTCCAAGGCTTATAGCTGCTCCCTACAAGGATGCAAAGACCAGGCTCTGCAAGTGTGGACAAAGTGGCTCCAGTAGCCCGAGAGCAGTTAGTCAAAGAAAAGTCACAGGTATTGAGTGTTGGAAGCAGAAGCACACTGAAGCCTAGAGAAAACACAAAAGTTTAAAGCAGCGGTTCTCAACCTGTGGGTTGCGACCCCTTTGGGGGTCGAATGGCCCTTTCACAGGGGTTGCCTAAGACCATCGGAAAACACATATATAATTACATATTGTTTTTGTGATTAATCACTATGCTTTAATTATGTTCAATTTGTAACAATGAAAATACATCCTGCATATCAGATATTTACATTACGATTCATAACAGTAGCAAAATTACAGTTATGAAGTAGCAATGAAAATAATTTTATGGTTGGGGGTCACCACAACATGAGGAACTGTATTAAAGGGTCACGGCATTAGGAAGGTTGAGAACCACTGGTTTAAAGGGACCCAAGGAGGACATTGTCTACTACAAATATTGTTGTGAAAATGTAATTAGCACATCAAAGACTGGATTTAATTTTTATAAAGTGAGTCATTTAAAAGGATAATGTAAAAATAGTGGCATAAATGGTCCCTAAGGTAAAAATGATTAAATTGGCACATGCTGGTTTGGTTATTTGTTTTCATTTATATGGCACAGTCAGGAGTTCACTTGCCACCAGGTGATGGCCACTTCAGTCTTCTTTGACATTCTCCATGCCCTCCTCCTAGCCCAAGACAATGCTAATCTTGTACTTATTACATTGCATAAAAATGACTGATTTAATATTCCTTCCCTAAAGGCTCTGTGAGGGTCTCAGAGCAATGACTGTGCCTTATTCATCTTTGCATTCTAATGTCTGCTCCATGCCTAGCTTCAGTAGGTAGTCAATAAATGTTTGTGGAATGGGCGAATACAGAAACCCTTTACAGCCTATGGAAATTCTAGAAAATAACTTTTATCTTCAGTATAAAGTTTGTGTCTTGTATTAACTAGACAAAAGCAATTAAAATGATAAACTCCTGCTAGCACACCAATAAACGTTACTGAGCCTTAGCAGATAACTTTTACATTTGGCACAGAAAGGTTCTTACCTGAAAATGGAAACTTAAACCTTTAGTTAAGAAAAGCATTCTTGATTAAAAGCTCTTGATTAAAAAGAGCTCATTAATGAAAAACAATACTATTTTTATAAGGACTCAGCTCCTTTTATCTTGCCCTGGTTTGGTTTCACGCTTCAACAAATCGCACCCTTTGGCAGTCACGGCTCCTTGCACTGCCAAATGCAGTATCCGGGGTTGGTCATGCCCTTCCCTGACGTCACTCTAGAAGGGGTCATCAGCTAATTAGCTGCATTAACTGGTCACCATTGTTGTATCCAAGCTTCAAGTGGTGCCGTCTGATGGAATCACAACAACTTGAAGAAAAGTTGATTTTTTTTCTTGACATAACAAAAATGGTCCTTAGGACAGTTATAATGGAATGTATTGATTAAAGGTGACCTATAGATGTTCAGGAGAGCAGAAAAAAAATCTCTTGCATAGAATGAATACTTCTGGTTTTTTCTCCAGATCAGACATGGAAAATGTCTATTTCTCAGATTTTAGCTTCTCCCTCTTCAACTCCCATTTCCTACAATATGTCTGCCATTCATCCACATATAGTACCAGTTACTGCTGCTTCTCACTGAACTGGAGTCTGTCATCTAGGCTCCTCTGCTCACATGTCTCTAATTTTGTTCTCTGGATGGTCAGCCCCTTCAGAGGTGCTTGAGCCCCCACCCCCACCCTCAAGAGGTCTCAAGTGTCCTACTTGTGAAGACCATGCTATTCCAAGGCAATACCTAGTCCGCTTGAAATTTGTCACTTAAATCTATGTAAATTGATTACGGTCAATCTTTCCATCTTTTTAGATCAAAATCGCTCAAAGAAGCAACTCTGAATGTTACACCCTATTGCAGACTAGAAGGGGGAAGGATCATAGAAGAGGGAAAATTATTTTTGAAGGGGTTCCCTTGAATTACAGCCTAAGTATTTTAGGTCTTATTTCCTTCTCCATTCCTTTTTCTGAGAATGAATTTCCAATTAGAACTTTTAGCTTTGAACATTTAAAATCTAAATAGAGTCAACTAATTCATGACTTTAGCCAAAGGCCATTACAAAATACAGCATAGTCTTTAAATTAAGGAATAAAGCACAGAATAAAGACTTGAATTGCAGGCACAGAACTTTGTAATGGAAATTTCACGTTTATTTGAAATACGTACTGACCTAATCAAAACGTCACAAGGAATAACTCACTGAGGTGTGAGTTCCATAGTTGGGAAAGGAACTAGATTTAGCTCACTGTGGTTTCCTTACGGTATCCAGCTTGGAGCTTCACAAATTTATTGAATTGGAGTTTTCTTAACACTCTTGAGGCAGTTAATATAAGAGGCCTGCTTCTTCAGTTCACAGACTTTTATATAAAACAGTCATGTACCCTGAGGAAGTCACTTAGACTGATGAAATTTGCTCCAGATAGAGCTGATTTCTAGTCTGGTAACCTAGCTCCATGGTCGGCAAACTGCGGCTCGCGAGCCACATGCGGCTCTTTGGCCCCTTGAGTGTGGCTCTTCCTAAGCCTTAGAAGTACCCTAATTAAGTTAATAACAATGTACCTACCTATATAGTTTAAGTTTAAAAAATTTGCCTCTCAAAAGAAATTTCAATCGTTGTACTGTTGATATTTGGCTCTGTTGACTAATGAGTTTGCCGACCACTGACCTAGCTCAAGTTATAAAATAGGCCCGCCTTGAAGTATTGAGGTTAAGTGAAATAACATACAGAATGCCTTGTTGAGATTGAGATAACATATAAAATGTGTCTGGCCCACTGTGAGCACCCAATATATGTAAGTTTTCTTTTTCCTTCTTCCAGGTTTTATCTTCGATAGTCCTGATGCATATGCGACATGGTTGCAGACTCACAAACAACATAGAACAGAGTGAAAGATACTAACTCAGGCATTCCAAATGTAACTACTTACTTCCAGCACTGAAAGTACTCTCCCACCCTTAATGGTTGAGATCTGTGCTCATTTTATTACACTATACCCTATTAGTTAAAGGCCCCTGGTGTGATATATGGTCCCATATTAATATTAGAAGTAGATACATTTCTCACAAGCAATTAGGTTGTGTTTTTCTTGAACTATGAATTGTGTAATTGGTCACATTTCTCTCTGTTGGCTGGTAGGAAGCTTAGAATCAAATTTGCTTCTCAATGTTTAGTAAGTCTAAAGAAATTCATGGTATATATTCTTATGCTCTCTTTACTCCTAATTCTATTTAATATCTTTATTTTTTCCCTTTGCAATGTATTTTTACCTACATTTAACTAATGCATACATACTTTTTTTCTGATAGTTCAGTTGATTTTTTTTTTCAGATTTAACCCATTGGAATTAATCTTTTGGGACACTGTGTGTGTGTGTGTGTTCTGTCATCTTCCATGGCAGCAAACATCAGTTGGAAAAGGGAGTTTAAAACACAACAACAACAAAAAGTACCTTGTCTGTTTACTTTGACAAAACCTAATAATGGAGGATTTCCCTGTTCTCTGAGCTGTTTTCCACCCAAAATCTTGCTATTGTGGGTGTTTTATTACAAGTAGAAAAGGAATGTATTTAAAGCCTATGGGGTAGTCAGGAAATCCCCATGAGTGTCAGGGAACCATGCCTGAGAAATCATCAGGAACAGAGTGCATCCATGCAGCCAGAACCACAGTCTGCATCACACCAAAGAGCCAGTGGGGGCAAGACGCTGCCACTGTGAACTGTGGATACCTGTCTTCCCATCTGCCCCTGCTGCTCTTGGAAACCGGTGTTGCTGCCACTACTGCCCACAGAATGGATTCTTCACAGCCTCTCTTTTTCTTCTCCTTTCAAATCACTGCTCCTGGTTCAAAGTTCTGGGTCAGTCACATGATCAGTCTCTAGTTGTAAGAGAAAATAGGAAAACAAGTACTGATTTTTTAAAAAAATATTTTTTCTGATCTGATCTTTTAAATCTTTATAGTGAAAGGAGGGTTCTGTGTCCTTCCATATTTACCCAATGGAGAATTTGCCCCAAATAAGAATGTTCAGATTCTGGACAGCAAAGTAATGACAACTGTCAACTCCAGTCCACTCCTTTGCCTACCTAGTAGCCACACACACACTTTAAAAAATATATATATAGTTTTATTGCCCTAGCCTGTTTTGATGGCCAAAGGGTCCCGGGTTTGATTCTGATCAAGGGCATGTACCTCAGTTGCAGGCTCCTCCCCGGCCTGGGCCCTGGTTGGGGTTCATGCAGGAGGCAACCAATCGATGTGTTTCTCTCACATTGGTTTTTCTCTGTCTTTTTCTCTCTCTTCACTCTCCCTAAAAATCAATGGGTAAATATCCTTGGGTGAGGATTAACAGCAACTACAAAAATGTGTCTGTGTGTTAATTGATTTCAGAGAGGAAGAGGGAGGGAGAGAAAGCAACATTAATGATGAGAGAGAATCATTCATTGACTGCCTCCTGCTCTCCCCACCACACTGGGGATTGAGCCTGCAACCCAGGCATTTGCCCTGACTGGGAATTGAACTGTGACCTCCTGGTTCATAGCTTGATGCTCAACCACTGAGCACACTGACTGGGCACACACACACACACACTTTTTTAGCCTATATATATTTTTAAAAATGGGTATTAAATAATAAAACACATTTCTAACACATTTTCTTCCTAATGAAGTATAACCCAGTTTTATGGGTCACTACAACAGTTTCATTCCTACTGTAGTTTCGGCACAACCTTGTCCCAACCTACTTAAGTATATATTAATAACACATCCTATGTGAAATAATGTAGAAAAGAGAGAATGAAACTTTCATCTTAATTGAAATATATAAACATTTTCATTTAGCTGAAAGGAGGTGGGTACTAGTCATTCTAAATACTCTACAGAAAAACTACCGAGTAAGCTGCAGAAATTTGGATCAATATAGAATCTCAGTGTTCTTATTAAAATGTACACACATAAAAACAGATTTTAAAACTTTATTTTCTGGTTAAAATTTGAGTAATAACTATAGGTATAATTTATCAACAGAAACATAATTCTGAGCTGCAGTTTGCTCTTAATAGAATGTTACGTTTTGTTGAGATTTATGAATTCATTATTCTTGTAGATGATTTAATTATATAGTCTTGCCTATATTTTGCCTACAAAATTTTAATAAGCAGGACTTCCAGCATCATAAGGGTTCAAAATGAAGCATAAAAGCTGTGGTTAAGTTACATAAATGATACATATTTATAATATCAATCTCCAAGGTGTCTACTTCAAATTTCTAAGTGTACAAAATACAATTTCTTCTTTAAAATCTCTCCAGATTGAATAGCATGGGGTTCTGACTTCCTTTTAAAATACTGAATTACTAGACACATTTTTATGTCTTCCTCTAGAAAAGTATTATTGCACAGACATTTAATTCCCTACTATGAGTAAAACAGGGCACCGGAATCATTCAGGGTGGAAACTGGAATGAACCATGGAGATACGTAGTCTAGTCAAACACTCTCCTATTACAGATGGGGAAGAAGGCCAATAAGATGAGATTAACTTCCCAAGGCTACATTGCCAGCATCAGCCTTATTGCTCCCAGGTCTTATGATAGATTCTTCTTGAAATCTTTGTCAGAGATGACAGTGGTTCAAGCAGGTTTGAAGGCTATGTGAAGCACAATCACTTGCAAGAATTTTATCCACTCATAGCTCTCTGGCATCCCCACAATATGGAGAATACTGTGGTCCTTGGATTGGAATTTTATGGGCCCATGACAAGAGCAGCATCCATAGTGTCTTATTCTTTAGAATACAGTGGGGCCTTGACTTACGAGTTTAATTCGTTCTGAGACCGAGCTCGTTAACTCAAATTACTCTTATCAACTCAATGCAAAAAATCAGCCGAGAGACAGCTAATATCTCAAAAAACTCATTAGTCGGGACACTCGTAAGTCAAGGCCCCACTGTACTATTAAGTATTTTATTTAGACTCATTGAGTTTTTGAGCAGAATGGTGACAGATATCTAAAGAGTCATTCTCAGTCTCGGCTGCATAGTGGAATCACCTGGGAGCTTCAAAAATCAATGATGCTGCCCTGGCCGGGTAGCTTGTCCTGATACACCAAAGTTCAATCCCTGGTCAGAGCACATACAAGAATCAACCAATGAATGCATACTAGTAAATAGGTGAAATAATAAACTGATATCTCCCCCCCCCCCATTCTATTCTCTCTAAGATAAATTAAAAAATACTTTTAAAAAATCGCTGGTGTTGATTTAACCATGCAGATTCTGATTTAATTGGCCTCAGGTGTGGTCCATGCATTAGGACTTTAAAAGTATCCCCAGATGATCCAAATGTACCATAGGGGTTAAGAACCTTTGATCTAGAGCTGGTTCCCAATTTTCCTCCACATTCATTTTGTAGATACAGTGGGGCCTTGACTTATGAGTATCACGACTAACGAGTTTTTTGAGATACCAGCTGTCTCTCCGCCTATTTTTTGCATTGAGTTGACAGAGTAATTTGAGTTAACGAGCTCCTTAATGAGCTCCTTAAGGAGCTCGGTATCGGAACGAATTAAACTCGTAAGTCAAGGCCTCACTGTAAAGGGATACTTGGAGAGTTTGAGCATTGCTCATAATCACCAGCTGGTTAACAATAGCTTATGACTTCAATTTAGTCTTGTTTTCCTAAGAAGCAGGGCCAGTGACTGACCTTGAGATTCTCGCCAGCGGGACTCCTTTAGGCCGTCAGAACACAGAAGCATCTGTCCTTGGGGCTCCTGGAAGGAACACACAGGACAAGCCTCTGTTGTTGGATCAAGACATCTCCATGAGGTTGGCATGAATCACCCCATTTTATAGACGATGAATTTGGTGGTCAGATAGATTTTCATAAGGTCACAGTTATTTTAAGTTCTATGGGAACTTTTGAATAAAATCATATAATTACTCTAACGTACATTCAAATTATTTTGTTTTATTATTAGAAACCATATCCCTTAGCACTTCAAACTTAATTGATTCACAGCCCCACTTATGAATTAAATGAAAGGAAGCATTCTTAAAAAGAGAAATGTATGAAAGGGTAAACACTTTTACCCTTGTGGCCATGTATAGTTAAGGTGTTTTTTTTTTTCATTATGCCCATAATTCATTTGTAATGACATCCATATAAGAGGATTTTCCTTATAATAAAATCTCCTAAGAAACCTAAAGTCTAACAGGAAATACTGAATTAACATGAGTAATGTGCATGAGATCGTGTGTAAAAGGAGCATGCATAAATCACGCGTTTGTAAGTCCTGTTCTGAGAGTGGAGGGTAATTATGGCCTCACTAGGAAGGCTTGTTTGAGTCAGCATTGGCCTATGAGGCCACTGGCATTTGGAAGACTGTTGGCAGAATTTCCCCTGTCACCACTAGATCTGTGGCTAGGGGCTGGCACTGAAGTGGGGGTAGGGGCGGCATGGAACAACAATGCCTTTGGTTGATGAGAGGGGGTGAGTGCCTAAAAAGGGCCACGCTTGACCGTGATTCACAGTGACTCACGCTCTGGCCTCTGAGGAGACAGTCACATATTTCACGCTGTATCTTGGAACATCTCTTCTATTGTAAACCTAATGATTATTGAGAATGGGCTGCTCTGGGTGGGCAACCACTTCCTTAGCACTCAGCTTCCAGCTGCTGGCCAGACCCAGAAACTAGTGGGCTTATCCTCTTCCAGCCCCCTCAGAAGCTGGCTATCTGCCTGCTGATGGCAGTCTCTGTCTGTTGTGCAGGGTAATTGTAATTGGGTATAGTCTTGGGGATTTGACAAACTGCCCATAAAAGCTGTTGCCCCCATCCTTTGTCTTTCTATAGTGGAGGTGAGAGAAAAGGGCATAAAAACTGTCTGTCTCTTTCATGGATATGATTGATTTCCAGAAAGTAAAAAAAAGTATTTATACATAGATATATAGATAGATAAATAGTTCTCTCTCTCTCTCTTGATGTGTGTGTGTGTGTGTGTGTGATAGATATATAGATAGATAAATAGTTCTCTCTCTCTCTTGATGTGTGTGTGTGTGTTTGTGCCTCTCTCAGCAAAGAAAAAAATTGAAAGAGAATACAGGGTGGAGCAAAAGTAGGTTTACAGTTGTTTGTATGGAAAATAATACAATAATTAATAAATAATAATACAAGAATAAATTATTTTTGCATACTCACAACTGTAAACCCACTTTTGCCCCACACTGTACATCACATTGGTAAATAGCAGTGGTCTCTGGGGAGTAGATGATATTTTCTTCCCAGTCCTTGTTACTGTGCTTCCCACGCGCTCCAGTCATTAGGAGCTGTTTTATGTAGCTCTTAATGAACACTCTATAATTTTTTTAAATAAAATGTAAAATATTTTCTTGTTAAGTGTAAACCATCTTATCCCTTTGGTCTCTGGAAAACAGTTTGATTACCTAGAGCACTGATTTACCTTAAAACCAAGAAGATGGGTTACTTAAAACCTTATTTCTTTACAGGTAAAATGAAAAATTGGGGTGAACAAAGAAAGTTTATTTAGAGAAAACTGGGACGGTTAAAGCGATATCGCTGGCTATAAAAAAGACAACAAGTGGCTCCTGGTGATGATAGAAATGTTCTGTGTCTTGTTTGTATTGATGCCAGTAGCCTGCGGGGTGATATTGGTTTGTTTTTTGTTTTGTTTTGTTTTTGGGGGGAGGGCAGTTTGTTATCATTGGGGAAAATTGAGTAAAGGGTATATAGCATCTCTCTATTTTTTCTTACAACTCCTTGTGACTATAATTATTTCAAAATAAGTTGAATTTTTTACAAGTTCCTAAAAAGTATTGCTCTGCTATTTCTTAAGAGCATTAAAGGCAAAAAGGCTTCATCATTATTATCCATCTCAGAATCATTATGGAGTGAATATTTAATATTCTGTGCTCATGATTTTGATGATATGTTTTGTTGCATTATTTTTTAATAATTTAAGCCATAGACATGCATTTCAATATAACTGAAAAGCTGAAAGAGCCAAGTGTACTGTCAAATGAGAATTGAATATTTAATATTCTGTGCTCATGATTTTGATGATACAAGTTTTGTTGCATTATTTTTTAATAATTTAAGCCATAGGCATGCATTTCAATATAACTGAAAAGCTGGAAGAGCCAAGTGTACTGTCAAATGAGAACATGTATTGTTGGGACCAAACCTCCATGGGTCTTGAGTTTCTGTATACCTTGTGAGTGAGGTACTGACTGCTCTTCATTCTAGATAATATTTCCAAGGAGGTTTTGTTTAGCAAACAGCCTTGGGAGAAAGAGTGTGTCCCTGCAGGGCAAAGGACAGGCATGCCTATTGCCCATTTAAAAATATTTAGGTTCCCTAAGCTCAGAGTCCCTCTCTATAACACAACCCATTTGGTATACAGGTGTCATTTGGATCCCTTCGTGCCACTGTAGGAATTAGGACTCAGAACCAGTGCAAAAAATGCTGACACTCAGGCTGCTTCTATTGCTAAGTTGTACATTGTCCTTTGCCTCTGACCCAGGAGTCTCATTTCTACCAGCATCCATGAAGCTGTACCAGGCTAACTTGTTAAGTTGTAAGTAGGGTAAAAATCTCAGACCCTTCAGAGTTCTTGATAGTTTTGGTGATGAATAGAGAGTTGACTTTCTGGAATAGGAAAGATGAGGGCCTTGTAGCTAGCTAATGGGATTTGAGGAATATCTATGGGAAATGGCAGGGAGCGTGGCTAAGGAAATTTTATGGTCAAGGAGGTAATAAATGGTCTTCCACTTTATTTCCTACTAATGAGGAGAAATTGGGAATTGGGTTACAGATTAAAGATAGATTCAAAGACAGCTGCCCAAATGGTGCCCTGGTGGTTGCTGACTATGGCCCAGATGGAGGATTTCCTTAACTAGCACCAGTATTTGTCCTGGTCAGCAGGGCAGAAGGTTCTTCTCTTTTCAAATAAAGTTACTGAGATCTTTACCTACATTTTGTATGAAAGGAGGGAAATTCATGACTGCTATGGCAGAGACCAGGTAGATCACTAGAACTTGGTCTGGTTTGCGTGAAAGATGAGATACCACGGGAAATATAATGTTTATGAAGAAAGACTAACAACAGCTGTGTGTCTTATGGCTCAAATCCTCCTGCAGTCCATTGGGACAACCTTAGATTCCTTTGGAAACTAGGGTGAAAGGTCTCAGATTTTTTTTTCAGTGGGTCCTGTCTGCTATAGAGAAGCTTTGGCCATCTTACAGACATTTCCTTGAGACAAATTTGTTCCCACAGGAGACCATAGATGAGAGGCATTGACTAGTATTTGGGCTCTTACTGCCTTGGATTGGGTTTACTTAAAATGCTGAAGCAGATGACAAACTTGAGAATGATAATCTGACTCAAAGAAATACAAATTCTTGTGGTCAATCTTGCCACCCTGGAAAATTCACCTAACACTGATCTGTAAACAAGATGAGAACATGAGATGTTGTCTGAGTAAAGGGCTAACAGTTGTCCCAGATTATGGTGACACACTCCTCAAAGATGGTCACAGCTGTGTGAGCCATGCTTGAGTCAACAGAGGGTGCAAACCCCATGATCCCAGGAAACAATGTGGCTATAGCTGCAAAGTCAAGGGTTCCCAAGGCTGAAATAAACAGTATCAGCCATGAGGACGTCACCACCCAATATAGAGCACTGTGCGGCCAAGAACGATGGAAGTTCACTGGGGTGAGCACTGAGCCACTGCTATATTGTCTGAGACTGAAAGTAAATGAAAAGCCTTGTTTAATGCACAGAGCCACAGATTTAGTCTGCTCAGGCTGGCATAACAAAATACCATGACTGTGTGGCTTAAACAACAGCAATTTATTTCTCAGAGTTCTGGAGGCTGGGAAGAGCAAGATCAAGGTGCAGGCCATTTTGGTTCCTGGGGAGACCCTCTTCTCAGCTTGTAGCTGGATGCTTTTCACTATGTCCTCACTTGGGGGAAGGGGAGAGAGAAGGAGAGGATGGTGGATGTCTAGTGTTCTGTTCTCTCCTTCTCCTCTTATAAGGACACTAATCCTGTCATGGGAGACTCAGCCTCATGACCTTATCTATACCTAACTAACTCCAAAGACCCCATCTCCAAATATCATCACAGTGGGGATTAAAGGTTCAAAATATGAATTTTGGGGAGATACAAACATTCAGTTCATAACAGCCACTCTCAACCTTAATGGCCCTGATTCTTCCCTCCCACTCTACCCCAACCTCAATCACTTTAAGGAGAAAAACAATTAGAGGTGATGCAGATGTCTGTCTGTCCACAAGACCATACTCACCTAAGTATCCTAGGGATTTAGGGGGAAGGAGAGACTTAAAATGTTATGGCTCTGTTGGATATGGGTCCTCAAGGCAGTATCCTATCTGGTTCTGTTCCCACAAGGACTCCCAATTTAAGAGATGGGGTTTGGGCAATAGAGAAGGGAGGCTAACATGGTCTTGTGCCAGGGTCCTTTGGGTCAACTCAGTGTACTATTGTATATTCACTGGTGAATATATAATTGTTTTAATGTTTTACATACTTGTAAATGTTCATAAAGTCCAGAGGGGAGTTCCCTGATAGAAAAGAGCCACATTTAAAAACTGCTAGTGGAGCACATACATTGTTCTTCAGCCCACCTCCCTGACCCTCCTGGGTTGTGCAACAGAAACAGTATAGAATTCCAGGGGAGAATAGCCTTGATTAAAAAGTTAAAGGTAGCAGGGATCATAAGAGATGAAATATCTATATATATAAAAGGCTAATGTGTTAAGTGTCCCTCCGACCGTCCGACCAGTCGCTATGATGTGCACTGACCATAAGGGGGCAGATGCTCAACGCAGAAGCTGCCATGATGCACACTGGCCATTTACAAAGAAATGGCACTGCGGACCTGGTGCCAACAAAGCAACACTCGGCTCCCCCCAAGTGGGATACAGGCCCCACCACCACCCTGGAGCAACACCCCACCAAATCTCAGCCAACGCTGCCGAGACCCTATGGCACAAAATGTGGCCCACAGCCCAGGCCAGCCCAAAAACGGTGGCTGTGGGCACTGGGTAATGATATCAAGTAGCAATGCCCAGCTTCCTCTCCCTAGTGACAGGCCATTTAACAATCAAGTGCACTACGGACCTGGTGCTCACAAAACAACACTTGGCTCCCCCCAAGTGGGACACAGGCCCTGCCACCACTCCGGAGTGACAGCCCACCAAATTGCAGCCAACACTGCCAAGACCCCATGGTGCAAAATGCAGCCCACAGCCCAGCCCTGCTTGGAAAAGGTGGCTGTGAGTGCCCGGGAATGACATCACATAGCAACACCTGGCTTCCTCTCCCTAGCGACTAGCATCCTTGGAGTTTCTTCAGCCCAGAAACACTACTTGTTTTATAGCCAGGTGCAAACATTTTACACTTTAAGCAAATGTCTGTGAAGTGTTTTTGCGTGCCTCATTTTCATTTGATCCTCACAGAAGTCTTGGAGTAGGTAGATAGGAGAGTTGGTAGAATACTATTTACTTTTCATTAGCTGAAAAACGGAGATTTAGAAAGTTTAGAAACTTTACCCAACTGACAAGAAGTAGGAAATGGTGGAACTTGAAAATTAATTCAGGTTTTCTTACTGTGCAGAATATAGTCAAACACTGCTACAGTTAAATATTTCACCCCTTGTTCTCCCTGCATGATCTACAATAATAATCTGCTTTGTGTTGATATTTACTGCTGTGTTGCTGACAATTACCTGAAAGAGAAGTTGGGGTGCTTCACTGGACTGGGAAAAGTTTAGCTAAATCAGAAAGCAGGTCTAATCAAGTTTATCTATATATATAAAGCTCTTGCTGGCGCCAATCACATGCATGTGTTTTGATCTGTCATTGTCAATTGTGAATTTGGTTGACACTTCTATTATAGAGAAAGGGTGAATAGTGATATTAAAACATTTCTTCTAATTAATTTCATTTCAATGTGCATGAATTTGTGCACTGGCCTCTAGTCTCAGTATAATAGTCCTGTACAGCCAGTGAAAAAGGCTAACCAGAACTGGAGGCTTACAGTAGATTGCTGCCAACTGAATTCAGCTGTTAATCCCATAGCCCCAGCTGTTCAGACATGACCATAACTGAATTCATTACACAGACCCATGGCACTTGGCATGCTATCTAGGACATTGCCAATGCCGTCTTTGCCATACCACTGGCACCTAAGAATCAAACCCAGTTCCCATTCATGCTATATTTGCAATATCCCCTTAGGAGGATCTGAATTTCTCTGCTACTTGCCACTAATTGGTAGTCAGAATTTAGTGCAAGTTCCTCTACCTCTGGTGTCCAAAGCTCTCATTGTGTAGATTATATCCTGTTGCTTGGCAAGTCAGAAACATCAGTTTCAATGGCCTTGACCATGATATCATCATACATCTGCCAGCAAGTGAAGCTGATAAACTCTGACAAAATTTAGGGGCTAGCTCCCCAAGTAAATTTCCCTGAGACTGGTGGGCAGATTACAATGTCCAGTCGCCCTGGCAGTTAGGAAAAACTGCTGTCTCTTCAGCCCTGCCGTCACCACCATAAAAAGGACACCCACCCCTGGGGCTCTGTCACCTTGGAGTTCCAGGAGGTGAAACTGCTTCTGTAAAGTTTTGCCCTCACCTCTTCCTCACATCACTAAGGCATCTCTGAAATTTGTACCAAGTTATGCTTGGGGACAAGTATCTTCAGGCTAAAGAGAATTCCAGTTTTTCAAAAAGGTCTTCCTGCCTTCTCAAAATGTACACGCTGCTGCATGTCTCTGAGAATCCATCCATTCACCAGCTTCCCTGCCACCAACAGAGCCCACACTAGTGCCACCCAGCGTGGTCCATGGTGGCAGCATCAGCATGTTGGAAAGTCAGGATCCGGCCCACCACACACTTGTTGCCTGGGGAGGCGCTTGAGGTCAAGGCTCAGGGACTGTGTGTTAACAGGCCCCCCAGGGGATTCTTCAGAATTGCACCCCCTGTTGGTTTTCCCACATCCTGTCCAGCTTCCATTGCAGCCCCATCTCTTCTACATGAAACAGCCAGAATATTCTTTTTAAAATGCATGCCAACATCATGTGAATACCTCCACCCCCTGCCTTAAAAGTGCTTAAAGAGTTGGCCTCACCGTAACTGCAACAGGAGGAGTCACACACACTCCCCACGCACCTCTCAGTCCCCACCCTGAGCTGCTGAGGAGCCAGGGAACAAAGCTGAATGTGGAAGTCCCCAAGGCTTGCTCCCAGCACAGCCCTCTCTATTGTTAAGCCAGATGGACCAGGCCATACAACAGTCCCCCCTTATCTACGATTTTGCTTCCTGTTACCCACAGTCCAAAAAATATTAAGTGGAAAATTCCAGAAATAAGCTATTCATAAGTTAAAAAGAAAAAGGATGTTCATAGCTTGCACATTGGAAACAGTATGTGCCTCTTTGGGTATTCAGTGTGTTCCTTTATATCCAGATACTTTGAATGAAGCCCCAGTAAACAGACTGCATTAGCAGCTCTCCAGCAAGCTGTGACATGCACCCTACCTTTAAGGCTCCACAATCCTAATGAGCCCTCAGAGCTGTAAGTCTCTGTGACTGATTACTTTTATGATTGGAGTCTCTGACAAAGGGAGGCAGCCTCCACTCAGAGGCAGTCCTTAGGGTTTTTCACTTGTCACCTCCATGACATGGTAACCAGATACACCCATTTTGAAAAGTAGCTCTTAACTTGCTCCCGGGCTCTTGTTGTAACTGAATGCCTGACCCATGGAGACCTTGTGACTCTTCATCCTGTGTTCCCATTTTGTGTTGGATTAACTTTGACTCAATGAGTAACAAGGCGAGACAGCCCAACAAGCCTCACTTCTCAAATGGGGATGGGACATTCAAGAACATAGCTGGCCTGGTTCCCATGTTGGCTTTAAATGAAAAAGTGGCATTTAGCCCAGCTAGCGTGGCTCAGTGGTTGAGCATCAATCTATGAACCAGGAGGTCACAATTCGATGCCCAGGCAGAGCACATGCCTGGCTGTAGACTTGATCCCCAATGTGGGATGAGCAGGAGGCAGCCAATCAATGATTCTCTCTCACCATTCATGTTTCTATCTCCCCCTCTCTCTCTCCCTTCCTCTCTGAAAACAAAAT
Organism: Myotis brandtii; assembly: GCF_000412655.1. Taxonomy (NCBI): domain Eukaryota; kingdom Metazoa; phylum Chordata; class Mammalia; order Chiroptera; family Vespertilionidae; genus Myotis; species Myotis brandtii. The sequence continues at coordinate 2,988,205 of NW_005354999.1, read as the reverse complement.
TTAAAATTTGACGTCTATTTCTTCAGGGAAAACTTTAGCTCCATACTACCACCTGAAGCTAAGCTGCTGGCTCAGTAGGGTCCTTGATCCCAGTGGTTTTCCTAAGTGCCTGGGCTGGTTCACTGATGGTTCAGCTAAACCAGTACCTGATGGTGTCCACTGGGCTGTCTGTGCTGTGTTTGTTTAACTGCAGCACCAGCTCTGAAGAACCAAAATGTGGTCTTTCTAATCTGTGAGCAGAAATCAAGGGCATTCTCACAACTCAGGCCAGTACCCCTCCTGATGAAGCTAGTTGTATTTTTACTGACTCTTGGGCTGTGGTCAATGGCCTAGATGCCTCTTTTAAAACTACACACTGGCAGATTAGAGACACCTAATTGCTGTGGCTGTGAATTGTGGGAACACATCATGGCTGCTGACAGAACTGTCTGGGTCATTCACATAGATACCCACACTCAGGGCCCATTCTCTGGTTGGAATCAAATTGCCAATTGAGCTTATGCCTCCCAGATTGCTACCTTCGCTGTCTGGATCCCTCATCATACTGGACATGGCAGCACATCCACCATCAGAGACTTGGCACAAAGTAAAGAAAACTCTATGTTTCTGATGCAGAGGTCACCACTACATGCTAAGGTTGGGATTCCCGCCATAGATGACCCATTTGTCTTGAGGTGAGGAGGGCCACATTGCATGGGGTGTTACCTCTATAAACTCCTGGCAGATTGAACCAATTGATCTTTCTAGAGCAGTGGTTCTCAACCTGTGGGTTGTGACCCTTTGGGGGTCGAACAACCCTTTCTCAGGGGTCGCCTAAGACCATCGGAAAACACATATATAATTACATATTGTTTTTGTGATTAATCACTATGCTTTAATTATGTTCAATTTGTAACAATGAAAATACATCCTGCATATCAGATATTTACATTACGATTCATAACAGTAGCAAAATTACAGTTATGAAGTAGCAGTGAAAATAATTTTATGGTTGGGGGTCACCACAACATGAGGACCTGTATTAAAGGGTCGTGGCATTAGGAAGGTTGAGAACCACTGTTCTAGAGGCTATTGGTAATGCCTTACCATTGTTGACACTTTTTAGGTTATAGTGTTGCTGTTGTAGTGGAATGGTTGACTCTGCCCACACCGCTGTGGCCCTTGAAATTTATCTGTGACAAGCTTTTGTTTTCCTGGATGATTTCATTCCAGTGATGGTGCACCTTTTATCACAAAAGCTATTCAACAAAGTACAGATAGTCAAGGTTTTCAATGGACCTTCCATGCTACCTACAATCCACAGAATCTGATACTGTTGACCATTGGAATGGCCACCTCAACACTCAACCAAAAAGATTTCTGAATCAACCTTTCTCACCCCATCCAGATTCCTACACCTCTCTAAAGTATTTTGGTCACTGAATCAGTCCCCCTCCTGAAAGTGATCATCTCCACTTGGCCGCTTCCTAAATAATAACATGACAAAAGTGGTGGAGAGATGTTTTTTGGAAATTCAGGATTTTGTCCTAACAGTTCTTGGGTTGTAGTGCATCTTTCTTTCACCTGAAAGCAACCCTTGGCTGGCTTGGTTTGTACATTATCTGGGTGGCAGCCTGTCCAAATGGGACCTTGGAAAATTGAACTTAATTCTGGTTCAGATACACGAATTCTCTTGTTGGATGGACATGTCCTGGGTCATCAGGATAATGACCATTTGGTTGAGTGCACTGCTCACTGAGTCTCCCTAGGGCGGCCTACAGGGGTCAAAGTAGAGGTATAATGGGTCTCTAAGTTTTATAAAAATTCCCATATCCCTGTCACACTTAACTTGGTTAGACAAAAGGTCTGGGCATACGTAGGAGGTGATTAGAAAAAAAAGTTATGATTACTGGAACGGACACAGTGATTTTATGGTGGTGGAATCTGGGAAGGACACTAAGGATCTTGGACCCTGAAAAGTATGAGGGAGGGAAGGGCACTAATGACCTTTATCTCTAGGAATCACCCTGGAGCCTTCCCCATGAAAGTGCCCTGGTCATTTAGTGCCTTGCCTTTAACTGGCTGCTGAGTCTGCCATCCCCTGCCTAGCAACAATGACCAGAATTTGATCTCCATTTTTCTTAACCTTCCTAAAAAGTTTAAGAAAAACAGCAGGGAATAGCCCCAGTTCTTGCAACACATGTGTCCATAGCTCCTCATGTCTTCACACTCTTGTTCTTTTTTATTTTAGGCATCAGTCATTCCATATAACAAACATATACCACCCTATTGGTGGTATGGACAAAAGGACAGGTTAGACTGACTGCTATCAGGCATTTCCTCCAAAACAAGAATTAGATTCAATTACTCTACTGCACTGAAAACCCTAATGCCTACCAGTCAGCCCGGAGATCATGTTTGAGGCAATGTCCCCCACTTATGTACCTACTTGAGTGGCACCAACAATTGTTGCCGGGGCTGACCAGCAGACCCTGAGCAATGGGTGAATGATTACCTCTGACACAGGACTGCTGTGAAAGGGACTACCTGGTTAAAGGAACCAGACAGCCTCGATCGCTTGCCTCTTCAGGCTTTTATTGTAACAGCAGTTTGAGATAGTTTATTGTTGGGGTCCAACCCCAGCAGGTCCAGGGGTTCCCAAAGGTGTGGATGGAGTCGGTGAAGAAGAAATGACACAGAGACAGTGTTCAGTTGATCAGCAAAGCCAGGTTCTCTAGCTAGGTTCTTTCTCTCCTGTGACATCTGTATTTATACCAGTTGATTTTAATCCTATCCATTCTATTCCAAAGGTTAGGGCATTTGTTATCTCCATTCCAAGGTCACTACTCTATTGTTCTGTTAAGCTACAAGGAAGTAACTGAAGGAGATTATCCTAAGTAAAGATTATGTAGCTTAAGCATGATTGTTTATAGTTAAAGTGATTAACTACCTGCCTGGCACTTAGTTAAGGGGTTTTACTGATTTATTCCCTTCCTTAGTCCTGTTAATCCCTAACTCCAGGGAAAAATCCCCACGTGGGGAAACAACCTTTCTTGGAGAGGTGACCTTGGTTAAAACACATAGCGCTAAGTAGGGGAGCAAACATATTAAGAACAGTATGCCATATACGACAGGTCCCTTGAAACATATGCTGTGTCAAGCAGCAAGGATAGACTGGCTTCCGGCAGTTTATCTTTTAGATACAATCAGTAGGGTAAGTAATCTTGGGAGGACACACGTGTCTGCAGTGTCCGTTAAGCAAGGACACCTAAAGATTAATCCTAATGATTCCGGTAAACACCCAAGGGTATACACATACACAGACTTGTTTGGAAAGGTCAAGGAACAATTAGGGTTGCCTCCTTCAGCCAACTCACCTAGGTTGGAAATTCCTCCTACCAAACTTTCCAACCAGGTCTCCTGTGCTCCCCTACAAGTTGTAAACACATTTTTTTCTAGGGCACAATGTGCTTTCCAGAGACTTTAATTCTTACGTGGAAGCCAGGCATTAACTTGCCTCCCTCCTGAAAACATAGTGACACACACTTTAGGAGTAGTCAAAAACAAAACTTCAGCCCTGGAAAGTGTTCAGGTAACTTCAGCTCACCAGCCAGAATTGTTATGGATGAGGGAATTCCTCCTGTGCAATTGTTAATACATCCTGCTCTGCTTGGAGTAAGCCTTGAGCCAAGGGGATTTCCAAGGTAAACTCTGATGTCTATAGGATTTGTTCAACTTGGAACTCAGGGTAGCAGGGAGGGGGATATGGTTGAGGTTGACTCTATGAATTGGACTTATCCTGGTGCTTGGAGTCTCATTAATAGCAGCTTTTATGTAATACTATATGAGACAATTTGAATAGATTTGGTTTTAGCCTCTGTCAATCAGATTAATCAGTGCAATGGCATAGTCATGGGAAAATTTATCAGGAGCTGAGACAGTTGGATTGAAGGGTAGCCCCTAAAAAGATATGTCCATGTCCTAGCCCCCAGAACCTGTAAATGTGACCTTATATGGAAATAGTGTTACACGTTAATTAAGATAAGGATCTTGAGATGAGATCATCGTGGATTATTGAGATAGGCCCTACATCCAATAACAAATGCCCCTATAAGAGAGACACAGGAGAGAAAAGGAGAAGGCCAGAGGTAGATAGAGGCAGAGATTGGAGTGACGGAGCTTGGAGTCACCAGAAGCTGGAAGAGACAAGGAAGGATTTGAGCCTCTGGAAGGAATGGGACTGTGCCAACAGCTTGAGTCCAGATAGCTGGCCTCTGTGTACAAATAAATTTATGTTGTTTTGAGATACCCAGTTGGTGGTAATTCATTAGGGTACTCTCAGGAAAGTAATACAATGGTGTTGAAATGAGGGTTGGATATTGTTGGGGGAAATGTTTCCATGAGTATCTCATTTTTCTGTGTATCTTGTATGAAAGGCACTGGCTGCCCTTTATTCTAGGTTGTCTTTCCAAGGAACAGTCTTGGAAGATATGGTGTCTCCCTTCAGAGCAAAGTACAGGTATGATTGCCCCTTTAAAATATTCAGGTTCCCTAAACTCAGTTTCTTTCCTGTAATTCAATCTACTGTATGTTCAGATGTCATCTGGCCCTTTTCACATCACCTGTGGGAATTGGGGCTTGGGAACCAGTGTAAAATGCTGGTACTTTGAAAAATGCTATTACTGTGAGTTATAAAGGGTCTGTTGTCTCTAACCCCAGGAGTTTCATGTCTTCTACCAACATCCAGGAAAATGGCAAATTAACTTGTTAGTTTGAATGTAGGTTAACTCTCAGCCTCTTCACAGTTACTGACAGATACCATTTTTAAATCTCCTGTAATTAGTCTGTGAGTAACATTTTAGTTCTGTCCCCACCTTTTGTAAATGCCTAATTTAATTCTGTCCCTCCTTACAGTTCTCTAAAATTATGTGTACATTATTTGTCAAAGAAGCACATAAATTGTAAAGAGGTCGACTTATTATAATATTTTATGTTTTCATCAGTTTGGGAAAGGGAGTAAAGAAGAGAGACATTTTGCTTTTGAAAATCTGCTGAGTCAAGGGGTAAAGACATTGATGAACATCTGAACATGAACCAATTTTATTGTCTTCACAAAGTCATATGTAGTCAAGAATGCTTTTGTTAGAATATATCATTCCTACTTGGCACCTCAATTAGATGGAGAGTTGACTTGTTGACAACTCTTCAGGCAAGAGACACATCCCGCTCCCAGTCTCCCCACCTCCCCCACCAGCCCCAGAGAGCTGAGATAAGGACTCGCATTGGTGCGTGTTGAACTTTATGAAATGACTAATTGGTGCCATTTGTGGTTAGATGTTGTAAATGCATCTTATCAACAATCCTGTCATCATTCAAAACTGGGCAGGAGAAAGGAATAGGAAGAATGTTTTACTTAACAAGCCTGAGCTGGTCGGGCAGGCTGGAGGCAAAGTCCTGAAACTGTCTGAGTTTGTCTCTGGCACCACCCATTCCTTTTCTCCTTTTATCATCTTTCACTGGATCTTCATGCTGTCTCCCAGCTGCCTCGGGCTGTCATACCCCCAGTGCCAGAGCTCTAGTCCTCCCCCATCCCTAACATATCTTCAAAACATACCTGCCCAAGATATTCCAATTGTTTCTGTTGCAAACTACCACCACTCCAGTTATCAATTAAAACACTCACGAGAGCCACAGTAGACCCAGGTGGGCAACACTATAGACTGAAAGCCATATGCCAAAACCTGGGATACTGCATCTTTGATGGGTTGAATTGAGAAACAAATTTCTATGTTGTGTACACTCTGCCTTTTACTTTAAGAAAGAGGGAGAGTAGCCATGAAGAGGCGGGAGAAGGTTCAGATCTTGATGTGATCTTCTCCCAGCTTTAAGGTGGGGAGTGTGTGAAAACCAGAGGGCCAGACAGCTACACCACACCGCACAACTCTCTTCTCAGCCACACAAACTGTGCCACCTGCTTGCAGGACTTCACTCGTGACACATTCACTCTGTGACTTCCACTCCCTGTGGGCACTGGGACTATGGGTCCTCAGGACTTCTGGGAGGCTCACAGGCAGTGATGCAGTACAAGTGAACGGGCCTCTCTTCATTAATCCCGACCAAAATGGAGAGACAAACCAACTATTCTCAACCAATAGTGGCAACCATGGCATTTATCAAGACTGTCTCAGTCATAAGGGGCACAAACCCAAATCAACTGGTTCCATTAAAAATGGGTTTAATGACTCAATAATCAAAGTCCAGGGTGGGGTGCATATCAAAGACTCAAGAAACTCCAGTGATGCCAGCAAGTCTCCCCCTGTGTGTGTATGTGTGTGTGTCTGTCTGCCTCTTCTCTCCCCTCTGCTTCTCTCTGTCAGCCTCCTCCTCTCCCACCACATATGGGCGTGTCCCCTGTGGTGCGTGGGTCAGAGAGCTTCCAGCTTCTATCATCCTTGCTCAGCAATTGTAGAGGAAAGAGTGGTTTCCTGCAAGTGCTCATATGTAATCCAAGGACTCAGTTCCAGCTTAGGTTGCATACCCATGTGGGGTCCTCTTTCTGACCTGGGCGGCTGAGTCACTCACCCAATCCTACACAGTGATAGCTTCCCCAGGACTACTGGAATAAGGAAGGCTAAGCTCCCTAAAGGATGGTCTGTTCATTGGGGAAGGGGGAGAGTGAGAGTGTGGAAGTGGAGAGCCGAGCTGGTTCTCAGAAGAGATGCCTGCTTCTAAAGGCGCATGCGGACACTGCTCTGATATGGCTGTGAAAACGTTGGGTGCTTCCAGATCTGGACACCTGAGTAGCTCAGGTAGTTCAACTTAATCACACAGCTGGCCTGGGGTTTGCCTACCACGCTCTGGAGTTTGGCCAATTTCTGATCACTAGTGTCTTGGGCAAGCACTTTACAAGGTCCACTGTCAAATATTGCTGGGTCATGGGAAACTGAGTCCCTTCTATGCTTCAAGGAGACCAGGGCCCGTTAAGCATTGCTGACTATTGATTTCTGTATCTCGGGCCACACCTGTTGGCAGTCATTAGGATAGGGACAGAAAATCCTGGCATTCCTTCTCCCCACTCCCCACTCCTATGCTCCAGCGGATATAACTAAGGAATCAAAACACTTCCCCCTGAGCCAGAAAGGGCCTCCTTCTCCAGGCAGTGGCTCCCTGGTATGTGTGTTTTTACTGAGGGGAGCCTATATGTTATCCCTGTGCTGTGCTGTCACAAGGCAATTAATTGATAACCTCTTTTTATTAGGCCTGACCAGTCAGCCTAGGCAGCACCTCTGTGGAATTCCTGTTGGTAAGATAGCAGGCAGGCTGCTCCAGATGAAAAAGGAAGTAGGGGCCGTGTTCTTTGGGGGATGTGGCAAGTGCTGAGCACTGTGGAAAATTCTCTGTTGTTCAGATCTTGTGTGGAAAAGGCATACGAGAACAATAGGTAACCTTTTTATCCAGATTTTTCCAGCTGTCAGTATACATCCTGTCTCTCCAGATTTTCTTATTTAAGGCTGAATAAACTGAAACAACAAACTAGGGACCGTGACATTTGTTTTAAGTGTGAAAAGCATGGCTGCGAAGACGCCGATTTTCTGTAGGAAAAATGGAAGCCAGCCTTGGAAAGCAGCTCCTTTTTTTTAAAAAATCTCAATTACAAGAAAATACGAACTTTATAAAAGAATATGGAAGATACAAAAAAGCAACAGATGGGACAGTGTAGAAAACTGAGTTTGAAATATAAAACACAAGTTTAAGAATCTTTCCCCAAACCAAAGGTCTGACGGTCGATTTTCTGTAGGAAAAATGGAAGCCAGCCTTGGAAAGCAGCTCCTTTTTTTTAAAAAATCTCAATTACAAGAAAATACGAACTTTATAAAAGAATATGGAAGATACAAAAAAGCAACAGATGGGACAGTGTAGAAAACTGAGTTTGAAATATAAAACACAAGTTTAAGAATCTTTCCCCAAACCAAAGGTATGATGATGAAGAACAGGAATGATATGAATAAAAACAATTACCAAACTTCAGTTATGGATACAAACCTGCAGGAGGTCCAGGTAGTTTTAGAACTGAGCTCTACTGAGCATTTAAGGAATCTTTGTCATGTACACACCGTTTTGAAGAATAGAAGAAAAAGAGGAAGTTTTCCCAATTCATCTTATGAGTCTACAAAAATTCTCACTATCAAAACCAGATACAAACAAGGAAAGAAAAAAGAATTATAGGTCAATTTTACTAATAAATATAGAGTTTTAAAATTCTCTATAAAATGTTAGTAAATCGAATCCAGAAATGTGTAAAACAAGAGTCCATCAAATAAATGCAAGGACATAGGATATTTTAACGTTAGAAAATCTAGTGTAATTCAACATATTATCCGGTTAAAGAAGATAAACTATCTCAGTAAAGCAGAAAATGCACTAGATAAAATTCAGCATTCATTCATAACTTATAAAAAGAGAAATTTAGTAAACTAAGAGTAAAAGGGAATTTCCTTAAAATGATGAAGCATAGACTAGCCATTCTTTTAACCACCCTGCAGCCCTCTCCCATGCATTAAACCAAATGAAACAATAAAGGTTTTTGCAGGGAAAAAAAAATGAAGCATATCAGTCAAAAGTCTACATCACACATGGTATTTTTATGTTGAAATGGTAAACTTTTTCTTTAAAAAATCAGGTACAAAAATGCCAACTATGAACACAGCTATCCCACACCGCACTGGAGACTGTAGCTGCCCAGGAACACGGAGGAAACAATAGAAGGGATAAGGCCTAGAAAGGAAGACACAGGCCTGTCATTATTCACAGACAACATGAGTTTCTACATTGAGAATCCAAGAGAATCTATAGACAGATTTTTAACGTGTTATTAAACACTTTACATGTTATATATAATGGCATGTGCATGTGTGTTTAGTGAATAATACTGAATGCCTACCCTCTGCCAGGCACTGAGCTACATGCCCAGTATACAGTAGTGAATAAAAGAGATAGGGATCCTGCCTTCACAACTTATAACTAGCGAAGGAGATAGGCAGTTAAACAAAAAGGTAATAATACAGTAAGATAAATGTTATAGGGGAGGACTTTGAGATTCCAGCAGGAACCTCTAATCCTGTTCAAAGAGAGTCAGAGAATCAAATACATCTTCCCAAAGCAATTGAAATATGATCTGAGGTTTAAGAGTTGAAAGGCAGTTAGGCAAAGAGCCTGGGAGGAGAGTTTCCATGGAGTGCCAGTCAGAGGTGTGAGAGAGCAGAACATGGTAAAGGTCTGTGTAGCTGGAGGTGGGGTGGGGGGTGAGGCGAAGGGCATTAGAGCCTCAGTCCATAGTGTGAGCATGGTCCTAAGGGCAATGGAAGCCATCAAAGCATTTAAGCAGCTTCCATGTTAGTGAAGTGGAGAATGACTGGAGAGAGGATGTGTCAGACGGAAGCTAAGGACAGTGGTTAGGGGCACGTTGCTGCAATCCAGGCAAGAGATGATGGTAGTCTATACAAAGTGGAGGCTGGGAGGAGCTGGATAGATTTGGGATATATTCAGAAGAGAGGGTCACAGGACTAGGAGACTGGTTGGATATAATGTGTGAAGGAGGAATGACATTCAAGTTTCATGCTAGGATATACCAAAGACTGGAAGGAAACCTACTAAAATATTAAAATTATCCATTAGTTGTGAAGTTATGGATTTTTGTTTTCTTTTTTATATTCACCATTTCCCAGTTTTTTATAATATTTTCATCATCAAGAAAAGGGGATGTCTTTTTTATATTCACCATTTCCCAGTTTTTTATAATAAATATTTTCATCATCAAGAAAAGGGGATAGCCCAGCCGGTGTGTGACTCAGTGGTTGAGCATTGCCCTATGAACCAGAAGGTCACGGTTTGATTCCCAGTCAGGGCACATGCCCAGGTTGTGGGCTCCATCCCCAGTAGGGGGCGTGCAGGACGCAGCTAATCAATTATTCTCTCTCATTGTTTCTACCTCTCTCTCCCTTCCTCTCTGAAATCAATAAAAATATGTTTTTAAAAAAGAAAAGGGGATGGATAACCATGTTCTTGTTCCTAACATCTGTTCCTTAGGACTCAGCTCTCTTCTAGCAAAACTATTATAATCCATGCTAACAGAATAATGGGCTGGCCATATGCTATTTTTCCATGTAAAATATTTTGCTTTTTTCAGTTGGTGGTTTCTGATGGCAATTTGTAATTCCAAAGAACTTTATGGTTTGCAAGCTAGCAATTAATATGAAAAAGTGGGAAAACCCCAAGTTTTGCAGACCACTACTGCTTACCAGCTTAGTGGTCTTGGGAGAGTTACCGAATATCTCTGGATACACCTCCTGTCACACTTTCAGTGTCAAGTGACATAATGTGTGTGAAAGCACTCGTCAAACACCATACACATGTTAGTAGTTATATGGCATTACCTACAGGTAAAGTTCAAACTCCTTTCCTGGCATAAGTCCTTAAACAACCTTCCTGAAATTAGCCCTTCAATTCTATCTTCTCACACTTCACTCTTCTGTTAAGTACTCCCTGTAACTATACTTCACTTTCTCAATCCCTTGTACATTGAGTATTTGCAAAGACCGAGGCAGTGGTGCACATACTTTCAAAACGGTGCCTTAGAGCTTAAGTGATCATATGTTCTGGTTTGCCTGTTGTCCGGGCATCTCATACAGTTTACATTTATCTTGAACAACTGTGTCTTTTACTGTGCTCAGCTTCAGGGACTTTAGACCTACTTGCTCTGCTAAATCCCCATGGACTTTGGATTCCATCCATGGGCTTAGACCTTGGACAAATGATCTCTCTTTGATCTTCAGTTTACTCATCTGTATACTGGAAGTAGTAATATCCACCCTGTGGTGATTAGAAATAATATTCATAAAGTGACTGGCATGTAATAGGTACTTAATAAATCAGGACCAATATTCCAGAGATTCTGTAGTAATTAGCCTGATGATTTTGTATTTTCCAAAAAAACAAGCAAAAATGCATTATTATCATCAATATGACCAGCTTTTTGGTGAAGGAGGAATATGTATTTATTTTTAAAATAAAGATCTGTGTATTCTTATACTAGAGATCGGGTGCACGAAAATCAGGGAGCAGGCCTAAGCCGGCACTTGGACATCCTTAGCGCTGCCACTGTGGCTTCTGGCTGAGCAGTACTTCCCCTGTGGGAGCGCACTGACCACAGGGGGCAGCTCCTGCATTGAGAATCTGCCCCCTGGTGGTCAGTGCGCATCATAGTGACCAGTCTTTCTGCTGTTTAGTCGATTTGCATATTAGCCTTTTATTATATAGGATAATGTACAGTTTTCTGTGCTCAGTCTATGTAATTCTTTCACAAGTTGACTGGCCATTAAGTAATGGCCAACTATTCAATCAACACAAGAAGTTCTCCAAATCTTTACCACTCACTGAGTGTTATCTAAGAGAAAACCTATTTCATTCACCCATTATTCCTCTCAATCCATTTTATAGTTAAAACTAGGTTTTCAGGCGTGATGGGTAAAACTTGGCAAAGCTGCAGGGGAAGGAAAGGTGGAGTGTTAACAACCAGAGGAAAATGTACCCATCAATCTTCATCCCTTCCTGACATAGGATGACATGCACTTTCAATTAACACGTCCCCCCTGGGAAGTACAGAATAAAAAAGAACCACTCACTGTGTAAATAAATGCAAAAATGCTTTTTAAAAGTTATATTAAAATTAGGTTTCACCCTTTCAAACATCTGTGAGTTGGGTCTCAAAGCCTTCAGGAGCTACTTCCTCCCTTGGGATAAGAAGTGTCAGCAGCAGTAGCTGTCAAGTGCTTCAAAGGGCTGAGCTGAGATAAGGCCAGGAGGTCCTGCCCCGCAGTCAGTCATCAAGGGAGACCAAGGCCCTGGAGGCGCTGATTGGCCCTTGGCAGTGAGGAAGGTCTAGGCCTGGACTTCTGGGGCAACTTGACATTTTTAATTGGCCTTTGAGGGAAGGAAACATTTCTTTGCCCCTTTCTAAGACCAGGGAAGCAAAATTCCATTGTCCCTAGAATTATGACAAGAAAGGGTGTTCTGCAAGCACTTGAGCAGCCTGCCTTGTGGGGACATTGAACCAGGAAACAGGTCCACAATAGGACAGAATGACACAGTCACATGTGATGTGAGGGAAATTCCAAAGAATCAGTCAGCACAGATGTGAACTTAGTTGCATAAGCAGCAATGTTCCTGTGGATTCTTTCTCTCAGAAATTGAGCCTTGTCTCATGGCACAGTAATTCCTTTCTCTATCTCTGCTTGGAAAGCCCTGTGAAAATAAGCCAAACTATCAATATGTCTATATTAATCTTATTCTCTCTCTCTCTCTCTCTCTCTCTCTCTCTCTCTCTCTCTCTCTTTCTCTCAGAGCTATTGGCCCATAATCTACTTTGGTAATTTCAAGAAATTATTTCACTTTTAACTTTTCTTTTCTACTTTTGGATATCTTCCTTTGACAACGAAGGAAGTAATTTGTTTACAAACAGAAATGGCTTTCAGATGGCTTTTTTCCCAGAAGAGAAATTTCCAAAACAGGCTGTAAATTAAGATAATCAGATGCACTGTTTGCCAGAGATGAATCTCGGTATTTTAATGTTTTGAGGCCTTTATATAGAGCTTTTAAGACCTTCCAAACTATGTCTTCATCTCACCTCTATATTTAGGGTTGAAATGGGATCCTGGAGAATTAGATGCCTTGGGTCTCCAGGGGAGCACACACTGTAGCAGGGACACAGCAAAACAGTCACGTGTTCAGGCAACGAGTCCAAGACTGTTTGGTTGCCATTCAAGTGAGCACGTTGCGGGCCTGGAGCCAGGATCAGGAGCTGCAGAAAGCATTTGCACTTGGGATGCCTGGAAAGTGCGGGCGGGGTGGGAGGCATGCACACACAGGTCACCTCTGCAGGCTCGCGTCCTTTCCACTTGAACTTCAGCACCACGTGTCCTTTCTTTTCCTACTCCGTGAATGTAAGGCATTTTCCCATTTCTGCGCTTTGTTTTTTAGCAGAAGAATTAGCACCATACTGATATTCCTACACTTCACTGCAAGAGAAACAGGTACATGGGTTTTATCAATTTATGAGCTGGAAAACCATATGAACTGTTTATGGGTGACACATGAAGTCCAGAAGTGACATTTTACCTGCATCAGAGGACTGAGAAGCGGGTCCTTTGGTTTTGATATCTCTTTGTTTTACCACCTAATGAAGGAGTGAAGGGGCAGGATGTTTAAAAAGCACTGGCTTTAGCACTGACTGTGGCTTGGCTCCATCAGTGGATGGAGCATTGGTCCGAGGACTAAAAGGTCCCGGGTTAGATTCTGGTCAAAGGCACATACCTTGGTTGTGGCTCAATCCCTGGCCCTGGTTGCCTGTGGAAGACAACCAATCGATGTATTTCTCACACATCAATATTTCTTTCTGTCTCTCCTCCTCCCTTCCACTCTCTCTGAAAATTAATGGAAAAAATATCCTCGGGTGAAGATTAATGAAAAGCACTGACTTTAGAGACAAAAGTAGTTCTACTGCTTATTAACTGTGTGATGTCTGGTAAGTAATTTCTTTGTGCCCACCTGCTTATTGGGGACAAACATGCAATCTCCTTAGGTGGTTTTGAGAGGCTCCCAGTAACAACACCTGGCCTATGGTGGGCAGTCAGTAAATAGTAGTTTCCCTTCTTTGCCCCAAAGTTTGACCCAACAGCTCTGGAAAATGTTATTCCAGCCTATTCGCTAAATATAAAGTGAAAACCAAATGGTCCTTTTTGAACACCAGAAACACATAGGAGCACAAACAGTCCCCATCATGTACTCAGTACTGTTAGGTGCACTGAAGAATATTTTCAAACTATGAAATATGTAAATAGCACCATTCAATAAGCGAAAAACAGCTGAATTATCAAGAGTATGTAAAGAATTATCACAACTCAACAATGAAAAGACAAACAACCCAATTTAAAAAGGGGTCTAAAGATTTGAATATACGTTTTTTTCCCCCCAAAGAAGATGGCCAACAACCACATGAGGCTTCACTGTTCACCAGGGAAATGCAAACCAAAATCACAGTGAGCTACTACTTCACATCCACTAGATTGGCTATAGTTTTTTTTAAAAGGTAAGTGTTGGAAAGGATGTGGATACACTGGTACCCTTCATACTGCCAATAGGAGTGTTATGTGGCACAGCTGCTTTGTAAAACAGTATGGCATTTCCTCAAAATGTAAATTATAGAGTCACCACATGACATTGCAGCCCCACTCCTAGCTGTATACTCAAGAGAATGAAAAACATGTCCACATAAAAACTCGTACATGAATCTTCAGAGCAGCATTATTCATAATAGTCCAAAGTGGAAGCAACCCAAAAGTGGTATACTCATACAATGGAATATTATTTAGCAATATAAAGGAATGAAGTACTAATACATGCTACCACATGGATGAAACTTATCCTAAGTGAAACATGCTAAGTGAAAGAAAGATTACATATTGTATAATTCCATTACATAAAATGCCCAGAATACATTAACATGTAGAGACTGAAAGTAGGTTAGTGGTAC
>NW_005354999.1:2966051-2971140 GCF_000412655.1 Myotis brandtii | reverse complement strand
TATGACATTTCTTTCTTTCTTTCTTTTTTTTTTTTTTTCTCATCACGTGAGGATATTTTTCCATTGATTTTTAGAGACCATGGAAGAGAGAGGGAAAGACAGAGAGAAACATCACTGTGAGAACACTTCAATTGAGAGGGACACTTCAATTGGTTGCCTCCTGCATGAGCCCTCATCTGGGCCCCAGCCAGGGAGGAGCCTACAACCTAGGTACATGCCCTTGATCAGAATCAAACCCGGACCCTGCGGTCCGCAGGCTGAGGCTCTATCCACTGAGCCAAACTGGCTAGGGCAGGATATGACATTTCTTAGCCCCTTCACCAGCGGGCCTTCGTTTTTTCCTCCAGGAGTGAGGTGGAAAAACCCTAGATCACCTCCTTGGATTCTTATTGCCCAAGTTATCAAGAACACTGCGAGTAGCATACCGCAAGCTTAGTCAATGAGCGGTCAGAAAAGGTGTTCCCTCTGCAGCTCAGGTGCAGAGGCGGGCTTGCTGGGGCTGGGCAGCAGCGGCAGCTTGGGCACGCCCCCCTGCCTCCGCTCAGGGGCTGCGCCATCTGTGGCTTGCCTCACAGTGCAACCAGTCCCCTCCCGCCCATCTGCTTGCGCAACCTCCTCTTGAGCCAGTCGTGACTGTTATGGTGTCCTGGCTAATTTGCATATTACCTCTTTATATATCTAGATGATAGAGAAAAAGGTAACTTTAGTGTAGCCTGGAAAACACCCTCTTTTTAAATATATGTATATTTTTATTGATATCAAGAGGAAGGGAGGAAAAGAGACAGATAGAAACATCAATGATGACAGAGAATCACTGAACAGCTGCCTCCTGCATGCCCCACAATGGGGATCGAGCCCACAACCCAGGCATGTGCCCTGACTGGGAATAGAACTATGACCTCCTGGTTCATAGGTCACAAAGCTCAACCACTGAGCCATGCCAGCCCAGCCTGGCAAATACCCTCTTGATCAAGTAATCAATGTGAGCATCATCGGTGGTGGGACAAATTAAATTATGCTACCTGATATAATAAAATAAGAATACAGCATGACCTCTGTAATATTTTTGCCCAAAGATGCATAATCTGAACCATAGGACAAAACATCAGGGGGAAAACAATCAAAGAACAATTCTATAAAGACCTTTAATTTTCAGAAGTGTCAAGGTCATAGAAATTCAGGAAAGACTAAAGAACTGTTCCAGACTGAAGAGACCTAACAATTAAATGCAACAGGTGATACTGAAGTGGACCCTTTGCTCTGTATAAAGGATATCATTGAGACAACTTGCAAAACTTGATTGAGGTTTGGAGAGGAGGTGGCAGTGATAAATCAAGGTTCATTTCCTGATTTTGATGGTGGTATTGTGAGTGTGAAGACTGTATTGGTTTGTAGGAAATGTGCACTAATGGGAAATGTAATTTAAAGTAAATACTCCAATCAAAACACAGGGATTGAAGAGCCTACTATATCCTGTGGACCACAGACACACTTTAAATGTAGAGAACTTCTTGAGATATTATGTTCATTGTTTGTCTTCTCCCAGGAGAATGAAAATCCCACAAAGACAGGGATCATTGTAAGGTTCCCCTTTCTTTCTCAAGATCCTCAGAACTTAGAACAGAGCTTGGCACATAGTAGCCATCCTATATAATAAAAGGGTAATATGCAAATCGACCGAACAGTGGAACAACCAGAACACCTGCAGCCCCTCACCCCGGCTGGCCCTGCCCTGGAGCAGGCACCCCCACCCCGATCGGGGGCGGGCACTCCCACCCTGATCAGGGGCAGGGCTGGCCAGCAAACTGCCCAAGGCCCCTTGCCCAGCCAGCCCACCCCCAATGGCCCCCATCAGGGCAGGCTGGCTGGACCTTACGAGTGCACAAATTCATGCACTGGGCCTCTAGTTTTTAAATATTTGTTGAATGAATAGTTAAACACTCCTTTAGCCTGCAGGCTCCAGGACAAAGCCCATGCTCCCTGTATGGCCATTTCCCTGTTGCCTGACATATAGAAAGCCCTCAATAAACATTGGTGGAATGAAAAAAAGAATTGAGAATTGAGTCATTTGCATTGCCAGTATGGAATGAGGCCAAATTCACATGGAATTTATTGCAGTTATCTTAAAAGAAATTAAAGCAAATTAAAAATTAAGTTAAGCCATTGTCTATTAGAAACTGTTGGCTGCTGGACCATGGAGACATACATTTACTGAGTTATCTATTATCTGCTCCCACCTCTTTTTTAAAAAAAAGCCTATAAATGGAAACATTTTACCAGGGTTTTCATTTCTACTGGAATAGATATCCCAGGTATTGATTACCAGATGGTCATGATAATGGCCATGAAACTTCATTACCACTAAAAATGCTGGGCCCAGCAAAACCTTGCTTACAGAGGTTTTGGGTTTCTTATAAGATATACTGATAACATGAATTAAAATATCTTCTTAAGTATACCCTGTCCTGATTTTATGCTTGCCTGTACTTCCATGCATGAGAAAAAAGAATTCACTTTCCCATTGCAATCCAATATAGATTAAACTAACTTTCTTTTTGCATGGAAAGTGGAATTATTGTTTAAAGTAAAATGGGAAGAAATCTCAATTTCTTTAAAAAAATTTTTGACTAGCTCTGTATTTTGTGACTAGAAAGCTAATATTTGGTTCAAAACTACCACACCCATGCTCATATTTATGAATCCCTTCATTCTTAAAACACTAATGTAACATTGTAGAGATTTATGTTTTAGAATTTTAAATCAGCTTAACACACACATATTGAGAAGTGCACAGCTCTTAGAGCTCAAAATGAGCAATGAACATAGCTATGTAACCAGAATCCAGGTCAAGAAATAGATCATTATTAGCACCACCACCACCCCCGAAAAAAACCCACATTTTCCCCTCCCAACCACTATGCCTTCTTTTCTCCCCAAAGATATGTCCTCTCCTGACCTCAAACATGATAAATGTTTGCCTGCCTTTGTATTTTCTATAAGTGGCATGATGTAGTATGTACATTTTTGGTATCTGGCCTCCTTCACTTAACCATATGTGTTTATAGAGATTAACTTTTTATCTTAAATTGAAATCATTATTGAATTTTGTGTGATAAAATGTAATCAAACATTATCCTGGAATTCATCCTCTTACCAAATAACAAATTTTAGCAACATAAAATTTTACCAAACATTACAAAGTCACTAAAATAGTTAGATACTGAAAACAAGAGTAGCTAAGGCAGATTTTATTAAAGGTAATAAAAGCATTCAAATTAGTGCTCAGTTAAGTGACTTACAATCCACTGCTAACATTCTGTTTATATTGGTAAAACATTCTATCTAAAAATTATTGCAGACATATCGAATAGTATATTTTCAAGGCTCTGTATACTTCTTTGCTCTTTGATGTTAGATTTGAAGCGGGGTATTTATAGAGAGAACTATGTGTCTGTGTATCACTCAAGTAACATATATACTCTATTGGTCCTTTCCCTTTCACTAGGCTGTCACTGATACTATAGAGTTTTACAGATTACAGGTTTTGCCTAAAGCGACAATCAGCTCTCTTACCCAGTAATTGGATCGACAGATTTGGCTCAGCTCAGCAAGTCTGTACTTTTCTGTATGCAAAAGAAGCCCAGAATTGAAATGCAGCAGCCTTTTGCTGGGTCAGGATAAACAGAGCTCCGTGAGGGAAGTTTAGGAAATCTTGTTAAAGAATATTTTGGGTCCCACTTCTGTATCTTTACCAATTGAATTTCATGGTTTATGGATACATTGGCATAGTGTATATTAAAAAGAATAATCCAAAACATTGAGTTTGTTGAAAAGGATTTCAAAAGGTTGGCTTCATTAAAGTCGAATGTTTTCTAACTTTCTACATCCAAGTACTGGTTTTCAGGCCATGGTATTTTTGTTTTTAGGACATTCAATTGCTTTTACAAAAGAGAAATAAATAACACTCATGCTTTGAGCTGCTTTTTAATTTCAAAAACTAAAATCTAAAGTGAACTTATTCATAGCACACTTGCTCTATTTAAAAAACAAAACTTAAATCTGGAGTAGTCTAGGTCATAAATTTAAGTTCAGTGTGGGTGAGCTTATGACACCACGAAAAACTCCACTTTTTCACTTCCTAAATTTACTGCCCTATTGGCCAACATATAAGGCTTTGTTAGGCTGTCTTAATTTTTAAAGGAGAGGAAAAATTCAAGTTGGAAAAAAAAAAAACCTGTCACATAAAACTTTCCATTTCTAGCCCCCAGGGCAGCTTTAGGAGTGAAAATGTACCCTGATACCCCTTCCTTCCTTTTGCTTTAGGTGGTTCCAGCTAGTGTTACTGATACTGAAATTTAAATATAATTGCTACTTTAGCAGGCCAGCCAGTCTGTTACAAGTTGCATTCTGTTACTCTGTTGGCTCCGAAAAGGGGCTAGTGTCTCTCACAGAGTCAAGCATTGTTAGAAACAGAAAGCATTTGAAAATGGAGATTTTTAAAACAGATTTCAGATGATTTAATCGCCTCTCTCCTCCGATTCTACCACAGACCTCTCTCCTCTCAGCATCTACAAAGAGAGGCTTGGCGAAAAAGGAAGAGGTAGCAATTCTTTGCAAAACTGGTGAAGGTACTTGGGAGCTGTTGCCTCTTCTTCTCTGTCCACAACAATTACCTAGCTTGGTGGAAAATCCTGACCCTCCAGATAAACAGCATTTAAAGTGTGAATCTTGGCTTTCCACTTGATGTTCAGTTTTGTGCAAGATTTTTAACCTTTCCGAACCACAGTGTCATCATTTGTAAAATGGGAATGAATTTTCTCACCGCACAGGGTTGTTGTGAAGATTAAGTGAAAACATGTAAATGAAACCCTTAGCACATTAAAAGCACGAATAAAGCCCAGCCAGTGTGGCTCAGTGGTGGTGTGTTGACCTATGAACCAGGAGGTCACAGTTCGATTCCCGGTCAGGGCACATGCCCAGGTTGCGGGCTTGATCCCCAGTATGGGGCATGCAGGAGGCAACTGTTCAATGATTCTCTCTCATCATTGATGTTTCTCTCTCTCTCTCTCTCTCTCTCTCTCTCTCTCTC
>NW_005354999.1:2945888-2961923 GCF_000412655.1 Myotis brandtii | reverse complement strand
GCTCTTGTGGCCCCGTCGCCGGCGGCAGCAGCAGCGGCTGGTGAATCGCCGCCACGACTCCACCGTCTTGCTGGACCAAATCCAGACGCCGGAGGTGATGCCCACCACGAGGCACATGAAGTACTTGAGCATGAGCACCCAGTACTCCGGCTTGGCGCGCGGCTGGCCGGTGTCGGGGCCCGGGCAGGCGCAGGTGAGCGCGGCTTCCCAGCTCTCGCGGTAGTGCTGCTCGTACAGGTAACAGGCCACCACGATGCTGGCGGGCACGGTGTAGAGCAGCGTGAAGATGCCAATTCGGATCATGAGCTTCTCCAGCTTGTCCGTCTTCGTGCCCCCCTGCTTGATGACGCTGCGGATGCGGAAGAGCGACACGAAGCCTGCCAGGAGGAAGAGCGTGCCCACCAGCAGGTAGAGCACCAGAGGGCCCAGCACGAAGCCGCGCAGCGAATTCAGGTTCTGGTTGCCCACATAGCAGATGCCAGCCACTGGATCCCCATCCACGGAGCTCAGTGCCAGTGCCGTGATGGACTTGACGCTGGGGATGAGCCACGCGGCCAGGTGGAAGTACTGCGCATAGCCTGCGATGGCCTCGATGGCCTCGTTGCCCCACTTCATGCCAGCTGCCAAGGCCAGGTGAGCTACAGGATGACCCACCAGATGGAGCTGGTCATGCCTAAGAAGTAGACCAGCAGGAAGACTACCATGAAGAGCGCAAGGCCCGTCCTCTCTTAGTGAATGTGGCCCCACGCTCGCCCCAAGGCTCCCCACGCTCGCCCCAAGGCTCCCCACGCTCTCCCCAAGGCTCCCCGGGCCGGGCTTGGTTAAATACTGCCTGGGTTATTGCATAGATTGAGTACTCGCGGTGTGTGATTAAGTAAGTAAGCCGAGGAAGCTGTGGGAGTCGCTAGGTGCCCAGCCTTGGGGTGTTCGCAGAACCAGCTGGGCCAGAGCCTGTGCTCCTGCCCAGGGATGAAGCTGGCAGCCTGGGCTCCTCCCAGGCCCCCCATGGCCAGGCCGTCCCCTGCCTCCAGGCTGCTGTGGCTGCCATGACATGGGCACAGCGCCCGCCCTGCCTTACCTGAGCTCAATCCCGGATGGCCGTGACGCCCTTGCCCCATTTTGCTTCCATTAAAAATGTCTGTGTATTTCCAACCCTCAGCAACCGGCTTCCGCCAGCGGAGGCAGCCTGCGCCCTGGGCGAGGTCACCTGTGAGGAGACCAAGGGCCTGTCTGCGTTGTTGTGAGCACAGGGGCGGAGGTTGGGGCCACAGGAAGGCTCCAGCTTCTTCAAGGCCTGGCAGGCCGCCCAGAGGACCCTGCTCAGAGGAGGGGGACGCCGGCCTGGGCGGGGCCCAGGTGCTGAGATGGCGCCCCTAGGATCGCCCTGGCTCAGCCTGACTAGCTCACGCTGGCATGGGCAAAGCCCCCTGGGCCACCGCACCAGCCACCAAACAGGAGCAGATAAGCCGGCCCTCAGGGTTCTCCCCGTGCTGAGCGCTCCCTCCTCATCCAGAGGGAGCCACCGAGGCGGAGGGGAGGGGAGGGCGGTGCGAGATGCGGTCTCAATAGGCGCCTCCCAAAGCCGGTGCTGGGTATTCAGGTAGATGTTGTAGAAGAGGTCCGGCTCATTCTTCCAAGAACACACAGTCCAGTGGCTCTTTGTCGTTCCCAACAACAGGAATGCAACTGAAACTAACACTCCATTTCTCACCCCACAGATGAGCACTCCGTCCGCAGGCCAGAGGCACTGGGCTGGGCCTGGGAGCAGGTGCTGCACCCCAAGGTGGGTGTGGAAGCGGCAGCATCGGGGAGGGATATGTCTTAACCCCACAGGTAGGGAGACAAGGAACCTGGCCCGCAGCCCCAGCTCGGTAACTCGGTCACACCGGCCACCTGCACAGCGACCTACATATACCATGGCTCCCGGGGCAGAGCCCGAAGGGCAGAGGGTGGGAGGGCCTGGGTTATTGCGCCCGGGCTGCTGGGACACCAGGCAGCTCTGAGTGAAAGCGAGAGCAAGAGCGAGAGTGAGCTGCGTGCTGCTGTGAAGGTCTTCAGAGCATGAGGCCAAGTGGTTGTTTGTTTTCTTATTGTTGAGTTTTAACAGTTCATTGTATATTTTGCATGACAGTCCTTTATCAGATATATCTTCTGTAAATATTTTCTCCCAGTCGATAGCTTGTCTGTCATTCTCTTGACAATGACTTTTGCAAACAGAAATCGTTATTTTAATGAAATCCAATTTATCATGTGCCTTTGGTGTTGTATCTAACAAATCATCATCAAACCCAAGGTCATCTGAATTTTCTCCTATGTTATCCTCTAGAGAGTTTCATAGTTTTGTGTGACACATTTAGGTCCGTGGTCCATTTCAGTTTATTTTTGTGAAGAATGCATAGTGTGTATCTAGATAACTTTTTTTTTTTTTTGCCTGCAGATTTGTAGTTCTTTCAGCACCCCATTTGTTGAAAAGACTACCTCTGCTCCATGATTGCCTCTGCTCCTTTGACAAAGATCAGTTGCCTATATTTATGGAGGTCTATTTCTGGGATCTCTATTCTGTTCCATTGATCTATTTGTCTATTCTTCCACCAATGGTTTACTGTCTTAATTATTATAGCTTTATAGTAAGTCTTGAAATTTCATAGTATCAGTCCTCTGACTGTGTTCTTTTCATTTATTTTGTATTGGCTATTATGGATCTTTTGCTTCTCCATATAAACTTTAGAATCCGTTTTCTTTATATCCAGAAAACAATTTGTTGAGATTTTGATTGGGATTGGATTGAATCTATACATCAAGTTGAGAAAAATTCACATCTGGACAATACTGAATCTTCCTATGCATTAACATGGAATATTTTTTCACTTGTTAGTTCTTTGATTTCTTTTACTAGAATTTTGAAGTTTTCCTCCTATAAATATTGAACATATTTTGTTAGATATATAACTATGTATTTCATTTTGGAGGATGCTGATGTAAATGGTGTTTTTTATTTCAAATTCCACTTGCTCATTGCTGGTGTATAGGAAAGCAATTGATGTTTGTATATGAACCTTGTATCCTGCAACCTTGCTAAAATCACAGATTAGTTTGGGAATTCTTTTTGGTCAATTCTTTTATTTTTTGCCACATAGATAATCATGTTATCTATGAACAAAAACAGTTTTTATTTCATCCTTCTTGGCCTGTATACCTTTATTTCCTTTCCTGTCTTAATGTATTTTTAGAACTTCTAGTAGAATGTTGAAAAGGAGTGATGAGAGGGGACATCCTTGCCTTGCACCTGATCTTTTTGGAGTTTCTCACCGTTAAGTATGTTTGCTGTAGGGTATTTGTAGATGTTATTTATGAAGATGGAGTTGCACTCTATTTGTAGTTTTCTAAGAGCTATTATCATGAATGGGTATTGGATTTTGTCAAATGCTTTTCATGTATCTGCCGATATAATCTTGTGGGTTTTTTTTGTTTAGTTTGTTGATGTGATGGATGACATTAACTGATTTTCAAATGTTGACCTACTCTCACAAACTTGAGATAAATCCCACTTAGTCATGGTACGTAATGCTTTTTATACATTATTGGATTCAATTTGCTGTTTTGTTGAGAGAATTTTTGCATGTATGTTCATAAGAAATATTGGTGTGTCGTTTTTAAGAAATGTCTTTGTACGATTTGAGTATTAGGGTAATGCTGGTCTCATAGAATGAGTTAGAAAGTATTTGCTCTGTTTCTGTCTGCTTAAGGAGATTGTGGAATGATGATATAATTTCTTCCTTTAAATGTTTGGTAGAATTCACCAGTGAACCCATCATGGCTGGATGCTTCCTGTTTTGTAAGATTATTAATTATTAATTCAATTAATTAATAGGGCTATATTGATAGCCCTATTCAGGTTGCCTATTCATTTGCATTATTTTTGTTTATTATGGAAGTGAATTTTAAAAACACCAATTCATAGATTTATTATCTATGAATTGAAGCAATCAAGGAGCTCCAATAAGAGCATTAAACTATCAGTAGAACTGAAGAACATGATTTTTAAGTTTAATAATAGAACAGATGTACTTAGTTGGTTGGAGTATCATCCCATACACCAAAAGATTGCAGGTTCGATTCCCAGTCAGGGCACATACCTAGATTGAGGGTTTATTTATTTATTTATTTATTTAATGTTTTTACTGATTTCAGAGAGAGGATGGGAGAGAGAGATAGAAAATCAGTGATGAGAGAGAATCATTGATCAGCTGCCTCCTGCACACCCCCTATTGGGATTCAAGCCTGCAACCTAGGCATGTGCCCTGACCAGGAATTGAACCATGACCTCCTGATTCACGGGTCGACACTCAACCACTGAGCCATACCAGCCAGGCTACGACCTATTTTTAGCTAGAAAACTTTAATTTCAGACTATTCTTTGTGGCTGCTTTAGGACTCTGAGTTTGTAAGGCCATCATGTAGGCCTCCCCTGAGCTTGTCAGGTTTAGTATGTAGCCCCTTTTTCATCCAAATTATTAGAAACAAGAGAGAGAAATAAACTTAGAGCTCAACCTAGGAAGTTAGAAAGAACAACAAATGAACCAAAGAGTTGAAAGAGAGAATAAAGATAGAAGTCAATGAATACAAAAAAGTAGAAAGGATAAGTACATCTAAAAGCTGATTACTTTTTAAAAATATATTTTTTATTGATTTCAGAGAGGAAGGGAGAGGGAGATAGAAACATCAATGATGAGAGAGAATCATTGATCGGCTGCCTCCTGCACATCTCCTTCTGGGGATCAAACCCAAAACCCGGGAATGTGCCCTTGACTGGAATTGAACCCAGGATCCTTCAGTCCACAGGCCAACGCTCTATCCACTGAGCCAAACCAGCTAGGGCTAAAAGCTGATTTCTTGTGAAAGACTCCCCTTCGGACATGAAGTCCCAGCCTAACGGAGAAAAAGGCAGGGAGAGCGAGGGAACACTCGTGTAACCACTGGCTTGTGGACTTGGCCAGGCTTCATAGGGTGCAGACAGGAAACAGCTTTGTGTTCTCCCTCCAATGCCTCACACATTTTTTTGGTCAGAAATATTTCCTTGCTCTTCGTGACATTTCCGGTAGATCCCATGGCTTTTCGCCCACTTTTGAGTCTAAAAACAGTCCCATTTTTAGCTATGTTGTAGTTTGATCCAATCTAAATGAAAACCTCCACGTCTCATGCAACTCAATGCTTTTCCTCTTTCCCCAGCTCAGACCTCACTGCTTTCTAGACCAGAGGTGGGGAAGGGGTGTGATTGGCCATTTCACCTGTCCCCGGTCTCCCCCAGGCCTCCTCCAGATGAGGCAGGGAGTGTGTGGAGAGGAAAAGGACTATTGGTATTACTGCTTTTTTATTTTATTTTATTTTTAATTTATTGAGGTAACATTGGTTAATAACATCATATACATTTCAGGTGTGCAACATTACAACTTGATATCTGTGTCTTCCATTGTGTGCTCAACCACCGGAAGTCTAGTTTCCTTCGGTTACCATATATTGTACTATTTCTTTTGTTAGTCATACACCCTCCCTCATGACACATTTTCAAATTCTGGTTCCTTCTTGGTGTAAAGCCGTGAGTCGTTGGAGATTCCCTCCAGAGACCTTCACACCTGCACCTTTCCGTGGAGCAGATGATTACACTCAGCAGCTGACCTCTGAAACACCCCAACCCCCCCAGCCCCTGCCCTCTGCCTTTTGTTTTTTGTGGCGTGTTTTTTTTTTGGGGGGGGGGGCGGGTTGTTTAGTTTTGTTTCATTTTGGAATTCAATTCACCTTAGCCCTCTTTCTGGGAATCGCTTCAAGATGACTGAAGCCCTGCGACGTAATGGTACTATGAAAAACATGTAAGCATCCTTTTGCTGTCAGATGGTGGAAATCGACCTATTACATTGCATCCCTCCCTGTTGGCCCTGTTGTAGAGACTGCTCCAGGCCACCGGCCTCCCCCAGGCTCCTCAAGGAAAGAGTCAAGCTCTAGCGCTGAAGTGACCTTCAACTTTTAGGAGACACAGGTCAGCCTTTCCTAATGAACTTCTGCTGGGCTCGGTCCTGGCCCCACAGCCAGGGAGAGAACGTCAGCCTCCTTTCCTACCAAAGGTCTGCTCCTACAAGCAGATTTCTTTTGTTTTGTTTTTTTGTTAATCCTCACCCGAGGATATTTTCCTCATATTGATTTTTAGAGAGAGTAGAAGGGAGAGAGAGAGACAGAGAGAAACATCGATGTGAGAGAAACACATCCATTGGTTGCCTCTTGCACGAGCCCTGACCAGGGCCCGGGCCAGGGAGGAGCCTGCAACCAAGGTAAAGTGCCCTTGACTGGAATCGAACCCAGGGCCCTTTGTTCCCTAGGCCAATCCTCTATCCACTGAGCCAAACCAGCTAGGGCTACAAGCACATTTCTTAAAGTTTGTTTCACAGGGCTTGCTGTGGGAGGTGAGGGAGCTGAGCGCACTCCTCCACATGCCCATCTAGGCTGGCAACTTCTGCCTGGCTAACTCCCTTCGATTCCACTTTTGAACTTCTGGTTTTCTCCTTTGTCAGCTGGAGGAGTGTGTTGAGGTGAGTGATGAGGTACCACTGGCCATCCACCTGGAACACAATGTTGAATCTCATGCCATAACAAAAAAGTAAATTCCAGATGATTAAAGACTTAAATGTAAAAAAATAAAATGAAAATAGAATGACAATTAAGGAACTATGTGACCTAGGATTTCAGAATATCTTTCAAATAAAAGAGAAGAAAATCTAGAAGCTATAAATAAAAAGACACATATTTGAGTACAGAAAAAAAAAATCATAAAGAGCTCTTTCCTATCTCTTCCCCTTTCTCATTTCACTTTCTTTTTCCTTTCCGTTCTCTTCCGTTTCCTCCACTCCCATCTCTTCCCCTTCCCTTCTTCCCCTACCTGAACAATTCAGTCCTAAAACCATTAGGTGAAACTGAGGTAGATTTCCCGGGGCCTTGGGAGGCGGGGGAGTGAGAGGAGGAAGGTAGAGGGGAGGCCCTTAGGACCTGGAATGAGCTGTCCTCACCTGAGTGGTATGAGGAGGGCATGGGAGAGGGTGTCCCAGGACAAGGTGATGAGTCTGGGTGGGAGGGTAATGCAGCTGTCCCCACAGAGCAGCAGACGGGAGTAGTGTGTCAGAGCCCTAATGGGGTGAGGAGGGTTGCTGTGTAGGAGGGCAGCCCAGAAAGAAATGTCAGAATTGAGCAGGATAAAGATGTCCATAGTGTGGTAACTGCGGGGGTAGAGGGTTATGGGTGGGCATGGAAGAGGGCATAGAGGGGATAAATGGTGATGGAGAAAATTAAATTAAATTAGATTATTTTTTTTAAAAGGTGTCCACATGGAGGGGTGGCCTGGTGTGATTTGTCAGAGACCAAACAGAATAAAGAGTGTATCTAAAAGGGAGGGCTCAGACTGGGAAATGTCCCCGTGTGGATGTCAGGGCCCAAGCAAGGCAAGGAGGGTGTCTGCATAGGAGGGCAGCATGGTGCAGGGAACCATGGAACATTTAGGATGAAGCAGTTGCCCTCACAGGTGGTTGGCTTAGACCGGGGTGTTGGAGCCTGAACTAGGTAGGAGGATATCCTTGTGGGAGATCCTGTGTGGGGAGCAGAAAGGCAGAGCACGGGTGGAGTGAGAGGGGTTTCGTCAGGGAGAAAGGGCCAGCATAGGGCATGGGGAATCCTTATACAGAAAGATTGATAAAAAAAAAAAGTATGCAATACTGAGGAAAATGAGAACCAAGAGAATGAGCGATAAATATGGAAAGAAGGGAGAAAATAGAATCAGCTCTGTGGTATTGATTGCAATTAGAAGTATCTTGAGCTCATGGGTTTCAATGTATATAGATATAGAAATAAATATGGATGCCAGTGTGTGTGTGTGTGTGTGTGTGTGTGTGTGTGTGTGTGTGTATTCCTTATTAGTCCACTGAGATGGCCTAAGATAGAGATACTGCAAAAGCTGTGATGCAGTAGTACCAGGATATTAATTTCTGAAAACCACTGTCCACTAAAATGAACCAGGGTTCCTTGGAGAAGTGAGATTCCAGGTCTGGAGCAGGGCAATTCCAAAAGGAACCCAGAACATTGTATGGTTCCAAAAGGCAAGGAGGTGTTCAAAGAATTTGGGGACATAGCAAAAGAATAGAGAAGCCAGCTTGAAGCAATGCCCACAAATCTGGGACAAATTGAGCATCAAAATAAGTAATGAAAGAAACGCATACAACCCTTTGAATAAAATTAAAAAGCATGAAAATACATATAAAAACGTAACATAAATAAATTGAAAGCTTGAGAAGAGAATATTTACTTAGCCTTAAAATACGTCCTAAGAAAATACTGTAGGGAGAAAACATAACTTGACAGTGGAGAAGACCAGAAGACTTCTTCTTAGTCAAGGTATGAAATTGGACAACACCAAATCCAAATCACGTGCCACCTGCTGGGATGCCACGTGAGGAACACATCATCACTTCTGTGATTGTTTTTTTCTGAAGGTGCATAACCTGAACCTAGTAATGAAGAATATTTTCAAACCCAATTTCTCCAAAATGTCTGGCCTATGATGATAAGAATTCAAGAAAGAGAAATTATTTCCAAGTTGAAGGAGATTAAAGAGGCATGATAATAAATGCAATGTGTAATTCTGAACTGAATGGGCCTTTATGCAAACACTGTTATTGGTGATGATGATCTAGGAGGAGGAGGAGGAGGAGGGAACTTACTGGTGGTAATGTGTGGATGTTAATGTCCCGATTTTGATGGTTGTATTGTGGTTATGTAGGAGAATATCTTTGAGGTGATGGGATAACATGTCGGCAACTTACTCTCAGATGGTTCAGGAAATGAAAATTCTTTATATAGTACTTGCACTTTTTCTGTAAATTTGAGATTGCTCCAAAATTTTAAACAATTAAGAAGTGAATTTATATGTAAATATAAAAAAATAGGGAAGGTGAAAAGACTAATTCCCAATTGGAAAAAAAATGTTAGTAATGACAGTGTCAGATGCAGCTAACATCTTTAACATACAAAGGGGTCTTCTGAAACTGATAAGATAAAGACTAACAAGAGAAAATCCAAATGAGAAGTAAACAATAAACAAATAAAAAGAGGTTACCTCATTTGTTGTCAGGGTCATGCAATTTAAACTATTAATCCAATATCATATGGCACCTACCAAATGATGTCAATGAAAAAGAATGGCAGCCAGCATGGTGATTTGGGGATGTGGAATGAATATTTTCATACCATGATGATAGAAATCTAAGTTGCTTTGTTTTTATGGAATGAAATCTGACAATATGTGTTAGAAATGTGCATTCCTCTTGACTCAGAAATCCCATCCTGGGGAATCTATTCTCTACATACGGACATAGAAACAAGAATGTTTAGTGCAGCATTTTTTTGAGTAGCAAAAAACAAAATAATGAGTGGCTACTAATAGGAAAATGATCGAGAAAACTATGTGACTATTATAAAGAATAAGTTAGTTCTATGCAAGTTGACTAAAAGGGATTCCTAGAGTATATTTTTAAGAGAATAAAAAGCAAGATACAAAGAACTATATAAGATATAATCTTATTTTTTAAACAAAGTCAATTCTATAATATAGATACATATATTTTGTATATGGTTACAGGAAGGGTAGATACAGATAAGAAGGAGAAGATGATGAACTCTGATATATTGCTCCATTTTGACTAATTTCTATTGCTGTACACACAGTTCTCACAGTCTGGGCTAATTGATTACTGAGATGCCAGCAGTTTGGAGAAATTAATTGAGAAAGACTGCTACTGTGAAAATAGTGAGAAGCAATAGTCTGTAGCTCTAAGGCCAAGCCCCAACTGAGAAGGCTGGGATCTGAGAAAACCAGCAGTTGGAAGTAGGACAAGTGACTAACATGCTCAGAAAAAAAATGTTGATAGTGAGGTCCAAAAAAAATTTAAGATAAAACCTACAGGTGATGACTATTTACCGAAAGTGGATGAAGAGGTGGTGAGTGGGAGAGGAAGATTCCAAACGTGAGAGTCAGACCTCAGGGAATATTGCAGGCCAAGAATGTGAAAAGACTTAGGATCAACTTCTTGCAGTACGCATCCTGTAAGTGGAAGATGGGTCTGGAATTTATCTCAGAGACATAAAAGTGTTGACAAAGCACTATAGTTGGGTTGGGCCCTCATCTGCTCTTCCTCCTGTAAGGCAGTTCCAAATTCAGCATTGAAAGGCTTGGGTAGCTTCTGGTGCCAATAGAAAGGGAAGAGAGATGGAAAAAAAAAGATAATAAACACAAGATTAAAAATCTAGAATGCTGATGTTATTAAGATAAAAATGTTCCTAAATTCCTCAATGTAAAATAATCACATCAATACTAATACTAATATCTAAATTGCTTTGTTTTTATGGAATGAAATCTGACAATATCTATTAAAAATGTGCACTCCTCTTGGCCCAGAAATTCCATCCTGGGGGATCTATTCTCTACATAAGGACATAGAAACAAGAATGTTTATTGCAGCTTTGTTTTGAGTAGCAAAAAAACAAAGAATAAGTTAGTGAAGGCTACGAATAGGAAAATGATTGGGAAAACTATGTGACTATTATAAAGGATAAGTTAGTTCTATGCAAGTTGACTAAAAGGGATTCCTAGAGAATATTTTTAAGAGAATAAAAAACAAGATACAAAGAAATATATAAATATATATCTATATTAGTATATACTAAGACTAAGACTAGTTAAGATTTACCTAGTTCTTCCCAAGTGCCATGTAAATATACTAAGCACTCACTTTTAAAATGTATTATCTCTTTTAAGCTTCACAACAACCTATGAGGTAGGTACCATTATCTTCATTTTATAGATGATGAAACTAGATCTTAAAATCACATTAGTAAAAATTCCCAGAGTACCCAAGTCTGCCTGACTCTATAGTCTAACTATTATGTTTGTACAATAACTAACATTTACAACAATAGCCAGGAGTCATCTGTAAATGTTAATTTTTTGTGTTTTTTATTTCAAAAATCAGGGAAACTTGTACTGTATTTCAAACATTTTCATCCAAATAAAAGATTTTTCCAGAGTAACCCATGCTTCAAGGATTCTGGATAGCTGAATCTTTAACTGTACTTTGCAGCTCCTTACTAGATTTCAGTAATTAGAACTCCACAAATTGATTGAAATTGAGTTTCAAATAAAATTTTTATAAAATGGTATAAAATATATTGGTTGTAAATTCTGAGTACTACATAAACTCTATCTATTGCATTTCTTTTTTTTAAAGTCCTTTTTTAAAATATATGATTTTATGGATTTTTTTAGAAAGAAAGGAAGGAGAGAGAGAGAGAGAGAGAGAGAGAGAGAGAGAGAGAGAGAGAAACATTGATTGGTTGCCTCCCATATGCACCCCAACCAGGGACCAAACCCACAACTTGGTTATGTGACCTGACTGGGAATCGAACCTGTGACCTTTCAGTACACAGGATGATGCTCAACCAACTGAGCAACCCCAGCCAGGATGATCTATTCCAGTTCCTGTGAGCTTTTTTTTTTTTTTTTTTTTAAGCCTTTTAAATGTTTTTGGCAGGATTTTTTTCTGAATAATACTTCAATATGGACCTTTTTTTGGTAATCCATGTGATTTCCTGGAAGTTCCTGCTGAGTATATCCTTACTATGTAAACATAACACTTGATTTCCCCAGGAAAAGCATCAATTATTTGCGAATGTCAATAGACTTTATAAGCAATTTGCCACCTGTGAGTAAGGTCATCCTCTTTTTCCCATATTTTCTCTATTGCTTGTAATATGGGTTACAGAACTCTTAGTAAGGCTATTTGCAAATTCTTTGCTTTAAGACCTCCAGACCTTTTGAGTAAACATCCCTTCATTTTCCTGGGGTAAAGGATCTGATTTAAAAACTCTAGCCAGCGTACCTGATCACATTTCCTCCAATATGTCAAGTTAGCCAGAACTTCTCTAAACATCTAACCTTTCCTTAACCCCTGTCACATTCATACAACTACACATAACAATATATACAGTTCCTTTTCATTTATCAAAAGAAAGAATCCATGGGGAATAAAGATTTGACAGCTTCTGTTACAAGATAATTGTAATACTTAAAAAAGAGAGAGAGAGATGAGACAGATGGTGTACACTGGAGACATGTGGAAGTTTGCTTGAAAAATAGCTTTAGAAATTCAATTGAGACTGAGAAGAAATTATGCAAATCATTTTTGCATAAATAAAAGCATCACGGAAAACAAGGAAATGATCTTAATCTTTAATCTTCCACAGTCTTGTCAAAGAGAAAGAATGTCAACTGGACTGATACCTGATCTCAGTTCTATTTCAGAAAAAGCCTTTGTAGCCACTCATTTGAATTACAGAGAAAAAATAGATTATTTTGAGTGAGATGATTAAAACCTATTTTCTATATTTCTATGCCTAGGTCTGATTTGTTAACATCAATCATTAATACATTTTTGATGAGTTATTTAGTATTTTTATTATGTATTATGTAATTTACATGGAGAATGCTTTATGTTAAATTTATTTGGTATTCTATTTGATTAATTTATAAAGCATAAAATGATGATGGAAATTTAATTTTTAAAGTAGTTTATTACTTTAAAAATGATACATTTTATATACCTGCCTGATTCACACATCACACACACACACACACACACACACACACACACACACACACACACCTGTTTAGGAAACTATGAGGACTAACACACAATACAATATACAGATGATGTATTATAGAACTGTATCCCTGAAACCTATATAAATTTATTAACCAGTGTCACACCAATAAATTAAAAAAGAAAATAAAAAGAAACTATGCGGACAGAAATTCTGTAAAACAATGTGAAGACTGGGGTGGAAATTTTGTCAGTATTGGTTGAGGTAATGAGAGGCAGAAAAATAGTAAGGACATATTTCAGTGGAAAGAGGAAAACCATCATTGAATTCAGGCAAGTTTTCAGAAAAACAAATTTGAAGTGCAGCATGATCAGTATCTTGGGTCATGATAATTATGCTTTTATGAAGATGAATAACCACACATTTTAAAAATGTATTTAAAAATATTTTTATTGATTTCAGAGAGGAGGGGAGAGGGAGAGAGACAAACAATGATAAGAGAGAATCATTGATCTGTAGCCTCCTGCACACCTCCTACTGGGGATCAAGCCTGCAACCCAGGCATGTGCCTTGACCAGGAATTGAACCCTGACCTCCTGATTCATGGGTCGACGCTTAACCACTGAGGCATACCTGCCAGGTCTAAATACACACATTATCTAGGAACAAGAAAGTGAGAAAGTGAAGTGTTAGGCTATAGACAAAAGAAAATGTTAGGATAGGATTATTTATACTCATTATTAAATCACAGAATATAGGCTTATATGTTAGGATGGATAAATTGAGGAAGTCCCCAGTGAATTCATTACGTTTTGTGTGTGTGTGTGTGTGTGTGTGTGTGTGTGTGTGTGTGTGTGTGTTTAAGCTTGCTTATTTAAATGCATTAGAAAAGTCAATCTTTACTTTTAGTTTGGTCGGAAAAAGAGGAGTCTGAAAATAGATAAACAAGCTTTAATATATAAAGATTGGTTACCAAGAGAGATTATGGAATTTCATTTCCCGAAGATGGTTAGATAAAGTGATGGATATTTATATACTCTCTAATAGTTTGGGTTAGGTAACGTTTGCTTAGAAGCAAAAAGACCACTTCAAGGTTTAAACTTTTAAAATGATTATGGAATTTGACAAGGGAAGGTATGTTTAATGGAAATGAAGAAACCCTATTATATTTTCCACATATAGGTTAAATTTATCTTTCAACTTGGGTCAGAAATGGACTAGGGGCACCTAGTTTTAGGCATGTTTTCATTGAAATTTAACAGTGCTAAGCCACAGGACCTTCTGAGGCTTGATGTGGGTGACTGGTCCATTTTTAGGTAATTTGGGGCCAGCCATGTGTGTTTCTCTGGATAGGCTAACATTTTAGCTCCTTTTAAAACTGAAATAAAAAAATCTGGCCCTAGCCTGTTTGTCTCAGTGGATAGAGCTGTGGCCTGCGGACTGAAGGGTCCTGAGTTTGATTGCAGTCAGGGGCAGGTATCTCAGTCACAGGCTCAATCCACGCCCTCGTCGATACGTGTGCAGGAGGCAACCAATTGATGTGTCTCTCTCACATCGATGTTTCTCTCTGTCTCTCCCGCTCCCGTCCACTTTCTCTAAAATCAATAGAAAAATATCCTCGGGTGAGGATTAACAACAACAACAACCACAACAACACACACACATACACAATAAATAAGAATAAAAAAATAAGCTAGCATTTATTAAGAGGAGAAGCTGAGCACTGAATGGTGGAGTGGGCAGAGAAATAGGGGGCAGACTGGAATGAATAGAGGTGGCAACACTCAATGGCTCTCCTGTGTCTCCAGCGCGAAGCTCCTCTATGCTTCTCAACAAAACCAAAGCCCTAGAGGGCCCTTTATAAACTAGCTTCCCTAGTCAGCACCCGGGCTGCCCCCCTCTCACTGTGCCTCTGGGTGACTCTAGGTTAGGGTTTCTCAAAAAATTGTAGTCTCAGTAGCATCCATATTAGAATCACCTGATTCTTGAACCCATGCTAGACCTACTAAGTAAGAATCTCTAGGGAGGATGCTACAGTGTCTGCATTTGTAGGTAATTCTGACCGTATGAAACCTCAAGAACCACTCACTCCCTGGAGGCAGATTTGGATTTAGAGTCAGTTTAGAGAACTCCAGCTCTCCCCACGTGTTCTGCTGTCAAACAGTTCCTCAAGGTGGAGGAAGATGCAGTTCAGTTACCTCCCACTCATTTCCTAGCATCCATTCCAATGGAACTGAAATCCTTGGGGAGTGCCTATAAATATGCCATCTGCTCAGATTTTTTTTTTTTTTTTGCCAGACAGTGGAGTTCGCACCACCTTCCCACTACTGCAGACCAAAATAGCTTCTTTGGGTCTGCCCGATTCTAACTGCTAGGAGCTTAGTTTCCTGACAACTAGGCACCCCAAGACCACTTGGCTTTTTACAAGGGGATTCCATTATCCTTGGGTATCCTTTATGCAGTTGGGATGGGAGATAACTTTTAATGCTGGAAAGAACCATTGAGTTAATGCAACCCACTCTCTAACTATGTGGAAACAGATGCAGGCAGATATGTATATAGGAAGAAGGCAGGAAACAAACATATCATTGAGTCCCTACTACGTGCAGGAAGGTACTGCGCTAGATTTTTCAATGAGTTTTGTCATTTTTTAAAGTAGAGAACATTCTATCCATTTGTGTAGATAAGGAAGCTGAAACTCAGAAAATTAATTTGCAATGTCATTCAGTTAACAGGTAGTATAGATCAAGGATGGAATCTAGATTCTAATAAAGAGAACAATATTAGCTATCATTTATTAAGCACTTACCATGTACTGGGCATGGTTCCAAACATTCTGTTTTTATTAACTTATGTAAAACTAGAGCCCCAGTGCACAAAATTCATGCACGGGTAGGGTCCCTACACATGGCTGGTGGTCAGGGCCGATTGGGGCCTTCCAGCTGCCGGCCAGGGCCTTCTTTCATTCCGCGCCACCCCGTGGTGGTCAGTGCACGTCATAGCGAGCGACCAAACTCCCTGGTTGAACTCCCAAGGGGACCATTTGCATATTAGCCTTTTATTATATAGGATAGCCACAAAAACCTTGAGGTAGTAGTAGTAGTATGCCTTTTTGATAGGGGAAACTCAGGTAGAGAAGACTAGAAGCATGCCTGGAGGTCACTCAGTTGATAGATAGAAAAGCCTATGACTCTAAAGTTCCCTCCAGAATCAAGTACCCTAGAGAGAATAGAAGCAGGGAAAGTAGTTATTGTCCAAGTAGGAGATAAGCAGGCCTGAAGGGATAGATTTAAGAAGCACTCCTGATGGTCTCTGGATCATCTATCTGTATGGATGGGAGTGTGG
>NW_005354999.1:2939773-2945733 GCF_000412655.1 Myotis brandtii | reverse complement strand
GGGGGCGGGGAGCAGAGGAAGAAGGAAAAATTGAAAATAACTGCATTTCCTTGATTGCTTGCTTGGGAACTAAGTACATGCTGACACCATTATCTAGACCTAGAATGAAGGCAAACTGGCATTGCCTTTATGTTCTGTGTTACATACATGGATGGTATTTAGCTGTTTCTCCAGCTTAACTGCGAAACGTCAGAGGAAAAATCATGTATCCCCATCTTCTATATAAAAACGCGTTGATTGATAGATTGACTTTCAACAGAATTTGGGACATTGTCTGCCTGGCTTTCTGTGTGCAGGACAGTGAAATACTAAATATATATGTATATGTATATGTATATATATAGCTTTAGAATGTAATAAATATAATTCTATACTTGATTAATTCCTTATTTGATAATTATTTTCTGGTACCCACTATGGCCTGGCTATCAAGGATACTGTGGGAGAGAGACCAAGATGGCGGCATAGGTAAACACCGGAGACTGCTGCCGCAAACAACCACTTCAAAAATACAACTAAAAGACGGAACGGACATCACCCAGAACCACAGGAAGGCTGGCTGAGGAGAGACTCTTCAACTAGAAGGAAAAATAACAGCACACCGAGGCTCAGAGGAGGCGCAGTGTGGAAAATACTCAGGTGCGGAGGTGCGCGCGCAAAGCGGGCTGGTGGCTGAGAGCGCGGTTGTCGTTTTCGGTCAGGGGGGAGTCTCAGACTCTGAGCTCCAGATACGGGCGAATCGCTGGGGACTCGGACTCAAACGGGAGAAGCGGGAGTGTCTGGCATCAGTTGGAAGGCAGCTTTCTCTCCGAGGTTTGCAGCGGTTCCTGGGGTTCTGAGAAGCAGAGCCTCTGGGAACTGGACTGAGAGCGGCCATAACTGCTCCCTCCACCCGCCCTGTTGATCCCGCCCCGCCCAAGCCCTGCGCAGAGCCATTTGCCAGATCGCCTCAGGCAAAGGCTAGATTAGCACCTCCCCAGAGGACAGAAGTTTTCCGCGGCAGACACAGCTGATTCACACAGCCAGTCGGCCTGGTGGTCAAATCCCTCTAGTATTAACTACAACAATCAAGGCTCAACTAGAACAAGACTGCGCACAAAGACCACTAGGGGGTGCACCAAGAAAGCATAAAAAATGCGGAGACAAAAAAACATGACAGAAATGGAGGATATAGAGCTAAAAAACGCAATTTTGAGGGCTTGCAATAAACTTTTGGAGAGCCTCACGAAAACTAATGAGACCCTCGATGCTATGATAAAGAAACAACTAGAAATTAAGCATACACGGTCGGAAATAAAGAATATTACACCCAATAGCAGACCAGAGGAGCGCAAGAATCAAGTCAAAGATTTGAAATGCGAAGAAGCAAAAAACACCCAACCGGAAAAGCAAAATGAAAAAAGAATCCGAAAATACGAAGATAGTGTAAGGAGCCTCTGGGACAGCTTCAAGCGTACCAACATCAGAATCATTGGGGTGCCAGAAGATGAGAGACAGCAAGATATTGAAAATCTATTTGAAGAAATAATGACAGAAAACTTCCCCTACCTGGTGAAAGAAATAGACTTCCAAGTCCAGGAAGCGCAGAGAACCCCAAACAAAAGGAATCCAAAGAGGACCACACCAAGACACATCATAATTAAAATGCCAAGAGCAAAAGACAAAGAGAGAATCTTAAAAGCAGCAAGAGAAAGAGACTCAATTACCTACAAGGGAATACCCATACGACTGTCAGCTGATTTCTCAACAGAAACTTTGCAGGCCAGAAGGGAGTGGCAAGAAATATTCAAAGTGATGAATAGCAAGAACCTACAACCAAGATTACTTTATCCAGCAAAGCTATCATTCAGAATTGAAGGTCAGATAAAGAGCTTCACAGATAAGGAAAAGCTAAAGGAGTTCATCACCACTAAACCAGTATTATATGAAATGCTGAAAGGTATCCTTTAAGAGGAGGAAGAAGAAAAAGGTAAAGATACAAATTGTGAACAACAAACATGCATCTATCAACAAGTGAATCTAAGAATCAAGTGAATAAATAATCTGATTTACAGAATGAACTGGTGATTATAATGAATCAGGGACATAGAAAGGGAATGGACTGACTATTCTTGGCGGGGAAAGGGGAATGGGAGATGCGGGAAGAGACTGGACAAAAATCGTGCACCTATGGATGAGGACAGTGGGTGGGGAGTGAGGGCGGAGGGTGGGGCGGGAACTGGGAGGAGGGGAGTTATGGGGGGGAAAAAAAGAGGAACAAATGTAACCTGAACAATAAAGATTTAATTAAAAAAAAAAAAAGGATACTGTGGTGAAGAAGACAGACTCAGAGCATATCTTCAGGGACCTTATGTTCAGGTCCTTATATTTACTATATAGACATTAAATAAAGAATCAAAAATTAGTGAAAAAGTATTATAAAGATAACAAAGTGCTGTGGTAGAGTATAACAATGCAAGGTCCAGGTGATACAAGGTCTTATAAGATGTGGTAGCCATTTGATTCCAAGTGTGATAGGAAGAAATTGATGAGTTTTGAGTGAGAGAATCTATATATATAAAAGCCTAAGCGACTGTTTGACCCGTACCTATGATGTGCACTGACCACCAGGGGGCAGATGCTCAGTGCACAGGCAGAGAAACATGGAATAGACTAATGAATCTCAGAGGGAAGGGGGGAGGGGGAGGGTGGGAAGAAATTAACCAAAGATCTTACATGCATACTAGAGGCCCGGTGCACAGATTTGTGCACCAGTGGGGTCCCTCGGCCTGGCCTGTCCTCTCGCAATCTGGGATCCCTCAGGAGATGTTGGAGAGCTGGTTTTGGCCCAATCCCCGCAGGCCAGGCCGAGGGACCCCACCAGTGCACAAATCTGTGCACCGGGCCTCTAGTAAAATATAATCTGTTATTTGGAGTTCACCATGAATGCCATTATATTCAGGGCCAGATTGTGAAGATAGAAATGGAAGCAGAAAAGCTGATTAGGAGGGCCAGAGGCAGAGTGATGATGACTTAAATAAATATAGGTAAATGAAGGCAAAGGGAAGTGGGTAGAAATTGAAATATATTTGGGGGAGGGGGTAGCTGGCAGAGTTGTTGATAGAAAGGGATGGAGAAGAAGAAAGGGAGAAATCAGAGATAGCCCCTAAGTTTCTAGTTTAAACTAAGTCCTGGCCGAGGTAGCTCAGTTGCTTAGAGCATTGTCCCGATATACCAAGGTTGTGGGTTCAATCCCTGGTCAGAGCACATACAAGAATCAACAGTGAGTTCATAAATGGGTGGAACAACAAATCAATGTTTCTCTCTCTCTCTTCCCCCTTTCCTTTCTCACTCTAAAATCAATATATAAAAATTAAAAAAACCAACAACTGGGTAAATAGTACTATTTACCATTATCATGGTAACTGGAAGAGGAATTAGTTTTGAAGAAAAATGGTGGTCAGATACATGTATGTATATGCATGTGTAAATATGATACCACAGCCTACCAAAGAGTGTTCTGGACTGGGAATTTAACAGCCTGATTTGTGTCTTAACATCCTCAGTAAGAGCAATCACCTCTCTACACCCCATTTTCCCCCATCTGCAACATGGGATGATTATATCTGTCTTTGTTGCTTCAGAGGGATGCTGAGAAGATAAATGAGATAACATATATGAAAAGTACTTTGAAGTCTTAGGAGGATAAAAACTGTGTACAAATCCAAGCTATCATTATTACATTCAGGGTGTGTTTATATTTTTTATGTTTGTACTCAAAGTCATCAGTATTATCACGCTTATGTTCTTTCCTTCATGTTCAGTTCTCAGAAATGGCAAGATGAACATCTCATTCCCCAATTGTCCCTTCACCTATAGTGTTCTCTTGACAGGATTTTGCAAATATTAGTGTTGTCTTAGATTTTTTTTAAGACCCCAGGGAAAAGGGTTTTTTCCCCAGTTTATCTCAGCCTGGGTAATTCTTGACAGATGACACTAATAACGGCATCTTTTCTAACAGAGATGCACAGATTATAGAGAACCAGCACATTGTCTCATTGAATCCTCCACCAACACTCTAAGAAAGGTATTTTTTTTTTCACCATTTGACAGAGGGAAGATGGCTCAAGGGGTTAAAGTAATTTGCCCCCAAATTCATTTTACAGCTGGAGTCATTAAGGCTAATGAAAGTGTTGTGTTCTAAAATATAGCATGAACTAGCACCAGGGATGTTCAAGAGCCTGTAGCCAGGTCATATTCATGGATGTGTGTGCAAGCTTCTTTGATCCCTATAACCTTAGACACAACGTCTTCAGTTCTTGGATAATGGGTGTGACTACCGATTTTCCTGCCTAGAGTTTCAAGAGCTGCACCATATCACCCATAGCTTTGTGCCAATGTTCTCTCTACATGTAAACAAAATAAGAACAAAACAAATAGTCTCTTGCTCTCCAGAGTAATTACTACCTGGTGAATAGGATGGTCTTTTCCTTGGGAGGAGACCCAGTGCACTCAGTTTCCTCTGAGGTGATGTGCACAAGAGAGGTCCTTGAAATGGTAGACAGAAAACTGGATGTGGAATCCAGAGACACGAGGTTGAATCTGGGTTCAAAATTACGGACTGTGTGACCTGGCGATGAAGTGAACCTACTGGAGCATCAGTTTTAATAACTGTAAACTGCATATAATAATACTTATCTGTTCACTGGCTGTAACCTTCTAGTCAGAGTCACCTTCATCTGCAGTTCCAGAAGCACAAACATATATGTGGGCTAAGTAGTCCCTTTCAGAGATCCCTGTTTGTAGATTATTGGACTAAAAATTCTCTATTCTGTTCATTTCTACCCTTGTCTTTCTCAGCAAAAATGCCAATAATAGCAAAAATGCTATTATTTCCGGTGTTCACACAGTATGGCTCTGAGCATATTAATCTATTTAGAACAAAGCTAAGGAGGAATGACATACAGGGTTGCATGAGGACTGAGTTAATGCATACGAAATGTTTAACACAGTGACTGGCATACAGTGCATGATGGATAATCGTTAGCTGTTTTAAATTTTTCTTACTTAGGTGATTCTCATTTTCTTGAGTGGTTTGTCTGTGGACCGGAGTGGAGAGGAGAGAAGAATCTGGCTCCCTTTAAAAATGTCAGCCTGTCAGTAGGCAGGTAGGGCTTTCTTGCATCCTATCTGCAACCCTTCCCCTTATTTTTGCCCAGTTTCTGCACACCCAGGCAAGTATCTGGGTAACTTTTTTGTAAGTTGATGGTAAATGCCAACAGAATAATGACAACTTTGAGAGCAGTGACAAAATTTTAACTTGTTTTCCCTCTGAACTGAGTCTGAAAAGCAACCCTAAACCTGTGGACAACTTGTTTTTCAAAACTACATTTCAGAGTTTACAGGTGTGTGCGCCTGGGGCAACCAAAACAAAGATTCCAGTGATGGTGATGGCTGCCTCCCAGGCTCAGATAAAAGAGGCGTCTCTCAGTTAGCCTTGCGTGCCAGCTCACCTGAGGTCAGACTTTTAATTTTCCCCACTTGCGGCAGGTAGAACAGGGCCTCCCAAGGCTGGGTTTTAAACCCACACGACGGTTTTCCCAGGCTCTCTCTCTCTCCCTTCCCAGTTTGAGTTTCTGGGTCCGCCATCCTCCCTGCTGGCTCGGGTGTGTGTCCCGGGGGAGACAGGGTGGTTGGTGCCTGGATGTGGGCAGCCGGGGGAGCAACGCTGGGAGGCGGTGGCCCCGGAAATCGACGGGTGGACGGCTGCCCTGGGACTGTCCCCCAACTGATTCAACATGCCTAAGGGGTCACAGCACTTGGCTGGTACTCTACCCGGTGTCTCTCCAGGGCTGGGCCAACAGAAGCTCCCGGGGTATGCAGTGAACGGACTGGAGCTTCCCGCCCTTTCCCGGGACCGGCCCCTCCGCGCCTCCCGCCCGCGGAGGACACGGCCGGCCCCTGCCCACGCTCTCCCCTCC
>NW_005354999.1:2937860-2938829 GCF_000412655.1 Myotis brandtii | reverse complement strand
CTACCTGTGCCGGCGGCGCGGGAGGGGGTGCAGTTCCGGCTCCCCCCGCCCCGATCTGTCAGGAACAGCTGTGAACGCTCCCACCCAGACCATTTCGCCCCCTCTTTCTCTTAGACGCTCACGTTTCCCTGTATTTTGGTGGCGGTGGGAGAGCGGCGCAGTCCCGGGTGGAAAGGCTTTTCCCTGAATGGCCCCGTGTTCCTAGGATGCCCCCAGTTCCCAGTGCAGCCTTCCATGGCCAGATTCTTCAGGTGATAATTTTGCCAGGTTTTCTGAATGGGATTAGGACAGGCCGTTCAGAAATCCGGTTCCGAGTTTGTCAACCGCTGCCCTGAAGGCTGCTTGTATATTTCAGCTGCTTTCATGCAGGTCTTTCGTGGTGTCCTTTAGCATTGTCACAACCTTCGGCTCGTTTTGGTGTGGGCAGGATTAAACGGTGCTATTTTTAAGGCCAGCGAAGAAACATATGTATTCAATATTGGGATCATTTACCACAAGTGATCACATGAGGCATGGTTTTTCTTAGACGCTGAGGTATCTTAAAAAATGGGGAATTTTGTTGGATTTAAAAGTAATTTCAGGTGGAGAAAACTTTCAGTTGCTTCTGTTCAGCTTCCCATATGAGCTGAGGACTCTATTAAGGCAGCTCATAGCACTTTGAGAGCCGAAGAAATTATGGTCTTTATTGCATTTCATAAATCCTATTTATTGCACGAATCCCGGGGAGGACTTCATAGCTGTTTCTGCATAGTGAACTCCTAACTATCGCTAGGGATTAATTTTGAATTGTTTTTAAAAGCCCATTTTGTTTTTAATTGTTGGCTTTGGAGATCAGGAACCACATTCCAAAGCAAAGCTGCACTGATATTCAGAGGAAGCACTTTTGTGTACTTTTTGGTTCTTGGCTCCTCTGTGAGCCTTTTCCCCAGATAACAATAGTTATTACTTTTTTCCCTCCCCCCTCTTTCC
>NW_005354999.1:2930053-2937723 GCF_000412655.1 Myotis brandtii | reverse complement strand
ATCTGAAATGGATGTTACATGAATCACTTTAAGGGCTGCATACAACTATGAACATTTCTGAAGCTTTCCCTCAGTAAACGATCAAGATGGATGAATCTGCCTTGTTGGATCTTCTGGAGTGTCCTGTGTGTCTAGAGCGGCTGGATGCTTCTGCCAAGGTTTTGCCTTGCCAGCACACGTTTTGCAAACGGTGTTTGCTGGGGATCGTAGGTTCCCGAAATGAACTCAGATGTCCCGAGTGCAGGACTCTGGTTGGCTCCGGCGTCGAGGAGCTTCCAAGTAACATCCTGCTGGTCAGACTTCTGGATGGTATCAAGCAGAGGCCTTGGAAGCCTGGCCCTGGTGGGGGCAGTGGGACGAACTGCACCAGTGCATTGAGAGTCCAGAGCAGCTCGGTGGCTAACTGCAGCTCGAAAGATCTGCCGAGCTCCCAGGGTGGACAGCAGCAGCGTGTGCAAGCCTGGAGCCCCCCAGTGAGGGTGAGTAGCCTGCAGAAGCAGTTTGCTTAATGATGGTGTGGTAATGACCACATTTTTTTTTCTTTATTCTTCAACCTGCTGTTTTCTAAATCAGCCTATTGCTACAAAAAGCCACACGTACTGTAACAGATAGGAAATTATTTTGCTTCCCTTTTGGAATGAAACTGGATATACATAATCAATTTTCTTGTTTTTGAATTTCCTCCAGATAATCTCTATTATCTTTTCAGAAACAAGTAGCAATTCACTGAAACCTAAAACACAACAGCTTTTTGTGACCTCTTTAAAATGGAAATTTGTTATGGTTTTTACTTTGTTGATGGATTTGGGAGAGCCATAATTATGTATGTATGTGTACATTTATGTATACATGTTATAAACATGTGTGAGAGTAAATCATAAGCAGGAAGTCAGACCTTAATTTTTATGTTGCTTAGAGCACAGAATTTTCTGGTTGGGGGAATTCTTAACAAATCATGGCCACAGGTAGCAGAGTTTGGTTGCTGTAGCAACGAAATGTCTTTTAGGACTATGCTAAAACAGCAAGAGAATCTAGCTTTATGTTGGGTTTTACAGAAAGTGAAATTAAATATTCCATTGAAATGGTTTTTCTTGGGTTTTGGGTTTGGGCTGAAATAATTTTAAGTGAAGTTAAATATTTGGACAGTTATCATAACTTAAATTTCTAGAAGGTAAGGTATTTTGAATAAATCTGAATTTATGATGTGGGTGATGACATACGATATGCTTTGCTCATCTTTAAAATAATAAAAAGTAATTATGGGCTGC
Organism: Myotis brandtii; assembly: GCF_000412655.1. Lineage (NCBI taxonomy): Eukaryota > Metazoa > Chordata > Mammalia > Chiroptera > Vespertilionidae > Myotis > Myotis brandtii. The sequence continues at coordinate 2,936,455 of NW_005354999.1, read as the reverse complement.
ATACAACTATGAATATTTGTATAGTTAAAACAATTCCATTTGTGTTGGAAGAAACAATTTTGATAATTGGCCAAACTGATAAAAAAAATAAATTTTTTAAAATATAGTTTATTGATTTTTTTGCAGAGAGGAAGGGACAGGGATAGAGAGTTAGAAACATGGATGAGACAGAAACATCGATCAGCTGCCTCCTGCACACCCCCTACTGGGGATGTGCCTGCAACCAAGGTACATGCCCTTGACCGGAATTGAACCTGGGACCCTTCAGTCCACAGGCCGACACTCTATCCACTGAGCCAAACCGGTTAGGGCTAAAAAATATTTTTAAAGAACAGTTAATTTGGATGAGAATATATATTTTTCAAATATTTGTAATACACACACAAAACTGGCTTCTTTTATTTAATGTTGGAACAACCCATTGGGACAGCATTCAATGGTATAAATTCATAAATGTGACTCTCAGACAACTGTAAACGAGTACAGCCTTGTAACCATTCCCTTACTTCCCTCTCAGCTCATCTTTTAAAATGCTATATTTATATCACTAGATGTAACATATGTAAAGCATTTTAATCACTAGAAAACAGTTTCATCACTAGAATAGTAAAATTTCTTTTGCTTCTTATATTTAAGATTTTTAAGATAGCAATGACTTTGGCTTATGGAGGTTTTCTTAACCTATTTGAAGCTCACATGTAAAATTGATCTGCTTATAGCACTTTTCTTAGACTTCTTTTATTTTATGGAGTTTACTGATACCTTGATTAGTGGATATGGACTCATCAATATTTTAACTACAGAATCAGTGATCAAGTTGATCATTTCTGAGACACCTGACCCAGGTCTGCTTAGTTTAATTAGGGAGTAGATTTACTTCTTTGGAGAGATTTGGTTTCCTTGTTAATTAGACTAGAGAAGGCATAGCTTCTGGCTATGAATAGAGGATTCTTAGTGGTTGACACCTTGCCTTACCTGTTGTGAGGAATGCATTGAAGGTTTGATTACTGATAAAAAAGGAATTTAACAAGAGGGCTCAAGCATTCAGCTTGACATTTTCTTTCTAACAGCAATTGACTATGTAATGCTGTAATGTCCATTTGTTTGAACTGCTAAGCTCCCAAAATTGAGTTTCACTTTTCTTAGTGAAATTTTTGTGAGATTTGTTGATGTTAGTATTGTTTTTGTGAGATTTTATGGATGTTAGTATTATTTTTCTGGCTTATACGATTTTCCTAATTTATTTCATGTTCCTTCTTTAGCATGAGAAAAATTACTCACCAAGGAGGGCAACTCAACTTGAGGCTTATAACTTGAATTGTTGAAGTCCATAAAACAGGAGATAATATCTGTTACTTTGTGGGTGGCAGGGAGAGTGTTGGATGAAACAACCAGGATTTTTCAGTTATCTGAGTGGATGCAAATGCTGCAATACTTAAAAAAAATAGTTGTTTTTTTTCAAGTCTCAAAAATTTCTTATCAGTACTTTTTATTTTCAAGTATTCAAAACAACCAGGGCTACATAAATAGCCCAAGCATCTCAAAGGTAAAATATCTCAGAAAATACTCCTTTAAAAAGTAAGAAATCTATTAGATACAGACATGTGGAGGTTGTAGTGCACTCCTTCGGACACTTCCCTTAGGTGAGTGACCATAATAAATACCAAACGTGTATCCTCCTCCCTTAGATGTTCTGACATGACCAAGCGGCGCGTGAGCCTTTTTCCACATGTTGCGCAAAGCTGAAAGTGATAACATGTGGAATGTTGCTTCAGTTTATTAGTTATGTTCTATGATCCGTTAGATTGTGACCATGTGGCTTCCTCATGTGTTTAGCCGAGGTAGATTGAGTGTTATCAGCAGATACGAACATTTCCAATGTGTGACACACATCTTGTTCCCAGAATTTTAGTGTTTCCTGTCTAATATGAAGGAGAAAATGAAACAGTGTTGGGTTGGAGTCACCAAGGGAATCCATCGATTCTTTACCCCAAGTAAAGAATTGCTGTTGGTTTTGAGCCAAAGTCAAGCAGTGGAGTGAGCCACAGGGAGGGGGGGTGGTTGCAGATAATCTGTTTAATGGACTAAAAAATACCTGCAGAAGATAGATTTTTATATATATGCAAAGTGAGATATGGAAAACATATTTAAGTAATTTCTATAGAAGTACTACCTAATAGCATAGTTACATTTCTGCTTTCTATGTGTGATCCCATTGTTCAGGATCTATATCCGTGCTTGTGTGTGTGTCTATCTATCGAGGTATTATTACATAATGATTTCACACTGCCTCAAAGTGAGTTTCTTCAGCAGAAATAGATCACACAACCATTGATTTACACTAATTTACATATCACTTATTCTTTTTAAAAATCTACAACATATTGAGCACTTATTAGGTTCCAGGCACTGCCCTGGCTGCTGGATAGATAATGATGGACAAACCAGATACAGATTCTGCTTAGCAATTAATGAGTATGTGTCAGTCTCGTTGGAGAGACACACTAACAATAACAATGCAGGTAGGTAATTAAGCACAGTAAGTGTCATAGAGAGCCATGGGAGAGGAAAGAAGGGCCTGTGTTAAGTGTGAGGATAAATGGTAAATTGTGTGTGTGTGTGTGTGTGTGTGTGTGTGTGTGTATGAAAGAGAGAGATTCAAAAACTTCCTTGAAGAAAAGGTATTTGAGCTGAGGTCTGAAGGGTGAAATGATATTATTGGAGACTAGAGGCCCAGCGTGCGATTGAAATCGCCCCACCTCCCGCCTTGCGAGGAGGCACCCTGTGAGGGGCGGGGACCAGCGCCTGACTCGCGCAGGGCTGGCTGCCACAGGAGTCAGGCCAGATGGTGCCGTGGGGGGCCGGGCCCATGCTTGACTCGCAGTGTCCCCTGGCCCCCCTGCCTGGGTCTGCTCTGGGGCTGTGGGGGGTTGGGACCATGCCTGACTCAGAGCGTCCCCTGCCTATCCCCCCCCCGCGTGTCCGCTCCGGGGCTGCCCGAGCCACCTGCCTCTGTCTCGACTCCGCTCCAGGCCTCATCTGCGCGTGCAACCTGCTGTCTGGTCGTGACCCCTTACGGAGTCCCGGCCTAATTTGCATATTACCTCTTTATAATATAGATGGGGCTGGGCAGCCACAGGGGCAGAGGGGATGAGTATTCCAAAGGCCCTGACCAACAGCAGCACAGGGCATGGCTCCTAGAAAGAACCAACGGAAGGTGAGTGTGAAATAAGCAAGGGATAGGGATCGTGACCTAGACGAGGCCTCAAGTACAGCAATGTGCAAGGCATCAAGGGCCACCACAAGGCCACCTGGGGTTTAGGGCCAGGTACGTGGTGTAGCTAGACAGTGCTCTGCATCGGAATTAGAAAGACACATCATTGGGACTGAAAATCACTGAGACTGAAGTGATCACAAACCTTCAGAACAGAAATGGAGCCTGGGGTCAAAGCCCTGAGAGACAGAGGAAAGGCAGGGCATTCTGGACATGGGGGGACACAGATGAGATCTCCTCTCTCCCGCAAATGCCCAGTGTGCTTCAGTTTCTCCAGAGTCATACCCACGCCGCCCTTCTCTCCCTCTCCTTATTGCTGACTATTATGGGCTGGATCGTTTCCCCCAACATTCATAAATTGAAGTCCCATCTCCCAGGACCTCAGAATATGGCTGTGTTTGGGGAATAGCACCTTTAAAGAAGTGGTGAAGGTAAAATGAGTGTGTATGGGTGTGGCCTAAACCCACAATATGACTGTTAATCCTTCTTAGAGGAGATTAGGAGACAGACGCAGAGGTAAGACCATGTGAAGACACATGGAGAAGATGGTCATCTACAAGCCAAGGAGAGAGGCCTTCAGAAGAACCCAACCCTGTCCACACCTTCATCTTAGACTTCTGGCCTCCAGAACTGAGGAAATAATTGTCTGTTGCTGAAGCCAGCCAATCTGTCATACTTGACAAGGGGTAGCTCTAGCAGAGTAATACACTAACTGGGGACGTATTCCTAAAGGTCAGCCCATCGAGTGGCCTCTCGGTCAGTCCACTGCCAGTCCCATTCAGTCCCAGTTTTCCCATAGACCTGCTGTGGCCCAGCTCGTCTGTGCTCTTTACTCCAGAGGTGCAATAACCTTGAGAAATTCTTCAGTCCCTACCCACCCTCTTAGATGCCCAAATGGCCTGGCATCCTATATAGTAAAAGCCTAATATGCTAAGTGTCCGGTCGCCCAGTTGGCCGTTCAACCAATCAAAGTGTAATATGCAAATGATATGCTAAGGCCACTCAACTGCTTGCTATGATGTGCACTGACCACCAGGGGGCAGATGCTCTGACTGGTAGGTTAGCTTCCTGCTGGGGTCTGGCCGATTGGGGCTGAGCAAGATGGGCTGGACACGCACTGGAGCCCTCCCGTGGCTGTCCCTGGCTGGACAACCTCCCTTGTCCCTCCCAGGCCCCAGTCGTGCACTGGTGGGGTCCCTCGGCCTGGCCTGTGCCTTCTCGCAATCCAGGACCCCTCGGGGGATGTCGGAGAGCTGGTTTTGGCCCAACGGCAGAACAACCAGTCACTATGATGTGCACTGACCATCGAGGGCAGATGCTCAATGCAGGAGCTGCCCCATGGTGGTCAGTATGCTCCCACAGGGGGCGCGCCACTCAGCCAGAAGCTGGGCTCATGGCTGGTGAGCGCAGTGGTGGTGGTAGGAGCCTCTCCTGCTTCCACAGCAGCACTAAAGATGTCCAACTGACAGCTTAGGCCCGCTTGAAGTTGGGCTCACGGCTGATGAGCGCAGTGGTGGTGGTGGGAGCCTCTCCTGCTTCCACAGCAGCACTAAGGATGTCCAACTGACAGCTTAGGCCCGCTCCCCATGGAGAGGCCTAAGCCGCGACAGTCGGACATCCCCTGAGGGCTCTCAGACTGTGAGAGGGCGCAGGCCAGGTTAAGGGACCCACCCCCTGAGTGCATGAATTTCGTGCACCAGGCCTCTAGTAGTTTTATAAAATGGACAGGAGGTTTATGTGGCAAGATACCAGATTCCAAATGTTTTGGAGAAGAGAGAGGGAAGGGCTGGGAGAAGAGAGGTCCTAACACTGTTATCTCTCTCTAGTTCTTCTGTAAGTGGAATCTAGAGAGCGTGCTTTATTGGACGTAGTGGTGTCTACATGAGGCACCACCCAGAGGAAGGGCAGCAGGAAGAGGATGGAAGAAGAGAGGAGGAGAAAGGCAGGATGGCAGTGAGACTCCAGGGAGGGTGTGGAAAGCTAGTGCTAGCTCTGAGTTGCCCCAGGGGGCACCTTTGACCTCCAGTCAGTGCACAGGGACTTGTGGAGTGTTTCTTTCAGGCTCCATTCTGTGCTGTAATCTATCCTAGGACAGAGGTGGCATTAATGCATGTTTCTGTTGAAAACATTTACTTTTGGGGGGATTTAAGCATCCAAGAAACAGCAAATAAGGCAGCATATAGTGAAACTCCAAACTATGGGGTAAGATATGGAATATGTCTGCCCAGCCGGAGTGTCTGGCCATCCTGCGCACTGAAGGTTGCTGGTTTGATTCCCATCGGGGCACATACCTGGCTTGTGGATTTGATCCTCAGTTGGGGCACTTAGGGAAGACAGCTGATCGATGTTTCTCTCGCTCTCCCCCCGCCCCCCCATCTCCCTTCCTCTCTCTAAGCATGTCCTTGGGTGAGGTTAGAAAAAAAGAAAAGGCATGGAATAAGTCTCTATAGTGAGATCCGTGCGAGTCGCCCCTGGATTTAGTGTCTGGTCAAAGGGTAGATGGAGTAACTGGGTTAGAGTGGACAGGGACACAGAAGGACAGACTCCCCTGGTGTGGAAGGTTCAGTCCAGACTCTGGTAAAGGAATGGATGTGTCTGCACAGGCGGGGATGGGTCCCTGTATTCATCCACACTGGACCCAAGCACGACTTCCCATGTGGTTTCGATGAGGGAGACTCAGCCATTTGCTGATAATGAGAGAGGATCCTAGATAGGCTGCCTCCTGCACACCCCTTCCTGGGGATGGAGCCCGCAACCCGGGCATGTGCCCTGACCGGGAATCGAGCCGTGACCTCCTGGTTTTTAGGTCAATGCTCAACCACTGAGCCATGCTGGCAGGGCAGTCCCCACCTCTGATTCCCTTTCTGCTGCCAGTGGTCTCTTCCTCACCCTGGCTCCTCTTTGCCGCCCTCCATTCCTGAACTCTCCTCCTCCACCAGGAAGGATGCTGCTTTCCCCACTGCAGTCAGACACTCACTCTGCGCCAGTAATCCAGCCCCTCTGCCATCCATTGCTTTCACATGGTTTAAGCCAGTGGTCGGCCAACTGCGGCTCGCGAGCCACATGCAGCTCTTTGGCCCCTTGAGTGTGGCTCTTCCACAAAATACCAACTTCTGCGCATGGGCCAC
>NW_005354999.1:2908724-2929986 GCF_000412655.1 Myotis brandtii | reverse complement strand
CGCATGTGACTCGCGAGCCGCGGTTTGCCGACCACGGGTTTAAGCAAACCTGAGACAATGCATGACAAGCCTTTTTTATTCTGAGGTCAAGAGGCAAATGACCTTGCAGGTCACTTTGTAGCAGGATTCTTCATGAGGATCCACAATAGTAGAGCAACGTCGTACGTGCAGTATAGTGAACGTGTTGGTGATAGAAATCTCGCACGTGGAAACTGCTTTGCTAGGAAGGCTCCCTCATTGTGGAACGTAGACCTTCCCTCTCCCAAAGCTTTTATCATGAACAGTGCGTATATCTTCCTCTCCTCTTTCTCCTCCTCCTCCTCCTTTTTAAATTTCAGAGACTTCTAAAAGTAGTGACCTTAAGAGCAATTCTGAGCCTCCCCACCCTTTCTGAGGCCCTGCAGTCCTTTGCAGTGTATGTGTCCGCCAATGCCTTAGTTAAGTGGATGGCAGCAGTTGCTTCATGAATGGCAACATATGGGTAGCTGTAAACACAGCCAATTTAAACACAGATGTGTGAGTGGGCTCTTTGGGGATAGCTGAGAAGGGAATGGAGGTGCCATTTCAAAGGGTTGACAGTAGCAGTTAAGTAGCAGATTATTTGCATTGTGAAACATGGCAAAAGAGCAGTAGGAGGATGTGCAAATCAATTTTGAGTTACACTAAATATAGCACAGAAAGGCAAGGACTGTCAAGTATAAACATTTTGTTCTGTTAGCCTAAGGAAATAATAAATTTCTTCAAGTATTTTTTTTGTAAGAAAAGAAATCCTTTTGAAACACTGCCTTTTCAAATTCAGCAATGAATGGAGTGAATTTTCATTATTTTAAAGTATAGTAAGTGAACTAAGCATTGAATAATTATACAGAAGTGAAATGAAAGTTTACTCTAGGGTGCTCCATGTCTAGTAATTTATTTATTTTTTATTTCAGAGAGGAAGGGAGAGGGAGAGAGAGATAGAAACATCAATGATGAGAGAGAATCATTGATTGGCTGCCTCCTGCACACCTCCTACTGGGGATCGAGCCCACAACCCGGCCATGTGCCCTGACTGGGAATCGAACTGTGACCTCCTGGTTCATAAATGAACACTCAACCACTGAGCCACACCGCTGGGCCCATGTCTAATTTTAATTTATGTGAGATACCCTCTCAAACAATATAGTAGTAATAGAATCAGAATATCAGTGTGGGTTACATATAGTCCTGGCATTTGTATAAGGAAGTGTGTTTGAGCATTGATATTTGGAAGTTGAACTTTTGATTTGTTATAAGGAGATTCTGTTCCTATAAAGCTAAAAGTATTCTTTCGCTTCTAATTATATCACTGCTTAGTTTTAAAGATCTTTAAATAAATTTAAAAATTCTTTAACGCATTAAATACATAGATTAAATATTAACATATGTAATAAAATTAATTTTCAAACCTTAAATATTGGTTTTGCTTATTCAAAGTGATATTAGTTAGCAAATCTCTCCATATTTTTCCATTGTTAAACTTGTCTTTTAAGCACACTCTTGGATAAATTATTTCCAGCATTTCATGTGTTTTTACTTTTTTCCCCCATAGTAGGGCACGACTGAAGAGTTTAAGTCCATGAGGTAAAATATTTTGGTAGGCCTAATTATTTTCATTCAGTATTATGTGTTTCATAGTACATAATATTATGTGCTGGTATGAGCACTTTCTTATTTTATAAAACAAGTCCAGAATACTAGAAGGTATTGAAAGCCTTGATTCTTTTGTACAAAGACAGGGATACTCTTGGAAGTGAAGTGTTGGTTGAAAGGCACCATCACGTGACAGCTTGAAACGTTGACATATTCCAAGATAGCCCAACTCCGGCACCAGAGAAGTATCGGGTCTCCGCGTAGGAGTATGAAAATGTAGGCTGTGTGGAAACTGAGGATCACCTATATCAGTGATGGCGAACCTATGACACGCGTGTCAGAGGTGACATGCGAATTCATTTTTTTGGTTGATTTTTCTTTGTTAAATGGCATTTAAATATATAAAATAAATATCAAAAATATAAATCTTTGTTTTACCATGGTTGCAAATATCAAAAAATTTCTATATGTGACACGGCACCAGAGTTAAGTTAGGGTTTTTCAAAATACTGACATGCCGAGCTCAAAAGGTTCGCCATCACTGACCTATATGGTGGCAAGAAAGAAGGAGACCTGAGTTCTCGTCTTGCCTTTGTGACTGTAAGCCAGTGATTTCTCTTCCACAGGCCAGAGTTTCCTCTTTTATACAATGAAGGCTTGTCTGATATCAGAGTCCCTTTGCTGCCGTGACATTTTGGAAATAATTACCCTAGCAAAGGCCAACTTTGATAGTGAGCATTTAGAACAAACTGAGATTGGGGTCTGGGTATCCTCTTGGTGTTGTGAGATGAATGTGCCTCTCACAGTCACCCATGGGCACCAGGATCTGCTCTAATATCCCCTTAGAAGCCCACACTGTGTCTGCCACAGGAACCTCCGGATGAATCGATGAGTAATCGGCGTGAGAAGAGAGGCAGAGCAGAAAAGCAAGGGCAGCTTGGGGAGCCTGACCTAGGATCAGTCTCTAAGCTGGGCTGGTTTGCGTGATGGGCCTCCAGTGGCCTGGAATGATCTACCCGAGGATATTTTTTTGCATTGATTTTTTTTTTTTAAAGAGAGAGTGGAAGGGAGGGAGAAGTGAAAGAGAGAGAGAGAGAGAGAGAGAGAGAGAGAGAGAGAGAAACATTGATGTGAGAGAGACACATCGATTGGTTACCTCCTGCGTGTGCCCCGACTGGGCAGGGGATCAAACCTGCAACCCAGGTATGTGCCCCTTGACCGGGAATCAAACCCGCAACCCTTCGGTGCACAGGCCAAAGCTCTAACCATTGAACCCACCGGCCAGGGCAGGAATGATCTACCTTTGTTCTGCCTGAATACTACCTTCGTGTAAAGTTGTCACACTGCCTGAAATTTCAGCACTTAGAGATTGAAATTAGGTGTCCACATACTAAAATGTTCTCTTTGAAAGGGTATGGATTTATCCAGTCCCATTGCTTTCCCCATCCTTACTGAGGTGAGAACACCTACTCTGATGGACAGGAAGTTTATGCTGAAAGGGAGGGATGGACACTGAGTTTCTTTGGGGTCAGACAAGCCTGCATGGGGGAAGTGCAGTGAGGGGCTAAGGTGGGGTGACCATGTAATCTGTCCCCTACACTGGGACACTTTTGAGAGTGAAAAGGGATGCTGCTGATAATTTTGCGGAGTCAACAGCAGCCATCCGGGACTGTCTGGGGCAAACAGGGCCATGTGGTTACCCTAACTGAGGGCAGTGTGAGCGAGCCCAGGACATAGGAGAAGGTTTCATCAAGTGTGGGGAAGATGCCAAAGAACACAGAAGCTCTTTCAAAAATGTGCAGGGGAAGTGAGGGGAATTGATTTCTTCCTCTGAATGCTCCTTTCTGTGCGCTTTGTGGTTTTGCTGGAGCAAAAATGGGATGTAGTAGGAAAGGCAGGGGGTTTTAGCATCAGGCCAACCTTCTTCTATTTCTTGTTATCTGTGTGGCTTTAGGGCATGTTATTTCCTTAGTCTAATTTCTTAATTTGTAAAATGATGGCAATCTGCTTTCCAGGGTTTGTGAGGATTACATGAGATAAGAGATCGTAAGCATCCAGGACCTAGTAGGTACTCAGTAAATGCCAGTACTTTCTGTTTTCACTCTTTCCAGATATTAGAACTTTTAATACCATATGTCAGTTATATTGTAAAATAAAATCTGTGTGTGTGAGGGCACACGTGTGGGTGGGTGTGGTCTGATCATTTATTTTTTATATTTTTTCAAAAAATATTTTTATTGATTTCAGAGAGGAAGGGAGAGGAAGAGAGAGAGATGGACACATCAATGAGAAAGAATCATTGATTGGCTTCCTCCTGCATGTTCGCTACTGGGGATCAAGCCTGCAACCCGGGCCTGTGCCCTGACGGGGAATCAAACCATGACTGCCTGGTTCATAGGGCGATGCTCAACCACTGGCAGGGCTGATAGTTTAATTAGTCAACATTTATAATGTTAATGCCATAGGATATTTGGTTCTGTTTTAAGCAGCCAACTTAAACTTCAGGTACACAAGCTGTTCATCAGTTAGTGACTGCAAATGATGTCACTCAATGGGTGGTTTGTCCTGGTCCTCCCAGTACCTGTAGTGCGACACTGGTTCTCTGGGTCTCACCTGTGAAAGGAGATGGTGACACCATTATCTCTTGTACCCCTTCCTGTCCCCGCATCCTGGGGCAAGAGACCCAGCCAGCAGGATCAAGTATCTGTTAGACAATCTGTGACTGGTTTCATTGTTTTTCTTTTCTTTTGATGATGTGGGGAAAATAATACCTCAAATATTTTAAAATGCGCATCTTTTGACTTTGTTCTTTGGCATAGTATTGAAAAGAGATAGATCCCTATGACTTCTGTCAAGGAAACAAGGTGTGCTTTGTAGTGCAGTTCTCATTTTGAAAATTAGTGTTAGGAAAGATTATTATGCCCTCGCACGGGTCTTTTAATGGCACCATTGGATATACAGTGTGTGTGTGTGTGTGTGTGCGCCCTTTGTGGCTCATTTTTCATACCCCTGACACCCTCTTCCACCCTTCCTTCCATAGTATCAAGATTATGTTCTTTAAATAGATATTACTGGTCAGCTTATCCATGTTTTAATTATTTTTATATCTCCTATCTAGAGCATCTGAGTGTGTGTGTGTGTGTCTGTGTGTGTGTGTGTGTGTGTGTGTGTTAATGTGGCTAGAACCATCTCTGGCAAAAGAAGTGCATTGTGTAACTGATAACGTTCTGATGGCTTTTGGAAATGCAGCCACAGTGAAGAGCCATACTGTACTTCAACTTTCAATAACTTTGTATGTTTTTTTAATGGAGCTTCTATTTATAGTTAAAATACCCACTTCCTGATTTTGTAGGGTAAGAAAGGACACAGAGTGAACATGTTCTGAAGATGTCTTGGAAAAAAAAAAAAAGTCTCCCGAAAAAGAACATTTCAAAAGCTTACTGGTAACTTCTTCCAGTGCCTTGCAATCTTCCCAGCCAGGAAGTTCTTTTTTTTCTTTTTTTGGTATCCAATACAAATCCCTGTCCTTGCTGTTCAATCACATTCCTCTCGTCCCGTCCTTAATGGGAAAGAAGCGCTCCCCTGTGCGCTGTCCTTCATAACCTTGCGGGCTGTTGTGCAGCCAGCCGCCTCCCTAGCATCTTTATCTGGCCTAAATAACTGTTTCCTTTTCGTGTCCTCTTAGGACCCATTTCCTAACGTTTTAATCATTTTAGTCGCTCTCCCTTGGACACTCTCCAACCTCTGCTGGTCTTGCTCAGGTTCAGGTCCAAAATAGCTCTTAGCCAGATAATAATAAAGTTCCTTCTGTGGAAGGGCTGTCCCGTGACCCTCCTGAGCAGGCTGCTCGTTTTTTACCTGATCTTACGCACCTTTAAAAATAACTCACTGCATTGCTCATTTATACAGTGCCTTGACCTCAGACAGTTTGCTTCTACTTATATCAGTTTGGGTTTCCCCCATTTTTTATTTGAGCCGTTAGTTTTTACTGCCATCCTAATTAAACCGCCTCCTGTGGTTTCTGTCATCCTTATGGTAGTATCAGCAATTTGCAGCTATCAACGGGAACTAAAAAATGTCAATCCAAGATGCTATTGCTTTAGTAGATATTTGTAATTATATGAATACTTGGTTTTAATTTTTACATTTATTTTAGGCATCCTCTTCCCCCAATTGGTATTTGATTGTTCTCTAATTGACTGTGTTTTAGTTTTGGCTTCCAAGTGATAAGTAATTTGAGAGCTGGAACTCTTTATGTTTTAAACCTTTTATCTCTTCTTTACACTTGAAAAAGTAGTAGCTGTTCCATTCGGTAAATGCATCTTGATGGGAGTGATAGATTGTTCACTTTCCAGAATTCCAAGGTCCACTTGGATGCATTCACATCTTCATAAGAGAGAGTACCTAGCCACATGTACAGTTTTGGTGCACTTAATGGTATTCATTTTCCATTATTTAAGCCAGCCATGAATGTATTACCCAAGGGCTGGGCAAACCCTCATGAAACTTAGATGTAATTGGATCCTGAATCACAGTTCTCTTGAGGGTGGCCCTGGAAACATTTGTGTTGCACCCACCATGGTGGTCTAGAAATCATGTTTTCCCAGTTTATTAGAAAGAATGTTCTGCTGAATTTAATCAGAAGCCTTATAAAAGTTAAAATATGTCACCTATTTTCTCATATCCCCCAGGCACATCGTCATTCTGACATAGAGGAAAATGAAATGGAGTTACTAGGATGCATGTGATCTTTACCAAACACCTTGTGATTTCCCTGCTTGAAAATCTCTGCTTTGGGAATGAAAATGTTACGAGTAATCATGGCCTCTGTTTTGATGCAGATTATCAACATCCTAAGCAATTCCCGTGTCAGGTAATTCTGTGGATGGTAGGAAGCTCAGGTCCTGATGTGGTTAGCAATAGCACCTTCCCATGCTAAATCCCAGAAGAGGCAACATGCACATTCACAATGAAATTACAATTCTTGAGAACAAAGAGGGAAGGGGGAAGAAAAGGGTAGTTGGAAGAATAAATCAGCCCCAAGACACTCTTTGCAATTCTTGAATCATGGACCGGCCAACTCTGATATGAAACCCCACAAGGACCCCGGGCTCTCTAGTGCAGATACCTGTGCAGGATGATGATTCTCTGTGATTGTTAATGTATCAAATATTTAACTATAAGGCATAGATATACCTCGAGTTTTTATTAACTCTCAAGAGACTAAGCTATGTGATACCTACAAATAAGTCACACTGAAGTCTACCTAACACAGGGGTAGGGAACCTTTTTTCCACCAAGGGCCATTTGGATATTTATTTATAACATCATTTGCAAGCCATACGTTCATTATCAACTTAACAATTAGCCTGCTATATTTGGTCATACATTTAATTAACTCACTCCTAATGCCTCGGAAGGGCCAGACCGAATGATTTTGTGGGCCTTATATGGCCCTCGGGCCGTACGTTCCCCACCCCTGAGTCCTAACATTTCATTATAGATGAAAGAGAATGGCATATCTCGAGGATCAGCGTGTTAGGAAGACTTGGTAACTGTAGAAATGTGTCACGCTGTGGTTTCTAGGTATGTTATGAAGAAGGGCTTTGTGTGGAAGGAATGGCAATGCTATATGAATATTTATATGACAGTTTGCGTGTGTTGCTAGGTTAAGTTTCTTCTTTGTGATCCTAGCTTTCTTTATTTCCTGGACTGAGAGGCGTTTATTTTCCACATTAACCTGATATGTAAATTTCTCAGCCCCTGCTGGTGGCTTTTTTCTCCTTCCAATTTAGTGGTATCAGGTCCGTGTCTGGGCAGGGAGTAAACCATCATTAACAACTAGCTAGTGTCTTGTCTTTGTTTAACTGCAGCCAGGCTATGGTCTACCAATTCCTTCTGTAACTGGGAGCTGTTAGCCAATGTGGGATTTATCTAATATGGCTTATGTTCAGTGATTATATATTGAGATTTGGAATGTATGGAAAGGACGCATGTAGCAGTTGTTCAGTATACATTTCTTCTCTGTGCCTGGGCTGAAAGGTCACCATTTCTTGGCACTGTTATCAGACACATGGGCATGTTAAACAAAAGAACCAAAGAGGTGGGGTAAAGATAGATTAAAACCAAAATCGATTTTCAGTTTGACACTTACTATCCATTTTCCTAGTCAGGTGAGTGTTATCTGACAAGTATGCAGAGTTGCTAATTCTTGGCAGCCATGCACTAGATAATACAATCTGCAAAGTCGGGGGTAATTAGATCACAACTGTCTATCGATAGCCTTAGAATGGCAACCGTAGCAGTTTTAGTTGGACAGCAGAATCACTTCAAAATGGTCATGGGATCATTTTAAGAGCTGATCCTATGGAATAATGTCTATCCGACCCAAGAAAGTAAATTATTGACTACCTGAACTTGGGGGAAAATATGTAACAAGATGTTTTGTGACCTTGAAGGGGTGAAGCAATGGTTTAGTAACTGTGTTCTGTTTGTTGCATCCAGGTTAGCCATGGATGAATTCATTCTGTTCTCAAAGAGTTTGTTTTGCAGTGATGTCACTATAAAAGGATGCTGTGGTAATAAATTTCATAAGCTGAAACACTCAACATGCCCCAAAATGTGAAAATGCAGGACTTCCTTTTATATACTAAGTGCAACCTGAAACTTTAGGTTGCGTTTACCTTCCACATCTCATGTGCTTCTTGAGTCTCTGGTCAGCCTACCAGAGCTCCTATCCCTGTAGACAGTTTTCATTCCTGATAAATACACTTATTTGGCACAATCAAAGGTGATCTGAACAATTATACATAGTTTTTCTGTTGTTGTTTTTTTTAAAACATATTTTTATTGATTTCCGAGAGGAAGGGAGAGGGAGATAGAAACATCAATGAGAGAGAATCATTGATCAGCTGCCTCCTGCACACCCTTTACTGGGGATCGAGCCCACAACCCAGGCATGTGCCCTTGACTGGAATCAAACCAGGGACCCTTCAGTCTGCAGGCTGATGCTCTATCCACTTAGCCAAACTGGCCAGGGCTTACATAGTTTTGATTAATGAACATGCTAGGCTTTTTTTGGTAAGATTCAAACAAAGAATGATATCACTAGCAGTTTTGCTAATAAAATAAATACAGATTAAAGACTGGAACCGTTTCTGGTAGACTGTGCAGCCCTAAATCATTCAAAAGTAATGAAGCAGTTTTCTGCAACAGATTGTGTTTCCTTATGAAGGAAGCCACCTTTGTTCCATGTCCCTGATGCATTCCTTGAAGGTGAGGTCACTGCATTACTGATATCTTTTTCCTTTCAGAAAAAGGGAGATGTGGCCCGCTCCCAATGCATTCCATTTCTCACAGCCTGTAAAATAAGCTTAAATGTACCTGTCAATTAAAAGCTTTTGAAGGACAAAAGCCAACCTCAGAGGCTTTGTGAGCCATGAATTGACAATAAAAGACAGTATGCTTCTGTTTTTCAGATAGCCTGTTTAAGGACAAAAGAACTATTCACTCCTACATGACTTTCATGTAGTTGTAATAAGAGGGGGGAGGATGGTCATTTTTGGGGGCACGATTTTCAGGCTGCTCGACTGCAATGATTTGAAACCTGTTTTCAGTTATTCAAACTAATAAAGTCACTGAGTGTGTATCTGTGTATAGAGATATAAATGTCTTTATATCTATATCTTTAGATGAAATTAAATATAAGAAGTAGCTGCCTACCCCCTATAAAATCTAAGCTTTTAGAGTAGGGGTAGGGAAAGTCAGTCCCGTGGGCCATATAAGGCCCGTGAAATTATTTGATCTGGCTCTGCCAAGGCATTAGGGGTGAGTTAATTATATGTTTGACCAAATACAGCAGGTTAATTTTTAAGTTGATAATTTTGTATGGCCGGAGATTGATGTTATAAATATTCAAATGGCCCTTGGTAGGAAAAAGGTTCCCCACCTCTGATTTAGAGACTGTCGGGGTAAGCTCAAACTATCGAAATAGTCTCCGACTATAATCTTCCCAGTCCACCTGTGTCGCCTGAGTCATTCCCTTGCATCTCAGTTAGTGTGACATGACACTCTCTTGATCAAAACTATACAGTGACCCACGAGACTGAAGTGATATAACTGAGTCATGCCTTTTCCTCCACCTTATCGGACACTCATTCTATATTTTGCTCCAGCGATACAGATTCTCTTGCTGTTCATCAAACCACCAAGGCCTGGGACCTTAGCACCTGCTTTTTGCCCTGCGTCAAAGGGAGGTCTTCCCCTCATATTTCAACATGGCTCGCACCTTTACTTCAGTTCGATCTCTTCTCAAATGCCATTTCCTCTGACCACCATATCCAAATAAGCCCCTCCCTCTCCTCCTGTCAGTCTTCCTGCCTTGCCCTGCTTTATTTTTCTTGGTAACACTATGTCCGTTTAAAATTATATATTTGTCTACTCCCCATCCCTCTCCCCAGTAGACAGGAAGGTCTTTGAGGTCCAGGACTTGGACTAAACTTATCCCTGTCTGTATCCTCAGCCGCTGGAACACTGCCTGGTACATAGTAGGGCCTCAATAAGAGTTTGTTAAATGAACAAATCCCCAAGTGAGGTTTACTTGATGTTATGTTGGTCTCAGTTGCTCTGCCAACCTCATATTGAAAAACGTGGCAAACAGGAAAATGATTGTTAATCATTTCAGATGTTTAGGTTGGAACTAAGAATTTTTATAGAGAAGAGAATTAAAGTGTCATACTTGCTCGTAGGGTGATTCATTTTATGTTGTTTTATGAAGATAAACGTGGAATGATTTAAAAAAATAATCTTGCCATGAGTCTTTATTTTTTTTTCAACCTAGGAGATGAGCAACATGATTTCAGACTACAGCAGTATCTCTGCTTTTAGCTTTCGGAAATGAATATGTACCCTTTGTAACCGACTGCGTCGGTGGAATTCAGTACTCATACTTTTAAAGCTACCCAGAACACCAGATAATGAGGGTATGGCAAGGAATGCTGTCTTTTGCATATATTTCTGCAAACTCCTGTGCTTAACATATTCTTGGGAAGAGAAGTGACATTGTTTTCTGTACCTAAAACTGTTTAAGAAGTGGGTGGAAACACCTATTAATCTTGGCTGTGTCGTGACTTGAGCATATTTCCTCCTATGAGGCAGTGTGGATTCAAATTAGCCTTCAGATATCCTTTATTTTTCCTTTGCAGTATAAAACAACTGGATTGTGGGTGGATTCTGGTGAGTGTCCTGAGCCTGTTGATTAATGTCAGGAATGAATTTCCTTTTTCTAATCTAATCCTGGCTGCATACATTACAAGTGGAATTCATTTAAGTGTCTCTGTAGGCACTCATAAACATGACTGCAGTCACATGTCTCACCAAAGACCATACTGAAATCTGCACGCGTTTTCTCCAGCTTATTGACTCGGGGAGTCACAGCCTGCTGAAAATCCCCCTTTCCCATGTTGCCTTCTGTGTCCAACAATGGAATCTCACCGACAGGTACTTCTGTGCTTCCCCATGTATTGGTCCTTGGTTTGCTTTCCGCATAGAATTTAGAAGACGTCTTCTCTACTCCCTAATGGGGAATCACCAAAAACTATTTGGGGCAGTTCTGCAAGGTCACTGTAAGTAAGTAGGCAGCGAATTCAAGCTGGGGCAACTCTCGGTGTCAGCATCTGAGTCATCACAGACACTCACTGAGCTGTTCCAGCCCAGCCCTGCTTTGGGAAACGGGACATTTCACGGGGGTGTTTCCCTTTCCTATTTCTGTTCCCACTGTCAGCTACAGAGTTTCCATCATGCTCCGCCCCTTAGGCTCAGATCCCAAGGTCCGCACCCCCTGAGTTGTCTCCAGTTAGGTAATGCTCTTCTCTCTGGCCCCAGCACAAGATGGCGGCCCCTCCCATGTCTGTGTGTAATGATTATTTGTAACCTTCCAGATTGCAGCCTCAGGGTCAGAGCTCAGGCAGGGATGGTGGTGATCTCCAGCTGGCCGCCAGGCTTCCCCAGCTCCAGGTTCTAGCTCCCACCTTCACACTTGCCTTACCTCACCAGGCCTGTGGGTTCGCTCTGTGGCTTCCCTCACTTGTCATGGGCTAATGACTGTCCTCTGCATCAGGTACACACCTCTGAGGTTGCTGTGGACACCGGCCACCATTCATTCACTCAGTAAATATTTATTTGGGGAAAAGCTCCCTGAGCTGGTTTGACTGCCTCCCCTGTGCAGGCGCTGCAATCTCTGGGTAAACCCATCACGCTTGCTTTTTCTCACCCTCCCTCTTCCCTGCACCTTTTCACTTTTTGTTTGCCTTTTCTTGTCCCTCCTTGCTGCCTACCCCCTCCCAGCCCCATCTCCAGTTTTAGTGTCCGAGCTTTTGTCTTACTCTGTTCAACAGTCCCTGATGCCCTTTTTAAATCACTTAACTACATTTGGTTCACAGTAGAAAAACCAATAGAGAATAAGGAACATAGTAGCCCGGCTGGTGCGCCTCAGTGGTTGAGCATCAACCTATGAACCAGGAAGTCACTGGTTCGATTCCCAATCAGGGCACGTGCCCAGGTTGTGGGCTCGATCCCCAATGTGGGATGTGCAAGAGGCAGCTGATGGATGATTCTCTTTCATCATTGATGTTTCTATCTCTCTCCTTTCCTTTCTGAAATCAATAAAAAACAAAAATAAAAAAAGAACATAGTAAAAGGTAGCTTTAAGAGCACACTTCTCTAATGTTCCTGCAAAACGGAACTTTATCTCCTCCCACCTTCCTTTTTCAAAGAAGAGCTATGAGCTGATTCAAGTTTTTCTACAACGGCCTTGCAAGATCATCCTATTTACCAGGAATTATTTTATAGAGGAAAAATTTGAATTGGCTTTTAGTTGCAGAGTAAATAAATTGCTAGTTAAGTGACTTACATCCGTGGGTCAGATCCAGGTAATGTAAATTTGCCTTTCTTAAAAAATGAAAATTGAAAAATTGAGAAATGGAATTTGTTCCTTGGTAATCTGATTTGTAGAAAGTGGGGAACAAAGGATTCCAAACAGGGCGTTTAAAATCAGTTCTAATTAATTGTGTGTGCAGATGCATCAGCTTAGATTGGGAGGCAATTAGTCTAATTATGTTTAAAATACAGTTGCATGCTTAAATAGATAATCACACCCTCAGGCCTGCCTATCTTTTTCTGTTTTCCCCTTTAGGCATGTAGTGAATTTTTTGGCCATGAAGCATGTCCTCATCAGTGTCTTTTTTAGCAGAACAAAGTGACAGAATACTCATGAGCAGGATTGCACATCATCCCAGCTCAGCCCGATATTTCAGAGATAATACCCACACAACATACCTAGATGGAAAGATTAAGATATGCTGGGGAAAATGTAAAATCCTCCCTCCCCCTTAAATCTAATTTTTGGAAGGTTGAGTTCTCTCTGTAAACTATTGTTCTCAGGCTCCAATTTGGAGGAAACTATAGCTGAGTCCTATTGTGAATGGTATGAAAGAATTTAATTGCAGAGTAAAACTTGAATAAGTTAACACCTTGCCTAACAATATACTATTAGCACGAAAGACTCAGTTGCAGACAAGGGAGAGGGGCCAGGTAAAATTGCCCAGGTAAAATTATCTGGAGTAGTTTTATACCCATCAGGTCATCAGTTGGTACAGCTTACAGTGGATGTGACACTCCTGAAGAAACTGTGCTATCCTTTCCAAGTTAAGCAATTGATATTTATACAGGTGAATGAACAGAGACACTTTCCCTGCCTTTCATTAAAAACTAATGTGACCATTTTTCTCTTCAGTAGATTGTTTTATGGGAAGAATCTATTGAAGGTGGTCTTGTATAAATACTCCCCTATTGCCCTTCCTTTGGTTTCTGGTAGCATTAAAAATGATTTATAAATTACATTTTCATTTTATAGGATATCCTGCAGTTATAAGACTACAGTCTTTATTTCTGACCTTCCGCGGCGATTTTGCTTTTTCTTTCGGCAGTGCTGACTGTATTTCTGACCAATTTTTTTGTAGCAGAAAACTGAAGGTTACTATCATTGCTTTATTTATACTGGATTATGTGGTTTCTCCATGTAGGTTTTCACCCACTGGAATGGGATCTTGAGGCTGGATAGATAGCTGGTGTGTTAGGACAGTTGGAGCTTTGTTTTCTGGACTGTTTTTGCTAATCTCTCTATATAAAACCCTAATATGCAAATAGACCGAATGGCGGGACAACCAAACAACTGAACGACTGGTCACTATGACATGCACTGACCACCGGGGGGTGTGTGGAACATGGCAGCGTCAGCTAAGGCAGGATGGTGGAGCAGGTGAGCCGGGGGCACCAGTCCCAGCTGGGGTGCCGGTTGCTGTCATTGGGGTGAGCTTCTGGTGGTTACTAAAAATACTTTGCTCCAGCGGGCCACGGTCCCACCCGGTGCTCACACCCGCTGCCAGCGCCGGCCCTGATTGCTGGGTGCCGTCAGCAGGTTCGAGTGGCGGCTGCTGGCCCTGATTGTCCCTGAGGGCTTTCCACCTCCCCCTGCTCCCAAATGACATGTCTATAATTTCTGGCCTTCCAGTATGCACACTCATTAGGGCCTTCTGTTCACATGTCATCCATAGATAGACATAGGCTTACATCTAAGAGGATTTGCTCAGAGGTGACAAACAAAAAAAAGTTTCATTTTATTTCCTTCTTTGAGGCTATCTTGCCAGAGTTGGTAGAGTTAAAGTTGTGTTTGAGAGCTTCATCCTTCCTTTTATCTTTGTAACAACCTATTCTTCTTATTATGGAAAACATAAGACATTTTTCAAACTGTAGACCCATTGAGGAGTTTGGTTTGTGTTACAGCAAAAGGTAGATATATTATTTTAGCAGATGTGTGATGCCAGTCATGGTATCATCATGATGGAATATCTGCTTACAGATACGGGATGTGTTTGCTGCCATGTATTTTCCTCTGTGTGTTAAATGATCTATATAAATATGTGACTGTGTTTTATGTAACCTTAACTAAGAACTGGGTAACTCACATTGTTGGTACCTTTAGGACCTTTTTCACACACAGCCTTATATACCAACCTTTTAAATGAAACATTAAATAATAGAACAACTTAAAGATATTAAAGGAATTGACAGATTATAACAGCAGTACTGGAAAACACTGACTTAAGTTTAGAAAAGCTTAGCTCTGTGGGGTTGTCCCTGTGTCCTAGTTAAATATGTGCAACTTAAAAAAAATTATTCTGTCTTATGTATTATTTTTTTTAGACATTCTTCACATAACAGTTTATCGTCAATATTCCTACATGCATTTTGCTTAGTTAGGACACTGGGTTTTGTGTCTTTCCCCATCAAGTAATGCTGGTTATAGTTAGATGAATTTAAATTATTAATTTATGGTCTAGGACAGTGGTCGGCCAACTGCGGCTCGCGAGCCACATGCAGCTCTTTGGCCCCTTGAGTGTGGCTCTTCCACAAAATACCACGTGCGGGTGGGTGCGCACGTACAGTGCAATTGAAACTTCATGGTTCATGCGCAGATGCGGGTGCGCACATACAGTGCAATTGAAACTTCGTGGCTCATGAGCAGATGTCGGTATTTTGTGGAAGAGCCATACTCAAGGGGCCAAAGAGCCGCATGTGGCTCACGAGCCGAAGTTTGCCAACCACTGGTCTAGATTGATTGACATTCTGGCATTGGCAGTGTATTATCTTCTTGAATCTACAAAAAAGATGTCTTGTAAAACTCTAGAATTGGAAGAAAGAGATTATCTATCCAATGTCTTTTTTTAGAAAACGGGGAAGAGCTTTTACAAAAGCAGCAGGAAGTACCTACTGAATCAGCACTGGTCCATTGTGTAGAGGGGTTTGCAGATTTCTAATTAAGCCATGGAATACTTAGGTCCTCAATTCACATAGAAAAAAAATTTAATGGTGGTGAGGTGCACGCAGGTGGTGTGTAGGGCAGCGCATGCAATGACTGACAGTGAAAATTAGAAAAAGTAATATGTGTGGAAACAGCAAGAAAAATTGAAACAGTGTCTTAAAAAAAAAGTGGAACAGTAACAGCAGAGTCCCTCCATGTAATTTTAAGATCAGACAAAAGAATGGCCAGAGTGTAATGGGAGCGTGTAGAAGCCTGTAGCTAAATCAGAAATGAACAGGAATGCAGTTCAAAACCTCGTTTACTGCTCTTTAGTCTGTTGTCCTAGAGACAGACTTAACATATTGACTTTGGCAACTTCGGGGTAGCTTGCCGCGTCTGCAGCTATTTAAGTGGAAATCTGAATTTGTGATTTGAAAATATACGTTTACTATGGTCAGTGCAACAAATTACATTTGGGGTCGGGTGGGAATTCCCAGAAGGTCCTGAGTCATCTTCTAGAAAATAATGAAATAAATGGATCAAATAAAGAATTCTGATTCTCAAGAGTTCAAATAGGGAGAGGCAGAAAAGGAAAGCAAGGCTCATTGAAAACCCAGGGCAAGAGGCTGTTGAGACTGATTTAAATTTCAGGCACCCTCTCACTTTGTAGCATGACAGAGGTAACTGGAGAATGTAGATAGCAACATTAATAGTCATGGGGGTGCTTAAAATACCGTTGAAAGGTTAAAATGAGAAATTTAGCTTAGAATGATCAAGAGCCCATCCAGTTCCAATTTTCAGTGATTCCTAAAAACCAAGTAAGTTTTTCAGCTTTCTCTGACTCTGCCTTTCATGCTTTGCCTTTTGGTGGTGTTGTTACATTTCAAAGTTTTTCTAGAGAAACTATTAATCCAACTAGGGATTGTTTCAAAAGTGTCAAGTGAAAAAAAAAATCATGGAGTTGGGAGAAGGGTCTTGAAGACTGGACAGCTATCATGAAAATGAATTCTCTTCCCTGCAGCGCTATTTTTCAAGACCACCTGTATCGGAAACACCAGGGCGCTGATGGAAAAATGCAGATTCCTAGTCTAGCCCCAGGCCCACTGATTTTGATTTCTTGGGGCGAGGACACAGGAATCTTTATTTTGAACATGTTCTTCTGCCCACTGATGTTTGAGGGAAAACACTTCCAAAATTTAAGTGCAAATCTTAGCAATTAAGACATGCACATTTAATGTTTCAAATCTCTCTTTTCTCTGGGTATCATTTTGGAAGTGGTATTTCATCCTAAAAATATTGCTGAAAGGGAAAGATTAATTAGATGCTAGAACTTGAGGCACTGCACAAGTGAGGTGTCTGTGTGTGGGTAGAAAAGTTTTCATGGAAAGAACTTTTATGTTTGTGATTAAATCATATGTCAGATTGATGATTGAAATGGTTTAGGCAGAGTATTTCCCTTTGGGAGCAGTGGCAGAGAATCATTAAGCATTGTAACTTGTACTCCTATTAAAAACGAAGCCCTGGCATGTAGCTCAGTAGCAGAGCGTTGACCGGAGCTCCATAGGGTCCAGGGTTTGATTCCCCGTCAAGGGCACATACCTGGATTGCAATTCGATCCCCAGCCCCGATTGGGGTGGGCTTGTGCAGGAAGCAACCAATTGATGTGTCTATCTGTCTGTCTGTTTCTTTCTCTCTCTCTCCCCGCCTCTCCTTTCCGCTCTCTCTAAAAAAATCAATGGAAAAATATCCTCTGGTGAGGATTAACAACAACAAAAAAATGTATTCTAGTTGAAGTAGAAAAATATTTGATTAAGACTCAAATCCCTTCCTTCCCATCAAAGGATCCTATTTATAATATTTTTGGCACATAAACTATATTGTTCATATATATAATCTTCATATTTTATTCAAAATATGAATGACGTGAAACTCAAATTACCTAAAACTTTATATCATTTAAAAAATGTTTTTATTGATTTGAGAGAGAGAGAGAAACATGGAGGAAAGGGATACATTGATTAGCTGCCTCCTGCATGCCCCTTACTGGAGATCAAGCCCACAACCTGGGCATGTGCCCTGACCTGAAATCGAACCTGAGACCTCTTGGTGCTTGGGATGATGCTCAACCTACTGAGCCACACTGGCCAGGGCTTTATCAGTTTTGAATGTTATGCTTTCTGCTGTTTAAACTACCTGGTCAACAGACTTGGAGACCGCGGCCATATGGGCCAGAGAAGCCTGCGGCATTGACTTTGCCATGCATCACAGTTCCTTATGGGTGAGAGCTAGCCCCATGTTCCTAGAGCAGTATGTATTTCAGTAACGACACACCTGGGTCTAGTTGTCAGAATGGCATTTCAGTCGGATCTCAGCCTGTGCTTTTGAGTTCTCATTTTAGAAAGATAGCCACACTCACCTTTGGTTTAGATCAGCCGTGGGCAAACTACGGCCCGCGGGCCGGATCCGGCCCGTTTGAAATGAATAAAACTAAAAAAAAAAGACCGTACCCTTTTATGTAATGATGTTTACTTTGAATTTATATTAGTTCACACAAACACTCCATCCATGCTTTTGTTCCGGCCCCCCGGTCCAGTTTAAGAACCCATTGTGGCCCTCGAGTCAAAAAGTTTGCCCACCCCTGGTTAGATGCATTTCTGGAGCAGCTGAACTTGGGCCCTGACTCCAGGACGTGCCCAGGTGGAGCTCAGGTGTGCTGATGTTGGTAGTGGGCCTGTATGGAAGCTCATCTCACAGGTCAGGTGCTTACCAACCCGTCTGTTCCCCCAAGGCTTTAGTTTAGTGAATGGTGATTTAAATACAAACAAAACCCCCAGAAATCCAGACCAAGCAATTCTATATAGAATTGGGGCTGAATTTTACTGCCTGTCTGCTGAAGGGTGAATATGTTGAAGGAAATCTATTCAAGTCTCTTCTAAAGAGTATATAGCATATATTTCCTGTATTAATTGGGGAATGTTTACACCTAGGTTCATTTCCAATAGACTTGAGCAGGGGCATAGGTTTAAATTTTTTTAGCCCCTAGTAGATGGTTTAAAAAGAAGACTTTAGCCCTAACCGTTTTGGCTCAGTGGATAGAGCGTCGGCCTGCGGACTGAAGGGTCCCAGGTTCAATTTTGGTCAAGGGCATGTACCTTGGTTGAGGGCACATCCCCAGTAGAGGGTGTGCAGGCAGCTGATGATCAATGTTTCTCTCCCATCGATGTTTCTAACTTTCTATCCCTCTTCCTTTCTCTCTGTAAAAAATCAATAAAATATATTTCAAAAAAAAATAAATAAAAGGAAGACTTTACTTCTTTCTAGAAGGCCTCCCTGCAATGAGAAGATGCTTAGACGATGTTTATTTAGGTCTTCTAAGCACATGGGCCATTGTATTATGAGGGGCTGGTATAGAAGTGGTGTAAGTCAGGTCAAGAATAAAGCAGGTTAGTATCCTAAGGTGGTCACCATTTCTCAAACCAGTTCCATAAATATTTAAGTGAAACTGCATTTATGATAAAACACCTTTTAATTCATTAAATGACTTTGAATAAGTTGGTTGTCTTAAGATCCCACTCTTAGATGTTCCAGTGTACACTTGGAGAGTTTGTGCTTTGTAAATCTCATTGTAGACCTTAATTATCTTTAAAGAAAAGTTTTTAATTGATAGGTTTCATGTTATAATTGACAGTTAATTGATTGCAGTGATTCTGCTTTAAAATACTGCACTCATTTCATCGGTGTAGAAACGTTTGATGGAGAGGTGGACGTTGCTAAAGCTGGACTCATTAAACGTTTTAAACCTTAGACGGTGCCTTTTGGTTTCTTAGGAGAAGTCTTTGAACAGTTAATTGAATAAAAACCACATAGACTATGCACACTGAGTAGCGGTGACTAGTTCCAAGGTTGATCCTTACAGATGCCTGTTTTGTTTTCTGAACAACAGTCGTGACTCAGAGTCTGCGTATTAACCTCTCATTATTTCTCTCTATGCTTGACTTCAGGAACGTCAGCTCCTTTCTGTATTTCACTTGCACACTTGGCCTGCATCATATTCTTCATGGTTTAATAGAAATATGTGATGGTAACAAAAATAGTCCCTTTACAAAGTAGGTAGAGTTATAATCTTTCTCATTGATGCAGTTTTGGCTGAAACAGAGGACCATGTAAGGTTGTGAAAAGGCAAAAATCCCATGTTGAAGAGGGAGGTAAATAAGAAAAAAAGATTGGTGAAGCATTACTGAAATGAGCCAAATGTATATTTTAATATTTAAGAGTTGAGCAAGAGCTGTGCCAACAATTAAACTATCATTTTTGAGAGTGCATGAAAGACCAGGATGCTATCTAGAAACAGGAAAAGGGCCAGGGAGGAAAAAAAAACTAGTTTGGGAATTATTTACCTGTCAATGTTTATGTCTGAAATAGTTAGATATCCTAAAAATCAAATAGGAGGAAAAAGGATTGGGAAGCTGTAAATGCTGCTTTTGCAGTGATAAAAGGAGGCAGAACCAAATGCCAATGATAAAAGAATTCTTTATAGCAGTATATTAGCGCATCCAAAACACTTTCAGAGGCGGAAGTGAATATTCCCTGAGCTAAGGAGCCTGTAGTAAGTTTTGTTTAGCACTTAGATGAGGTGGAGGAGTAAACCCTGGTGCATTGTTGACTGAGTTGTGCCAGAGTAATGGAGGCAATGACTTGTTCATTGTGAAAGCAGCACAGACTTGATCCTTGACCTTTCTGTTGTCAAATCTGATCTTGAGAAAGTCTGTTCACCCTGATAGACAGTAGCCCTTGGTTCTCAGCTTCTGTCCCTCACAGGTGTCTATTAGGACAGATCCATAAGGATGTGCTGTGTGTTTGGGACAGAGGCGTCCCATAGATTCATGCATTGGTAAATTGGGAAGGCAGTGGAGTATCTATGGCAGCTTTACAGTATATTCTGTGTTTTTCCTAGTGGTGAAGATGGCTTGTGGCCACACCATTTGGCCAGGGCCAGAGTTCCCCCATGGACCGGACACCTGGCGGACTTCCTTCCCCTCTGCTGGACTTGGGCTGCCGTCCAATCCTGAAGACACTCTCAGTTATCAGCTTTTCTTTTGGGAACCTCACGCCTCAGTATTATCATGTCTCAACAGTCACACTGTAGAAAAGATAATGGTATTTGAGCAACATTTTTCTAAAGGTGTCCTGGAGTGGTGACCGAGTGCTTACAGAGGTTGTATTGTCCTCTGGCTCATCCCTTTGTTATGAGGTTCAGTCTCTTGTCAAACGGATGCTTTTAGCTTCCCATATTCTAGGTCCCAGGAAGAGGAAGGGTTTTTATTTTATTTTTTTATTTATTGTCTAAAGTTTTACAGGTCTCCTTTTTCCCCAATTGACCCCCGACCCCCAAGGAAGAGGAAGTTTTTATTCTATTCCCTCCGTTTCTTCTCTTTGTCCTTTGACATTGGTCTAGAGTGTCCATAAACCTCTGACATTTCTTCTCTTTTATTCTGAGTTTGTCTGAAGAGTTCTGTGTGTACCTGAAAATGTGTCTTTTTTCTGAAGGAAGGATCCACAAATTTTCTTCAGCTTTCCTAGAGCTCCAAAACCCCAAATGATAAGAACCTCAGATCTTGAATAAGATTATTTCTTATTTCCTGATTAAGACTACAGTATTCTCTCTCTGCAGTCTTATTACTAACTAGAGACCCAGTGTATGAAATTCATGCTCGGGTAGGGTCCCTAGTGGCCGCCGGCCAGGGCCTCCCTTCCCTCCCCCCCACCCCCCCGGGCTGCCTGCCACTGCCGCTG
>NW_005354999.1:2904976-2908688 GCF_000412655.1 Myotis brandtii | reverse complement strand
GGGCAGTTGGCCAGCCAGCCCTGCCTCCTGGTCGAACTCCTGGTCAAGGGGACAATTTGCATATTAGGCTTTTATTATATATGATTCCTTATCAATGTTCTATGATCCTAAGCGTGACCCTCTTTCTAACCAAATCATCTTCACTGTGTGTCTAGGAACATTTCAGGTTGGTTTTCCACATCACATCACTCCTTTTCTGTCTGTGCATGCTGTTCCCAGTTACTAGATGTCAGGTGCTGGTTTATTAGTAGACACTACTGTGTATGTCACACAGCCAGTTGGCAACACATTTTTGGCTCCTTCTGATGAATCTCTTTCTAGTTGGCTGGCAAATGGAATCTGTTCATTGAGAAGAATGTGTGTGTGTGTGTGTGTGTGTGTGTGTGTGTGTGTGTGTGTGTTTATATGTGTATTCCTGGCGGAGGATGAGGCAGCAGCAAGAGTTGGGCTGGTTAAATACAGTCATCTCTCTTCTGTTTTCTTTCTTTTATTCTTTTTTCATTATTTTGTAGCTGAGGAGATTTGGGATTCTGTTATTCAGTTTTTATGCCTGTCAGTCAATTATTTGTTAGCTGTTGAGTTTGCACACTTAGCCTTTTATTATTAGAATAATAAGACACAATATAGAAACATATACTAGTATTTACGTATCCATTGCTCATGTTGTAGAGACACTTGACCACAGTGATAATATGTGTTAGCTTGCATGAGAATCTCTAGGGTAAATAGTGTGTCCTTGCTGTGTGCCAGGCAATGTTCTGGTGCTTTATGTGTACTAACTTGTTGGGTTCTCACAGCATTCAACACGTTAGTACATTATGAGGTAGTTGCTATAATTATCTCAGTCCACAAATGAGGAAATAGACACAGGAAGGTTAAGTAATTTGTGTAAGGTCACCTAGCTAATAAGTAACTATAATATTTAGAAGTGGTTAAGCTATGATAAAGTAACAAACAACCCTTAGATTTGAGAGGCTTCACACAACCAACACTTATTCTTACTCATGATAACATGTTCAGTGCGTGATCGCAGGGGGCTCTACTCATGGTAGTTAGTTACATGAGACCCAGGCAACACATACTTCCAGGAGGGGGACTTGTGAACTGAGCTCTGGCTTTTAAAGCTTCCTCTTGGTAGTGACACAGTTGACTGCTGCTCAGATTCTCTGACCAAATGAAGTCCCTTTAAAGGAGGTAGGGAAGTGTAGTCCGCTATGTGCCCAGAGGGAGAGAAGGGTTGGAATGTTTGTGACCAGTCCTAATAATTACCACGGTGGCGGGGCCCGGACTGGAGTCCTGGCAGTCGGGCAGCAGAGGCTGTGCCATGATTACAGCACAGTGACCGTCTCTGTAAGAAAGTCCATGGACACCTGTCCATGGACTATATATCTGAGGCATATATAGTCCAGAACAGTTTTGTCACTTAGGATGCAGAGGGCATGTCATTGAAAGAAATTGAGGTAAAGTCTCCTATAATATGCTCATTATTATATGTTTTGTAATTATTAAGACAGCATGCTATTATGTGAAAAGCAGTGTAGGATAACAGGTAAGAATGTGGATTCTGGAGTTAGGCTGCTGGGATTGAAATGCCAGCTGTCACAGATGACCTGTGTGACCTTGGGCACCTTACTTAATGGCTTTTTGCTTCATTTGCCTCATATTTAAATATATACAGTATTTTTCTTCATTTCAGAGAGGAAGGGAGAGAGAGAGATAAAAACATCAATCATGAGAGAGAATCATTGATTGACTGCCTCCTGCATGCCCCCTACTAGGGATTGAGCCTGAAACCAGGGCATGTGCCCTGACTGGGAACCGAACTGTGACCTCCTGGTTCATAGGTTGATGCTCAACTACTGAACCACACTGGCCAGGCAGTTGCCTTATACTTAAATGAGAATAGTAATAGTACCTGTCATATAGAGTTATTGTATCATTGAAAGGGATTTAAAAATATGTGTGTATGCCTATTTCTATAAGAATAGTAAGTATGGAATTCATAGTAAATATTGAATACATGTTAGCATCTTTATTATGAACTTTAATGTCACAGAAAATGACATCTCTAAAAACTTAAATATAAGCAAATAAGTTTGATGACCAGGTTAGTCTGTAAGGTTATTATGTAAGCTAAATTTGTTTTTCATAATGCTTGGGTATTTTTAATGTTTATAAATTTCCATCTGTATTCCTTAAGAATTAAAGAAGTATCATACTGAGTAATGCTTCCCACAGTTGGATTATAGGTGGGATCCTGTTTTAAGAATATCAGCATAAAATAATTTGTTAAACTTAGTTATCCTATATAATGAAACCCTAATATGCAAATCAACCAAACGGTGGTGGAATGACCAGTCACTATGACATGCACTGACCACCAGGGGGCAGAAGCTCAATGCAGGAGCTGCCCCTGGTGGTCAGTGCGCTCCCACAGGGGTAGCGCCGCTCAGCCAGAAGCCGGGCTCACCACTGGCGAGCGCAGCAGCGGTGGCGGGAGCCTCTCCCACCTCCGAGGCAGCACTAAGGAGCAGTGAGCCTGGGTCTGGCTCACAGCTGGCGAGCACAGCATCAGTAGCGGGAGCCTCTCCCCCCTCCACTGCAGGCGTGTGGTAAGGAGCAAGGGGTCCCAGACTGTGAGAGGGATGTCCATCTGCTGGCTTAGGCTCAATCCCTGCAAGGAGTGGGCCTAAGCCGGCAGGTGGACATTCCCCAAAGGGTCCCAGACTGCTGGGCTGAGGGAACCCCCAGTGCATGAAATTTCGTGCACCGGGCCTCTAGTTAAATATATTTATACCCAGAAAAACATACAAAATCTAGATGTGGAAAACTTAAATTAGAGGTTGTGTTTTGTTTTGTTTAAGCTCTAGAATGGTGGTTTTCAGTGGGGACCTAGGGGTGATTTTGCCCCCCAGGGGACATTGACAATGTCTGGGACATATTGTCATACTGGACTGGGGAAGGTGGTGCTACTGATGTCTAGTGAGTGGAGGTCAGACATGTGCTCCATATCCTACAATTCACAGGACAGTCACCCTCCCCAACAAAGAATTATTGAGCCCCAGTGTCAATAGCGCCAAGGTTGAGAAACCCTGACCTAGAAATAGGAATTGATTTACTATGGGTTACTTTAAATAGAAAGAACCCTTAGAGTGCAGGTGGATTCCTGTTGTAGTAAATACCATTGTAATGACCTTCTGGAAATAGCACGAGGCTGCTTCCAAACACAGCCAGGCAGCTTATTCTAGCAAAGCTGTGCTGTGAGGTAGAGCAATTTTTATTAAATGAGAAGTCTAGTGTCACAAATGTGTTAATTAATCCTCACCCATGAAAGCAGCAATTAGGATATCTCTCTTTAGATGTAGTGAATGTTCTTCACCAAAACCGATGTTCTTTAACTGCTATGGGAGTATATATTTGAGGAGTTATATGTCAATTCACTTCCTGTGAGAATGGGAAGATGGTGGTACCAGGTCCAACATCATATTCTAGATCAGGGTTTCTCAACCTCACATAGGTTATTCTTTCTTTGGGCTAGATAATTCTTTTGGGCTAGATAATTTTTTCTTTGTGAGGTCTGTCCATGCATTGTAGGATATTTATTTAGCAGCATCCTTGAAATCTACTCACTAGATGCCAGTAGCACCTCCACTTGAACAATAGGGACAATTAAAAAAATTGGCATTGCCAAGTGTTCCCTAGTTCGGGGAAG
>NW_005354999.1:2883114-2904933 GCF_000412655.1 Myotis brandtii | reverse complement strand
AAAATGAAGGTCCAGAGTAATTTGGAGGAGGATGCAGGGGCATTCAGGTGGACTGAACGGATAGATTTAGCAGAGGGAGGTAGGAACGGAAAACGACGATGACAAACCAGGAGTACTTTTCAGCTTTAGGGATACATAGAGAATCAGAATGAGAGTTGGAGAATATCTCAGAGTACAGGATGGTAACAAATAGGGACAGAAAATGCTTTATAGCTGCTGTGGGGCAGGGGCAAAAATAGAGAAATCGAGGGGGAAGGAAGACCCTCAGACTTACCTGAAAGCTAGATTTTCAATTATGTCCCTTAATGAAATGTCAGCTCGTAAGGGCAGAGCTGACAAGTATGGAAGAGTAATGGTTCTGTAAAATAATAGGGTAGAGGGAGGTGGTTTTCTGATTAAGTTGCTCATTATCTGGAGGCTATGAAGAAAATCAGTCAATGAGTTATTATAGTGAAATATAACCTTCATTTTCCCAGAAGCCAAACCACCAAAAAAAAAAAAAAATTAAACTAACCAGATTTGTTTTTCATGACTTACAGTGACAATTCTTGTTTATCTCAGAGTCAAGTGTAATGCAATGAGTTAACAGATCTAAAACACTTGAAGAATACATGCCCCATGGTAAACTTTCAGTAAATGTTAGTTATCATTAGCTGTTGAAATGAAGACCATGAATAATCATCATATTCAATATGGTTTTACTTTTAAATGATTTTACTCTAAGTCTTTGAAAATTGGTAATTCTACTATGATGTATAGACTACATGTTAGCTGTCAGATAATCAGAATATTACATTAACCAGAACATCCCATTTACCAACTATTTAGAGTAAACCACAGTTTTAATATAATCTGCTACATATTAAGACTGACTTAATATTTACAACCAGGCAGTTTCCACCATTGATCAGATTCATAGATTATATCATGTTCAGAATTTGTGGGTTAAACTAAATTCCTGCATAATTATTTGATGGGCATGAACCTTATTTGGGGGTTTGAGCGTATCACTGAAGAAAGGTAAAACATACCTCATAGCAGCCGACTTTCAGGACTAAAGTGCAGTTAATAAAAATTACTGGACCGACTTGGTTTTATATAGCTATGATGTATGCACTATGCTTTTTCATTCACAGTATCTGATTAGTCAGGTTCAGCTCATTTGCCCCAGCTAAACCAGGCTCATTACTCCTCAGTGGTGTGATGTGACTTATTTTAACTTCAAGAGGTTGGACAGAGAGGGCCAGTGGAATGAGAAGACTTGGATTCAAGGGGCCATTTTAGCCATTATTTCATCATTATTATGTGACCTTCGGCAAGTCTTTTGATCTTGTCGAAGCTCAGTTTTTGACATTAAATGGGAATAATAATGCCTACTCCACACGAAGTTATTTTAAGAGTGAACTCATTTTGAAGGCACTATGAAAATCATGAAGCTTGATGACTTGGTCTCCTTCCCTGGCTTTTTTTTTTTTTTTAGTTTCTACTTCTATTTTTATTCTCCACATTACTACAGTTGTGGATCTCAACACTAACTCCCTTGTTTAAATTTCTTCAGAGCCATCTACTGAATAGAGAATCGAGTCCAAACATTTTAACACAGTCTACAAAGGAGTCTGTTGGGCCTAAATCCACTTTGTCACCTCACAGGTGCCCTCACTGGCCATCCAGGGTTGAGAATGCTCCAAGCCAGTTTCTGCATGGCTGCCTTTGTGCACCCATCCCCTCTACCTGTGTCTTTTCCCCTATACCTGTGTTTTTTCCTCCTCCCTTCGTCCACCTGACCAGCACCCTGTCTTGGCACTTTCTCCCCTCAGCAAGGCAGTCAGGCCTTCTTTTTTTTTTTTTTTTACCAGTATAATAAATTCTAGAATGGAAATGTATCTAAATATCTGTTGGATGTATTTCCATTCTATCATTTTAAAAACTGTTGAAATATATATTTCTTTTTTACTTTTCTTCTTCAAGACTAATAGGTTTCGAAAGACAGGGCCTCAAGCTTACATGTCTTTATTTCTGATGTCAAACAGTGCGCAACACGTAGTAGGTATTTGATAGATACAGCTGAGTGAATCAATAATTGAAGAGAGATGGTTCCAGACAGAAGTAGAAAAAGAAAGGCAGTGATCATTGAGGACTGCGATGGGCACAGAAGTGGGCCGTTGGTGGAGGAGTAACTGTCCTGTCAGATCTTTGGGCAAACACTGATCTTGGCCATTTAGAGTCTTGAGTGTAGGAGAAATTAAATTTTTTTTTTGTATTTATGAATAACAGATTTGGGCCAACAAACATGACCAGATAGAGTGTAGTAAAGCAACAAAAATATAATAATAGGACACATTTGTTGAATGCGTATGTGCCAGTGGATTCTAAGTGTTTGGCATATTTTAGCTCAATTACTTCTCAGAATAATCCCTTGGGTAGGTGTTATCACCTGTCCCATTTATAAGTGGAGAAATGTGGGCGCTGAGAAGGCACCTAAGCCCAGGCGCACAGCTGCTGAGAGGTGAACTGGGACCCACCCAGACCCAGAGCTGAGGTCTTTAGCTATCTTTTATCACCTCACAGCAGGACACTCATTGGCCAAAGACATTGCTTTTAAACCACTCCAGCGTAGTGTGTCGTTTTTGCTTAATGGCCATAAACTTAAAGAAGTAGATCTCATTTTTATAGAAATTTTAAAAAGAGGGAGCTAGTCATATTTGAATAGTTATTAGTATTTGAAGCTTAAAGTTGAGATTTTTAAATTAAGATTGAAATACTCGAATTTTATGGAAAAAAAGGGGGGGGGAACCATTTAAAAGGAAATTTCCATTTCTTCCAAATTCACCTTAGTTTATTTTAATTGAATATTATTTTGGATTAACTCAGTGGATGAAGAAAAAAATCCCTCGCAATGCATTTTATGAATCTGCTGTTTATATATAGTGATGGAACGTCTATGGCTCTGTTTGAGGGGCCAGCATTTTGATTAAGAGACATTTTGACTATTTATAAACATGCTATGGTTTGTTTGGACTTGGATCATTTAAAGTCATACTGAGTTAAACATTATTTCTTTTAAATGACCCATCCATATAAATACAGTTAGAGGCTGCAGTGTATTTCCATGTTTGTGTTGTTTCAAGTAAATCTTAGTCATGGTTGCAACTTGGCATTCTTTCTACATTTGACATTTGCAAGTATATCTCATAAACTCTCAAGGGCTAAACTGAGGTTGGTTTTGTTCCCACTTGTGATGAGAATGCTCTGAAGGGCTCAATAAGTAATACTCTGAGGGGATATTCTCTACATTAGTATTCTCACTGTCTGGCCTCAGCCCAGGGAATTTATAGGGGTGGTAAGACAACTTTCTGAAAACAGTGAGGTCGAGCAAAGACGTTTCAGTGCTTCGAAATGTAAGAGTTTTATACAATTAATGTGCATTGTGACCCTCAAAAGGGGACATAGTGTATGTACATCCTTCCCTAAATGTATGTGACCACAGAATAGGGTTTTTTTGTTTTATTTATTTATTTATTTATTTTTAAGGTATATCAATGTACATTTCCAGGTGTTCCAAGGAACACAGTCCAGTTTGGGGAACCAAAAAGTCACGTATCTTAGAATAAATTTATTACTGCTTAAGTTGCTGTTTTCAGAAATTGTTTCTTTGCTCATTATTCAAAGAAATGGGCCAACAGAAGTATTAGAGAATTGAGTTGTTTGACAAAAGAACCATTCTTAATTAAGTTCAAATATGTGTTTTAATTATTCTATGTAAGTCTCCTCATGTACTAAAAAAAAAAAAAGTAGATAGTTGTAAAGATGAGTCTATTTTCCCACAACTGAGGTTAGAGTTAAAATGTCATGATTTGTTTTTATTGGAAAGCAGTGACAGTTGAGACAGAGTTCAGATATCTTTGGTTAACCAAATGGAGACTTAAGGGTTTCTGGAAAAACTCACTCTTTTGAGATAAAGTAAAGTTAACTGAACAAAAGTATAGCCATAGGTCAACCTGCCTTTTGCAGACTGAATTATAACTATAGACAGGAACCTGAGGACCTTTTCTAGAATAAGCCCTGAAATGCGATTACTGTAGTAGATATCAAACTCTTTGTGAACCTAAACGAGCTCTATTGTGCTTTATTTTTTTTAAGTGTTTTTATTGATTTTAGAGCGAGAGGAAAAGAGAGGGAGAGAGAGATAGAAAAATTGATGAGAGAGAACCATCAATTGACTGCCTCCTACACGCCCCCCACTGGGGACTGAGCCCGAAACCCGGCATGTGCCCTGACTGGGAATCAACCTGCGACCTCTTGGTGCATGGGATGACGCTCAGCCAACTGAGCCACACCCATGGGCTTGATTGCTATTTTTGAAGATATTTTCTGGTTTTCACTCTTAGATCTTTATGGAATTTCTCTCAAGAACAGATTTTTAAAATTTTTTAACACTACAAAGTTATAGGGGATTTTTGTGGAGTTGTTCAGCCGAGTTAGTTTGGAACCCATAAGTTAGAACAGGGAAAGCCAAAGAAATTTTTTGTTTGTTTGTGGATACAGTGTATGTCTGTGTAGATGTAGGAAAAAAAAATACAATGTTACGTGTACTAATTGTGGCAGACAGAATAATGTCCTCTCCCCCAAAGATGTCCATCAAATCCACTAAACCTGTGAATATGTTGTTACATAGCAAAGGGGAATTGAGATTGGGATGAAGTGAAGGTTGCTGTATTAGCTGACCTTGAGATAAGGAGATGATCCTGGAGTATTCAGAGGGGTCCAATGTAATTACAAGGGCCTTTAGAAGTGGAAGAGAGAAGCAGAGAAGGTCAGAGTGATGCCATGTGAGGAGGGCTCACACCGCTCTGGCTGGCCTTGAGGATGGAGGAAGGACCCATGAGCCAATGAATACAGGCAGCCTCTGTAGGAGCAAGAAAAGGGGTTCTTCCTTAGAGTCTCTAGAAAGGAATGCAGTCCTGCTGACACCTTGATTCTAGCCCAGTGAGACCCCCTTTTTGACTTCTGACCTCCAGAATTGTAAGATAATTTGTATTGTTTTAAGCCACAAAGTTACACTAATTGGTTACAAGCAGCCACAGGAAACTAATACAGTACACATGTATATTGTGATCTGTTTAGGTGAATCACCTGGATTTGAATCACAGCCAATATTTTCTGGTGCAGGTTTTTAGTTCTAATTAAAGGTATGCATTTAAAATATGTATCAATGAAGCTCTGCCTACGGCTCCTGGAAACAGTTGAAAAAGTAGCGTAGAGAAACAACTTGGAGAAAGACAAGAATTGAAAATGCATTATGTTACTTTTATAGGAAAGAAAATCCCTTAATAAAGTTCAGATCAGGCATTTGGGATTTAGAATCACTTCATGACTCCAGGATTTATGGAGTTCCCTTCATTTACTCTTGTGGCATTATTTTCAAAAAGTTTTCCTTACAAGTTTCCTGAATGAAAGCATTTTGGGATGCTGTAGATTCTGCTCAAGTACCCCAAAATGGTATGTGTATCCATGCGGGAGATTCCATTAGAGCTATTTCATTGCCCTTTGACATTCCTCTTAAAAGTGGCTGGGTTTGCCCTGGCCGGGTGGCTCAGTTGATCATAGGGTCATCTCACACACCGAAAGGTTGCCAGTTCAATTCCCGGTAAAGGCACATACCTAGATTGCGGGTTTGATCCCCCGTTGAGGCACATATGGGAGGCAACCGATTGATGTTTCTCTCTCACATGGATGTTTCTCCCTCTCTTTACCACTCTCTCTAAAATCAATAAACATATCCTCGGGTGAGGATAAAAAAATAAAATAGTGTCTGAGTTTATCTGGGTGGAACATTTCTGCTGCCTGGGGACATGTAGTCTCTCTACTCTCAAGTTGTTTCCAGTCCACCAGTGGAGAAAGGCACACAGAGAGTAATTGTAGATCAATATGGTAGTATAGTACAATAAATAATGCATAGAGGTTATGGAACACCCAGGGATTCCAGCTACCCCCGCCAAATGTTTCAGAATATGAAATGCTAATTCAGATTTTAAAAGGAGCATTATGTTGCTGTGGGCTCCATTACAAGTTGTAAAGCATAAATTCCAACCTGACACCTGACACCTGTTAAGAAAACCACATACTTTTGGAGCCATGGATGGTCTCCATGAATCATGTTGCCGTGTACCTATCAGTGAGAGATGAAATATTTGGAGACACATGCAGTTTACTCAAGAACAGTTTTAAAAGATGTGAAATAGGAAATAGTTCTTTGTTTCTCTTTTGCCATTTTGAATCGTTTTAGTGTTTAATAAATTTAAGAGTTTTTTGAAAAATAGGTTATTGATCCTTGGTGTAGTCTTGTGATTTTGAAATTCTTTCCTATTTTTATCATTTTGTAATTGGAACTAATTGAACTCTCAATTCTTTTTTGTGTGTGTGTTTTTAAAACCAGTTAGGTACTTGAGATAGTACAACTTAGGTTCAGAATTAGGGGTAAGTAATGTTGTTTTAATTGGTTCAGTTCTTCACCCAGTCACAGTTATTAGAAGGCTTCAGCTTCACTGACCATTTTGGCACACTGTGTAAAATATAGTTACAAAGATATATTTTCATTATCTATAGTAGTTTCCTATAAAATTGATGGTGCATCGTGGCCAAATATTAAAAAGGGTCCCAACCTAGACATTTGCTGCTGGCTGTGCCTTTTCTGTTTTGGGGGGAGGGGTAGTTAGCATGTGATATGATTGATTATTTTATGTTTAATTCATCTATGTTTTCTGTTTTTTTTTCCTGTTCCTTTTAAAAAAAAGTCAGGCTCCACCCTATTTTTCCTTGTTATAGCATTATATATATTTTGCTTTTCCCTGATGTGGAATGGTGGTGTTATGGTAACCAGGAAAAAACTTGATATATACACATGACAACTACGGCAAAAAGCAGAATCCTTTTGATTTATGAAGTTGAAAGAGAATTGTAAATGTCAAGTGAGTGTGAAAGACAAACCAAGTAGGAGTTTAAATTATTTTCAGAAACAAAATACACTTTTTAAAAATACAGTGTGCTTTGCATTGTCTGGAAAAGTTCTTCTTCATTTGCCAAAGGTACGTAACCACCCACCTCTTTCATTCACATGAAGGGTATTCAACAAAGGAGGCACACTGTGAGTCACGTTTGGTTGTTCCGATGTCACGGCGTTATCTAGAATAATGGCATTAGTCAGAATATTGTTCTTCCTAAAAGTAGTGATGAGAAGTATGTTAGCATATTATTCCTTGTCCCATTGGTTACCCCATCACTTCACATATTCCTGTCTTCAGTCTTGGTCAGAGGGGGCTGTCAGCAACCTGGCAGCCACTGCGGGTCACATCTTCTCTGTCCCTTCTCTCCAAGGGTATCCTGTCTGCCCATCTCTTCTGTTATCTTGTTCCTTAGTAGATGGTTTCATCCCTGCAATTTAGTCTCTCCCTTTCCATTGATTTTTCTCTTTAAGCTCCTCAAATTCATTCTCTCTCTCTCTCTCTCTCTCTCTCTCTCTCTTCCTCTCTCTCTCTCACACACACACCTCCCCTCAAATCTGCTACTCCCTCAAGCGACCACTCCTTTTATTACCTTCCTTTTATAACCAAGCCTTGACAGATAGTGTGTGCACATCTACATTTCCTAGACTGACTCACTTCCTTTCTCTCTTGATGAAATTGCACTCTAGACAGTTCCTGCGAATTCTTAGTCACAGAATCCATCAGATTTTTCTGTCTTTATCCTCCTTCACATCTGAGCAGGTGACCTTTTTGCATACAGCTGGATTCTTGAAACCGCCTCTTTCCGTTCTCCTGTGCCCAGAATTCTATCCAAGATTTTATCTGCCCACCCCTTCTCTGGTGGTGACACAACTTCAGACACGTGACTTTTAGGGGTCACCACGGCGATGATGACTTGCAGACCTTGATCCCAGCCCTCACCTGTGCTTGAGCTCTGGTTGCACATATTCAACTGATTCTCCTATGTGTGCAGTTGGCCAGCACTCAAACCCATTGTGTCCAAAACTGGACACACTGCCTTTCTTCTAACATCCTCTTCTCTCTCCATGGTGCCTGGCTTTGTCCATGGCCCCACCATCCTCCTGTCTCCCAGAGCTGACTCTCAGGGTCAGCTGGTCCCTCCAGCACTTCCTTTGTCTTTGTGTTGCTTTTTGGATTCATCGGTGCAGAGCCTGCTGCAGGACTGGTCTCCCTCTCTTCAGTCTCTTCTCTTGTCCATTTAGCCTGCACACGGCTGTTGGATTACTCTGCTTAAACATGAAGTCCTTCTTCAGTACCGTCACCTATAGAACGAGGCCACACATTTGGGCTGGCTCTCCAGGCCCTTAGCGATCCAGTCCAACTCCCCATTCCAACCTCATCTTTGACTTCCCGCTTCAGCACTCTGCTCCAGCTGGGTAAGTCACATTAGGCCCAATCTGATGTCTCTTCCTTCCAAATACCCCGATACTTTTCAGCGTGTCCACTGTAAACCACCCCGTCCTCGCTGTCATATTTCCTGGGTGAGTGCGGTAGCCTTGAACCCTTTGAGTCCCTTGTTTTCTCCCTCCCTTCTACTCTCTGCTCACATATCACCTCAGTGGTCAGTCTCATAGAAATCCCCCAAATCACTTTATATTTACCACTGCCTGACTCTTTCCCGCATACTTATTTGTGGATCTGTTTGTCTAGCTCCTCCCCTGGAAAATAAGCTCCGTGGCAGCAGTGAGTTTGCCTGTCCTGTTCCCGGGGTAGGGAACAACACTTAGGCCGTGTTCACGGTGTTCAATAAACCTTAGTTGACTGAGTCACTTTAAGATATGAGTCACTTTAAGATGCGGAGTAGAATCATTTTAAGATATGAACCGAGTGAACGAGCACATGTCTGACACTTGCCTGCCTCATGTCATCCTACTGTCCCATGTGCTGAACACGGCACCTTGCACTCAGGGCATCCATTACCTGTCAGTTGGATAGATGTCTTTTTTTTAATCCTCACCCGAGGATATTTTTTTCATTGATTTTTTTTAGAGAGAGAGTGGAAGGGAAGGGGTGGGGAGAGAGAGAAGCATTGATGTGAGAGAGACACATCGACTGGTTTCCTCCTGCACGCACAGGGGCTGAGGATTGCACCTGCAACCCAGGTACATGCCCTTGGTCAGGAATCCAACCGTAGAGCCTTCAGTGCGCAGGGGCAGGTGGGAGGGGTGGGGGAGCCACGCTCTCATCACTGAGCAACACCAACTAGGGCGGATAGGTGTCCTTTTGTACCTTCTTAAGAGAAAGGTCCCCCCTTGAAGTTTCATGCATAGAAGGCCCTGGAGGAGTGTCCTAAAGTAGCCTGCGTGTTGGAGGACTGATGCCAGTGGGGAAGAAAGTTGGAGGCAATATTGGGTGCACTTCACCTTGGGGAAGAGCTGCAGCTGGGCAAGCCAGGTGGGCCACGGCACTGGACCTCATAAAAAATGCACAAGAGTTTGGGGATGCTCTTTACACAGCATTTATAACGACCCAGTCTGCTTCGTAGTCAGACAGCTCAGAACTTTTCATTTCATACTGAGTTTTCTCAGCTGAGCTCACGTAGTGGAGGCCTGGTAGGGAGCCGGGTGGAACGCGGGGAATAAACATGTTCCATAAAAGTTAAAGTGTCACACGGCAGAGAGTTGTTAACGTTAAGTTCTTTCTCGCGTTTGGTTGTAAAATGCATTTTAGCAGGTGAAAGATTAACGAGGGAAGCAATAAACTGACTGAAATTTGCCCCTCAGATTGTGATTCCACTTTTATTGTAGCAGACTTTGTTATTATTTTGTTATGGTATTTAGCCAACACTTGTTAATTTGGAGTTAATTCTATTATCTTAAATCCTTGTTAGGAAGTTGTCAAAATATACAGAACAGCCAATGATTTATAATGTAAACCTTGTAATAATCACCACATTGCTGATTTTACATTGTGGTGTGCTTTGCCTTGGGAGGAAATATAAGCCAACCTTAAAAAAAGCAAATGGGTTGAATATATATTATTACGTAATGGACATTGGCACTCGATAATATTATAAGAAAAAACTAGTAGTAGAGAATTTTTGAGATGGGCGAGGGGAGGAAGGCTTATAGAAGGATGAATTGTATAGTTTATTATGTTTCTAGTCTGTTTATCCACTAAGCACTAATTTATGCTTTAGCTTAGCAGCTCACTCTGTGTGCTCTATAAAGATCCTATATATAAGATCCCTCTAATAAAAGGCTATCAGAATTGTAGAATGCAGATATTATGTGAATGGTGAATTTTAAAATTCATGGCAAATTTTAGGGAGTAACAGATGAAATGTTGTATCACCTTGGATTTAACAGCTATGTTCTTAATATTGTAAGGCATAAAAGATGTCCCCTTTAATTGTAAATGATAAGATGTGTTATAAGGAGTCTAGTGTTTATATGTTAAAACTAGAGGCCCAGTGCACAAAATTCATGCACTTGGGATTGGGGGGGGGACCCTCAGCCCGGATTGCAAGAGGGCGCAGGCCAGGCCGAGGGACCCCACCAGTGCACGATTGGGGCCAGGGAGGGATGCGGGAGGTTGGCCAGCTGGGGAGGGATCGCGGGAGGGCTCCAGGGCATGTGTGGCCCATCTTGCTCAGTCCCGATCAGCCAGACCCCAGCAGCAAGCTAACCTACTGGTCAGAGCGTCTACCCCCTGGTGGTCAGTGCATGTCATAGTGACTGGTTGACCGGTCGACTGTCTGCTCCCTGGTGGTCAGTGCACGACATAGCAAGCGGTTGAGCGGCCTTAGCATATCATTAGCATATTATGCTTTGATTGGTTGAATGGCTGACCAGACGACTGGACACTTAGCATATTAGGCTTTTATTATATAGGATGAAATACTGTCTTGAAGAAAGTTTTAGCTCAATGCATGTATTTGGCTGAACCTTCTTATCCAAGGTTACTGTTTTCCAAAATTTCCCAGAACAGAATTATCAGTATAGTTGGTTATGGTCAATCTTGAGTTAGACATTGCTTTTCTTTGTTGGAGATCAACACCAACAATTTGGGCAATTTTTGAGTGTTATTTCTGTGGAAAGTAGGTCTCAAAAGTGCTTCCAAATCCATGTCTGTGCGATGAGGACTCTCGGCTGGTAGATTGTCCAGCACAGTTTGTTGGAAAGACCTGTGTGTGTGTGTGTGTGTGTGTGTGTGTGTGTTCAAATGCTACTCAGAATTGTGTTTATAAACATTGTCAGAAGCAGAGAGTGTTAGGAATCTTCCACTTGAAAGAAAAATGACAAAAAGAATAAAATCATGACTTGGCTTGCCTGTGGTTCTGGGCTCAGCCTCTCATCTCGATGCCATTGAGGATTACTCCTGCTCACCAGAGAGCACAGAGTGATGTCGTGTCAGCAGGTTGAAAGCCGTATACAATGCAGTGTGTGCCTCTCGTTTCTGAGTAACCACTTGAGACCTTTTGGTATTAAAGTTAGGTTGTGTTTAAACTACTCTGACACGTGATGTTCAAAGACTTTTAACTAACCCAGAATTACTCCTCTGCTAAACCTCTGCCTTTAAGGCAAATTTTACCTGTGACTGACCTTCAGTATCATTAAATCTCACAATAATGAAAACCTCTGCAATGACTCTGTTCTTGAAAATTATAGATACTCACCTCATAAAATGTATGGATTTGTAGATTCTTACTCCAGATTGCGTTTTCGTGTAATTACAAGTTTCTCTGTGCGTTACATACCAATAAATAATCA
This sequence comes from Myotis brandtii, assembly GCF_000412655.1. Classification (NCBI taxonomy): domain Eukaryota; kingdom Metazoa; phylum Chordata; class Mammalia; order Chiroptera; family Vespertilionidae; genus Myotis; species Myotis brandtii. The sequence continues at coordinate 2,893,178 of NW_005354999.1, read as the reverse complement.
GAGGTTGTTAGTCGGTTCAGGCTTTGGGTTGCATAATTATGAACTCTCCGGGGCTTCGTGGGCCAGTTGTTACACTGAGGAACCCAGCAGTGGTAGCTAATTCCACTGGAGCTGGGTGCTCAGGTGCCCAGACCGCTGGAAGGTGGGCAAGATTTCAAATTGCTAAAATGGCCAATGGCCAGGTGATGGTTGCTTTCTTGGAACAAAGCATGTGTCCCCCCCTACCATTTCACCCCTCCCCCCGCCAAGACCTGCCCACTCCCCAATCCACCCTTGCCAAAGTATGCACTCTAAAAGTACTGGGAAAAGGAAAATGTATCTCACAAGGAGAGGATCAAAGAGATTCATTGGGTTCATTCATTTTTGACTGAGGAAAGCTAGTGTAAATATTTAATCTTAGAACTCGTGAAATGACATGTATTTAAAATGAAATTTGTTCTTCATGTGAAGAGTCAGCTAGCTGTGGACACCACTGGATGTTTTTCTGCCAGTTGTAGTTATAAGAAGATCAGAGTAAAGAAATAAAATTATGACCATTTAAATTTTATTATTACAGCTGTGAAAATTAAGCACGGCTTATGACACACAATAATGTCCTGCGTTAGTTACTTTTCTCTTTGTTAGAGATGGGCATCGCAGTGTGAGGTTTGCTCACAGATGATTCCCTTTGACTGATTTGAAATAAATTTAGTATTTCATTGAAACATAAACCAGAAGTTTCTCCTTCCTCTGTTGTTCTTTCCTTCCTTCTGTGTTCCCCCTAATTGAGATTACCAGAGGCTAATTTTAATTGATTGCATGGATGCTGATTGTTAATAAAAAAAACTGTCTATCCAAGTATCATTCTAGTCAGCTGAGACTTAATAAAAATCTGGGGATGAAAAGCATGACATTTACATGGATAAAACGATTTTGCAGAGGGTGACAAGTAAGTTATTGATTCAAGTGATTGCTTGCTTGATAAGAGGAAATAGAAGGGCACAGATGAAGAAGTACTTTCATCTACATTTATAAACCCTTGGTTGCAGCAGCAAGAATGCATGAAAAGACAAACAAAAAAAGAATGCATGAACGTGGTTCTTGAACTTGGGCTCTTAGAATAGTCAGAGCAGCTGTCTGCTGGCCCTTGGGCCCTTGGCCTGCAAACAGGCTAAAGAAAACAGAAAACAGTAGATAGAGTAGAACAAACACAAGCTGCCCCTTATACACATCCCTCAAATATTTGTTAAGAGATTTCAGAGGAGAGCACGTTAGTTTTTTAGCAATCTTTGATAGTAGTGAAATATTTTCTTTTAGGAAGCAAACCTTGAAAATAAAGCAGTGGCTCATTTATTTGACATTGATTAGGAAATAAGGTGTTCTCCTGGATGAATATTTATTTATCTAACTGGAGTTTATTATGTCAAATACCAGAACCTTTTTTTTTTTTTTGTAATTTTAATTCAGTCTTTCCTTCACTACTTCAAGCACTCCTCACATCGATTGAACAAAGACTACACCACACAGATGAACCCATTCCGGGGGATTTGGATCGCCTCCATTATCTACACTCCAGGTGCTTCGAGCCACAGCACAGGCCAGAGTCTGTTTCTCTCTCTGTCTTGTGTGAGGTCGGGCTGTAGGCTTCATCTCCTCTACCTTATCGTGCCGCACCTATCAGCTACTCCTCCTGACTTTTTATGAGTCGAGAAGTCAGATAACTGGACTTCCAGTGAACTCTCTGTTATATAAGGAAGGGTTATTAAGGAGTTTGTGGTAAGTTGTATTTGTGTGGAGGAATCATGTGTCTGTGCTCAGGGCTATGTTTCAGAGGGTGGATCCATCAAACATCTGACTTATAAATATTGTAGATCATTAGGTTTTTAAGACACCTTGAAAGAATGGTTAACTCCTAATGACCTGAAGCACAATTTTACTTCCAGATTACCTCTACTTAACAATTTAAAATTCTGAGATGCACCCTGGCTGGTGTGGGTCAGCGGTTAGAGCATTGGCTCGGGCACCAAAGGGTCACGGGTTTGATTCCCACCCCAGTCGGTTGGTGGGCATGCGGGAGGCAACCAATCAATGTGTCTCTCTCACATTGATGTTTCTCTCTCTCTCTCTCTCCTCCCCCCTCCCTCCCTCCCTCTTCCTCTCCCTCCCTCCATACCACTCTCTCTAAAAATTAATGGAAAAAATATACTTGGGTGAGGATTTTAAAAAACCCACAATAAAAACACACACAAAATTCTGAGATGCTTCTTCCCATTAATTTAATTCATGTATTTATTAGACACTACACCTATGTTGCAACCCTCGAATGCGTTTTAACATTAGCTTCAGCCAGCTACAATTAAACAGTTAATGCTGCTCTAAACCTTAGGCTAACAATACATGACTTGGGCTTTGACTCATTTTGGACCACGGGTTGTGGTGTTCCCTTTCGGTTCTGCTCCACAGCCTTCCCTCCCTGCGTTGAGAGTGGCTGAACCCCCATCTAGAGGCTCCTGGTCCCAGCTCCAGGAAAATGGGTGAAAGGAGTTTCAGTTCAGGCCAGTGATTTTTAAGGGGAGAGGGGCAAATATTTAAATTTTTAAATAACAAAATATTTAACCCTCCAAATGTATGTGTATATGTGTATGTATGTATATGTATATGTTGTATTATATGTATAAATTTGTACATGCACATTTAAAATAAAGATGACTCTATCAAACTTGATTCTGACGTAAACCCTAGCTATTGCTTATTACCCCCAAGGGATAAAAGCATTCACATTTGAATTAATATCGTGCTGGAGGTTAAAATATGTAGACTCTGTACTGTAGTGATTTGGAGGATCATTTCTTAGGGAAATTGAAGAGACCCAGTAATTTTTTTAAAATTTTTATTTTTATTGATTTCAGAGAGGAAGGGGGAGGGAGAGATAGAAACATCAATGATGAGAGAGAATCATTGATCGGCTGCCAATGAGCTCCAGACTAGTATCCTGGGCCCTTTGCTGACTGATTTTCTCTGATTTTGCTAGCCATTATCTACCCTGATTTCCTGTTGCTGATTCACTGCCTGGTGACAGACATTCCTGATGGAGACAGCTTTGTTGGTCATTTCTCTGTTGCCTAGTTGTTGGCTTTGGTTCAGCCGTGGGCAAACTACGGCCCGCGGGCCGGATCTGGCCCGTTTGAAATGAATAAAACTAAAAAAAAAAAAGACCGTACCCTTTTATGTAATGATGTTTACTTTGAATTTATATTAGTTCACACAAACACTCCATCCATGCTTTTGTTCCGGCCCTCCGGTCCAGTTTAAGAACCCATTGTGGCCCTCGAGTCAAAAAGTTTGCCCACCCCTGGCTAGCTTCTAGACTTCTTCCCAGATTAATCTGTTTTCCTCATAATTGCCTTTATTGGCATTGGTCCTGTCCAGCCTGCCCAGCTCATGGTGGTTAACCAAGCCTTGCCCGACCATGTAAAAAATAATATCAGGCAGATTTTCAATTCTAAACTAGCTTCTTTAGTTGAAGGCCATGGGAAGTCTACTAGACAAGGCACTAAATGGTATTTTATTGTAAAATGTAACTGTAAAAGATGAAATGCCAAATGAATTTCATTTACCAAAAATGTAAACAGCAAGAAAAATCCTGAAGACTTAACTATCTTTCCAAAAATAATTTTTGAGTTAGTAATTAATGAATATGCAAAATGAATGGAAGAACAATTCCCTTTAATAGATTTGACTGTATGTTTAAGAAATTCGTATTTATCCAAGTTATGAAGATAATTTCCTGTTGTTATATTGCCATTTATTGTTGTGTAATAAACCACCACTAAATCTGATTTCTTAAAACAACAATTTATTATTTCTCATGATTCTTAGGTTGGTTGAGCTCAGCCGTGCAGTTCTTCTGTTTCATGTGCCAAATCAATCAGCTGGGGTCACTCATTAGACTGTACTCAGTGGGGGGCCTGGCTGGGGCTGGAACATTCAAGGTGCTTCACCCTCATGTCTGGCACCTCAGCAAAGTCTGGGCCTTTCTTTCTCTCCATGGTCTATCAGTCTAGTCCACCTTCATTGCATGGCGGTGGTATCCCAAGACAGTTTTTATTACCTTTTTATTCTAACTTTTTTAAAACTTTATTTCTACTTGATTTTATTAGTTTACTCTTTTAAAGAAATAGTTAAATACACCAATTGTTATATATAACAAGTGTGTGTGTGTGTGTGTGTGTGTGTGTGTGTGTGTGTATCTGGTAGACTAAAGAAAATAATATTTGCTTGGAATAACTAGACAGTTATACTGCTTTGCACATGTTGATATAATTTTCAAATGAATTGCTCTCATGAGATCTTCCTCATATATTAAGAGCATAACATGAGTCTTTGACATGAAAACACGAGGAGAAAGTATTTCTTGTTTCTGAACAGACATTTTTATGCTCCATAGTAGTCATTGCATATATTATATTTATACTCACAACAATGACAAAATAAGTAAGGGCAGCTATAGAAAATTTACCCCCCAAAAGTGGACTTCCAAATTAAAAACACATTACTATTTACATTAGCATGTCCAAAAATGAAATACTTATGTATAAATCTAGCAAAATATGTATAAAATCTATATGAAGAAAACTATAAAACTGCGATGAAAGAAATCAAAGCAGAACTTAATAAGTGGAGAGATACTTCATGTTCATGAATAGGAAAACTCTATGTTGTCAAGGTATCAGTTCTTCCCAACTTGATCTCTAAATTCAACGCAATCCCATTGAATTTTGTTATTTTGTGGATATCAACAAACTGATTCCAGAGTTTATGTGAGAGGCTAAGACCCAGAGCAGCCAAAGAAGAACAAAGTTGGTGTAATGACACTCCCTGGCTTCAATAGTTAATACAAAGCTAACAGTAATCAAGACAGGGTTCTTTGATTATGTCTACCTATTCTGTGGAAACTCTAAGCAGGTCCTTGGATTAACATGACCTTCCTCACCAAAAGGCATTAGAGAAAATAGAAATCTAACAATATTCTATTTAAATAGTACTTGATAATATAATAGTGTGATATAACATAGTATGAACCTCTATTGCAGGGGTCCTCAAACTACGGCCCGTGGGCCACATGCAAATACAAATATTGTATTTGTTCCCGTTTTGTTTTTTTACTTCAAAATAAGATATGTGCAGTGTGCATAGGAATTTGTTCATAGCTTTTTTTTAAAAACTATAGTCCGGCCCTCCAACGGTCTGAGGGACAGTGAACTGGCCCCCTGTTTAAAAAGTTTGAGGACCCCTGATATAATTGATAAAAGATAGTCTTTTAAACAAATGCTACTGGAAAAATTGGACATCAGTATGCAATAAAATGAATCTAGACTCAGACCTTATACCCTGCACAAAAACTTACTCAAAATGAATCGTGGACCTAAATATAAAATGCCAAAGTATAAAACTCCTTGACGATAACACAGGAGAAAATCTAGGTGACTTTGGATATGATGATGACTTTTTAGATAAAGCACCAAAGGGACAATCCATGAAGGAAAAGCTAAGAAGCTGGACTTTATCAAATTAAAAATTTGCTCTTCAAAAGATACCATCAAGAGAATAAGAGGATCTACAAAAATTAACACTTAACAATAAGAAAGCAAACAACCTTACTAAAACTGGGCAAAAGACCTGAACAGACACCTCACCAAAGAATTTATACAGATAGCAAATAAGCATGTGGGAAAATGCTCCCTATCATATGTCATCAGGGAAGTGCAAATTAAAACCACAATGAGATAGCCACCACACACCTATTAAATCAGCCAAAACTCAGAACACTGACCAAATGCTGTTGAGGTTGTGGAGCAACAGAAATTCTTATTTATTGCTGATGGTAATGCAAAATGGTACAGACACTTTGGAAGACAGTCTGGCAGTTGCTTACAAAACTGATCATACTCAGCATATGATCCACAGTTGTGCTCCTTGATGTTTACTCAAATGAGTCAAAATTTATGTTCATATGGGTGTTTATAGCATAAATGCCAAAACTTGAAAGCAACCAAGATTACCTTCAGTATGTGAACGGATAAATTGTGCTACAATGAAGTATTTTTCAGTACTAAAAAGAAATAGGCTACCAAGCCATGAAAAGACATGGAGGAATCTTAAATGCATATTGCTTAGTGAAAGAAGCCAATCTGAAAAAGCTACATATTGTGTGATTCCAACTATATATAACATTCTGGAAGAGGTAAAACTATGGAGACAATAAGATCAATGGTTGCCAGGAATTATGGTGGAGGGATGGAGGAATTTTGGAGCAGTGAAACTATATTGTGTATAATACTATAATATTAAGTGGATGTCATTATTCATTGGTCAGAACCCATAGACTGTACAACATCAAGAGAAAATTCTAGCCCTGGCCAGTGTGGCTCAGTTGGTTGGAGTGTTGTCCCTTACACCAAAAGGTGGTGGGTTCCGTTCCTGGTCAGGGCACATTACCCATGTTGCAGGTTCGATACCTGGTCCAGGAACATGCGGGAAGCAACAGACTGATGGTTCTCTCTCACATCAGCGTTTCTCCCCCCTCCCTCTCTCTCTACCCTCTCTAAAAAATTACAATTAAAAAAAATTTAAAAATATTATCATTAAAAAAAAGAGTGAACTCTAACTTAAAATTTGGACTTTGGATGATAAAGATGTGTCAGTGTAGATACATCGATTGTCACAAATGTACCCCTCTGGTGGGGGATGTTTGTGGGGGAGGCTGTGCATGTGTGCTGTCAAAGAGTATATGAGAAATCCCTTCTGATTAATGCTGATTTTTTTTGTGTGTGTGTGAACCTAAAACTGCTCTAAAAGTAAAGTCTACTTAAAGGGGGGAAATGAAATTGTGAGGAAAAAAAATGGACATTTGCTTAAATATTAAAAGGACTAGTGGCCTGGTGCACGGATTCTTGTACATTGAAAGGAAATTAATTACTGTCAAGTCACCACAGCTCAGCAGTAAACCAGACTCAGGGCCGGCAGTGCCCCAGCAACAATGTAACCCACAGCTGAAGGTGGAATCGCGTGGCCCTGCGAGGAATTCGGCTCCCCCCTCTCTGGTTCCGGCGTGCATCACCCAAGAACTGCCGCTGCCAAGTCACTGCAGCTTGGCAGCTCCTGCGTTGAGCCTCTGCCCCCTGGTGGTCAGTGCGCGTCATATGAAGCGATGATCAGATGGTTGGATGGTCACTTAGCCTTTTATACATAGAAATTCTTGGGGTTATTGTGTCATTCTGTTGTTTCAAGCTGGAAATTTTGACTTTTTAAAATATGATTAGATATTTCAGGGGATACTTTAGAAACTAGACATCACAGATATTACAGAAATATTTCTCGTAAACACTTTTTGTGAAAGGCTAAGTAGTGATATGAAAGTTGGGGACATTAATTAGCTACAGTTGGGAAGAGGTATCTAAATCTGGTTTTTGGAGTTTTTCTATTATTTTTGGTATTAAGGTGTAAAATAGAAGTTAATATCACTCTTTTGTTTTGTTTTGTTTTTTGTTAATCCTCACCCGAGGATATTTTTCCATTGATTTTTAGAGAGTAGAAGGGAAGGGGAGAGACAGAGAGAGAGAAACATTGATACAAGGGAGTCACATTGATTGGTTGCCTTCTGCACACACCCTGGGGCTGGAGCCTACAACCGAGGTACATGCCCTTGACTGGATTTGAACCTGGGACCCTTCAGTCTGTGAGCTGATGCTCTACCCACTGAGCTAAACCGGCTAGGGCTAATGTCACTTAGAAAAGCTCTCTCTGTGACGTGGAGTTGGGAGTGGTGGCCATTCAGATGGCTACTTCTGGTGGGGTCAGCACGATTTTGTGCCAGTTTTATTGGCTTCTGACAAACTCCCCGAATTCCCTGAAATAAAACCTGTGAAGACCTTCATCTACTAATCACACACATAGAATTTATTTATCTCTTATGTAGGCTCTAATTGTTCATGGAGCATTCCCACTTTGATTATGAAAAATGCTGTAGAAGCACACAAGGCCTTCATTCCGATTAAAGCAACAAAGAGCAGCTTGACCTGGTTCCTTTTCACAGGGGCCAAGTGCCGATGTGATAACTGCTTATTTGAGTTCTCCAGTGAAGGGTGGCAACAGGCTGATCTTGAATTTAGTTCCTTAGAGAATGGGGTGAAATACCAAAACCTCCTCATGAGTGGACAGTAGAGTGGAGACTTCTTATGGGAGTTTGAGTTTAAGGATATAAGGGTTTTGTCTTTTGTTTTTATTTACATTGCCCTGTGGAAATAAATAATTCTATTTTGATGAAAGCATGTTTTGTTTCTTTTTTTACAGCCTAACATTGAGGCTGCATCCCAAAAAATAAAATAATTATGCAAACTTGTGCATATTATTATGAAACTTTTCTTTCACAAACTAGGTAAATGCAATTCTATTTCAGTAGGATTTTTTCTTTAACTTAATTTAATTTTTTGTTAACATATCTTTATTGATTTCAGAGAGGAAGGGAGAGGGAGAGATAGATAGAAACATCAATGATAAGAGAGAATCATTGATCTGCCACCTCCTGCACACCCCCCACTGGGGATTGAGCCAGCAACCCAGGGATGTGCCCTGACTGGGAATTGAACCCAGACCTCCTGGTTCATAGGTCGATGCTCAACCACTGAGCCACACTGGCTGGGCTTCTTTAATTTTAAACACCCCATTAGGCCTAGACCTGTTTTGGAAATAATAAACTAAAGTCTGCATAATGTTTCATTATTATTTATGAAATTAGCATTTGCTTTGATTTTTGCATCATGCTATAAATAATCATAGGTGGTTAAAACATATCCAGAGTAGGAGCCAAGTTGTCACATAAAGTTTTTTGTCTTAGAGTAAATTAGAAGGAAAAAAATCTTCAGTTTTTAAATGTGGTAAAACGATGGAAATAAACAGCAAGAGGAGCAGAAGGAAGAAACTCAGAAAATGGAGAAGGGCAAAATGGCAGAAAGACTCCTGCAAGATGGATGTGAGAAGGAGAGGGGTATTGGTGAGGGAGGGGGCGTGGAAGGACCTATCAGAGGGGAGAGATCTGAGGACTACAGAAAAGGCATGAAGACAGGAGAACACTGGACCCTTACTGAGTGCTGTGAACTGTGCCAGCACTTTCTGGTATATTACAATATTATATATCTTACTTTCAACATTTTGCAGGTCAGGAAACTCGAGTAATTTATGCCACAGTGGGAGTTAACGATGGAATCGGGGTTTGAACTCATATTATTTAATTTTTCTAGTACTATTTACTGACTCTCATCGTGGGCCAAGCTTGACATTGAGAATACTACAGTTACAACCTAGGTGTGGTCCCTGTCCTCACTGAACTGAAATTTCACTGGGGAAGGTAGAGAAGTAATGATGCAGTTACAATGCGTGGTGATAAATTCTGTAGATAGGAGAATTCAAACATACGACATCCGGAAAATTTTGTTTGGTGTGCTTTTCATCTTTTTTTCCTCATCCCCCCTACCCCCTCCAGACACACACCTAATCCCATGGTTATTTTTTTAGCCATAGAAACTAGAGCCTTGAAACAATTCTTATATTTTATTCATGCCTGGGATTTCCCCCCCCCCCCCCCCCCCTGCATGGTTAGGGCTCACAGCCTACTTGGCTTTGTCCCCTGAATGTCAAATTACTTGCAGTAAATGTTGGACAGCTTTCTAGGAGCACGGCCTGCGTGAAGGAGGTAGACAAGGCAAGCCTGCCGGCAGCTTCAGACCAAAAGTTTGATGCTTGATTCAAAACTCCATTTTCATCTCATTTTGTATTTGGGATTGGTATAAAGATGCTAGTGGTCCTTTTAGGTTATGTGTATTTATTTGATTTAATAGTTAGGCATGAAAAGTATTTATTTACTAAATCATTAGAAAAGTAACATTTGACTTGATAGCAATGTTTCAAGTGTTACTAAAGCTAACATAAAACAGATTGCACATATAACACATCTTTTTTTTTTTTTTAGGAACTTTTGTGTTTATCTTACTAAAAAGAGGAATAGCTTTATAGTGTAAAAATTTATT